>NW_026067986.1:2664843-2781973 GCF_014885135.2 Alexandromys fortis | reverse complement strand
CTGTAGCTTTGGTGCCTGTCCCGGAACTAGCTCTTGTAGACCAGGCTGGCCTCGAACTCCCAGAGATCCGCCTGCCTCTGCCTCCCGAGTGCTGGGATTAAAGGCGCATGCCACCACTGCCCGGCTTTTAGGATACATTTTTACTTGGAGCTTGGGTGCTTTGTAGACGTGTTTAGTTTATTGGGGAGTAAGGTGTGCCTCCAATCTAACTAGACTGAGTTCCTTATATAGAGAGAAGTTTAGACATGATTTGCATAAAGGGACAATACCATGTGGAGAAGAAGGCAGAGTCTAACTGGGAAGGGAATGGGGTCCAGACGCCAGTGATGCAGAAGTTTGTTACCAAACCTCCAGAAACCACTTACAAAGTATGAACGGAGTCTCCCTCACGGTCCTCTGCTGACCTCTCAATCTTCTTGTACCTGGAGCTTCTTAAACTGAGAGAATCAGTTTCTTCAGCTGAAACTGATCAATCAAGGGATAAACTCAGATAAATCGCTAAGCCACGGAGCCTTAGCAAACTATCACAGCGTGAAGAAAGTGCAGGATTTTCTGCATCTCTGAGTGCCACTCTGTTGATTGGCTGGAAGAGAGAAGGGGCTACCCCTTTCCTGGGAAGTTCTCTAGTCCTCCACAGCTCAGACAGTCTGTTTTACTGACTTAAGTTGTCTGTGCGATGGTCAGTTTTGGCTAAAAACTTGATTGTGTTGAGAAAGGCCAAGAGACTAGTGAGCCCGTTTCTGTGCAAGTCAGTGAACGGGTATCTGTGGAGAATTCGTAAGAATATGGGCATCACCATCTCCTGGGGGTGGGCTAGGTAGAACAAAAAAAGGGGGGGGGGATGAAGCCAGGCATCTTAGGCATTCTTCCACTCTGTTTCCTGTCTGGCCCGAGACGAGTGTGTTTGTCCTGTCACGTGATCCCTGCCTTACTGTCCTGAAACTGTGAGCCCGCACAAATTTACCTCCACGGAGCTGTCTTCCTCAGGTATGTGTCAGAGTAATAATAAAGAGAATAATTAGGCTCTTTCGCTCCTGATAACACTAAAGACAGACTGACTGGGAGCTTTGGGCAACTGAGTAAACATATTAGAACAATATAGATTTTTCGGTGATCTTCAAAAGTGATTAACTCGTTGAGAAAGGGGGTGCTTTAAAGGTTACCTGGAGAATTTCTGATCTTCTCTAATTTTATAGATGCCCCCAAAATGGAAACCGTCAAAACCTGAAACATTTACAGACAGCTGTAACTGTACTCATGAAGACATGTGCTCCGAAGGCTGCTGAGGTACAGAGAGAGGCAGAAGGTGTTACACGCTGCTTGAAATAACTGTCAGATGCAAGAAAACTTCTGGGAGAGGAAGTACAGATACAAAGAAAGCCAGGTTTAAAGACAAACGCGCACTGGCTAGGTAGTCTCCACTCAAGTCTCATTCTGAGCAGACAGAGGCCCTGACAAGGAAACAAATCCCATCTCCAGACTCCTGGAAATGTTGACCACAAATCCAGTTGAATACCCTCTGAGGATTAGCTGAGCACGGGAGAGCATCCAAAAGACTGACAATGGAGAAAGCAATTACACTTCCCAAAGAGAGACCCATGGGAAATCTTTAGGTACTCCAGACCAATGTTTCTGATAGAAAACAGAATAGAGGATCATCCAAATACATTTGATATACTAAAGAGAAAAGGTAGATATTAGAATTTGGGATTGGCTTAAAAATAAGAGCAGATGTACCAAGAAGGCAATCTGCTTCCTACCCTGGATCCTCTCAGTTTTCCTACCCACACTGACTGCTGTTGAGTATGCCTCGCCTCAGAGGCTACTGCCTAACAGTCTCTGGGAAACTGCTCCCAGGTTCTGGAACTTTCCTCCCAGAAGAAGCTTTGCACGTTTCTGTCCTCAAGGTTCCAACCCAGTGTTTCCTTTTCCTGTAGGCCTGCATGCACTGAGCTATGACCACCACTTCTCTGGAGACCCTTAAAATGGCAATTCAATTAATCCTGCCGACACTGAAGTCTTGGAAGACAGGGTCTTAGAAAACAGTAAATATAGTAAATAATCAACATTTCGTTAAACGAATATCATAGAAATGCTAGGAGAGTCTGTAAATCAGAGTCTTCCCTTTAGAGAAAGGCCCACTCCTTGTTGGAGATAGAAATGGATGATGATTATTATTCTTTGACTCTGGAGCCTGGAAGAGTGCCTGACTGGTTGGTGTATTGGGAAAACAGAGGGGAGCAGAGAGCTGGCGTCAGAACCTGGAAATGCAAGATGCATGTTCAGATAGAAAATAAAATACCCTAGTGTCCCCAAACCGCTGGTAAAGGAAGCATGTCCCAATGATAGAGCATCCCATTGTGAAACAAACAAACAAAAAAAAGCAAACAAAAAACAGAGACTATCACTTTTGTCGTCAGTGACCCAGCTTTTGAAGCAGGAGCAAAACTGTCACAAAATAAGACAGGTGATTATTTGCAAAATACGCACGAAGTATTATCCACATTGGAGGCACCTTAGCAAATTTTCCAAGGCCAGCGAAGAAGGATAGGCAAGGATCAGTGAAGAAGAATCAGCTCCGGAAAGATGTGTGTCATGTCAAAGGAGGACTCGGTCTTCAAAATGGCTTTAAGCACAAGCAGGAAGACAATCACAATAAAGAAAGCACAAGGATATGACTGATAGCCCCGAGTTCCCCAGGACTGCTGCGGGAAGGGGAAGGGCAAAGGCTTGCAGGGGGAATTGGAATCGCAGTTAAGCTGGCAAAATGCAATTCTGGGGAGCTCTGCTGTTCCTAACACAAATGTGTCTATTCATGGATCACAATCAACAAAACACAGGGTTACTAGAACACACGAGCGTCAGGAAAACATTAATACCAACCAGCATTTGACTTCGACACACTCCTACTTAATGCCGTCAGCATCTGGAAGAGAAACATCCGCATTCCTATTCTGTCGGGGACTATTAACATAACGCAGCTTTGAAAATTTCAGAAAGGACCTCATAATTAATTTAATCACCGTTTTGCCTGGCGCTCCCACTTGCGATCTGCATTTTCGCTTCAATACTCTTAGATATCGCTGTCACTCTGATCTAATGAAACACCTCTTGCTTAGGAAGAGAGGACATTTCCAAGTGCGGCGGCTATGCAGAAGTGGGGAATGAAACGTGTCTGTCCTGGCACTCTTACCGCGGTAGACTAATCCATAGGCCTGTGGGTATGGATCGATGCCGTGCAGTAGACAGCCCTTATTGTTATTGCTTTTGGGGTGATTTGCATAGCATGGCTCATAGTGTTTTATGATTTTTTTTTTCCTTTTAGAAACGATTCTACTTGTTACTCGCTAAATCTGTTTAACTCTTCCAGGGCTGACTTGCACGTGGGAGAGGCGTGCAGCGTGAATACAATTATCTCTCAGAGGATGAGTCCGAATCAGGGTCTCTAGCTAGTGAGCACTTCAGGGTCTTTCAATCCTTGGCAAAGATACCTGCTATAGACTGGATCCCAAGGAAGCAAAGAGTGTTGGTTATGTGTCTACTTGACTGGGAGAAAGGATGCCAAGAGAGCTGGCAAAATATTATTTATGGATGTCATTGTGAGGTTGTTTGCCGAGGGATTAGTTTGGGGATCTGTAGGGAAGGATGTCATGGGTAAAATCTAATGCATAGAATACAAGAGTCAAGCAAGCAGTGAATCTCTTTTGGATCTGAAGCACCCATGATCTCTTGCCCTTTGCGTCATGTTCCTGGTACTCAGATTTTTCAGGGGCAGCCTAGGCTTACTCTGTCGACTCTCTCTGTTCTCAGCCTTCATACTTAAGCTAGATCGAAGCTTCTGCCTTCTCCGTGCTTGCAGTTTGTAGAAGGCAGACTGGGGCACTTCTCAGCTGCTACAATTGCGAGTCACTCCCTCACAATACATCTCTCCTATTGGTGTGGATAAATCTTACATGTTCGACGTCACCCGTAAACACTAGCATGCAGATCCAAAGGCAGATGGGTATTCAGATCGATGGAATAGTCGCGGGATTGATACATATAGAAGAGGAGAAAACAAAGCCAACACCAAGAAGAGAATCCGGACCAACAAGTAGTCAGAAGGGAGGACTGAAATTGACATGGTGGGTTGACCCAATGGAAGCTGAAACGAGAGGACTTGTGCTTGCTAATCCCATACTGCAGGCGCACTAGGTATTCGAAGGCCTGCCAGGGTATATGACCTTGTGCCTGGGTACGAGTTGGCCAGCAAGGGTCCCTTGTGTGATACAGTTCTCTGAGCAGTTTCAGAGAAGGGCTAACTTCTGAGGACTGCCTATGAGGTACGTTCCCAGCTCCTGAAGAAGTAGGTCCTCTGATCCTGAAGACAACACGTGTATCATGTGTTAGTGTCTGCTCTTGCCACATTTCATGTAATGGCAGCATCCCAATGAAGCAGCATCATGGAAGCAGGCTGGTCTGTCTGACTTCTCTGGAAAGGTGTTTTGGTGGACTCTTCTTCAAGAATGTGTTATCCTTGCTTAACTATTTAGCAAGTCACGACTCATCCTACGTAATCGGACTTTCCTTTGGGCTGCTAGTTCACAAATAATATCAGAGACTTATTATTAATTACCAAAAGCTAGGTCTTAGCTCAGGCTCGTCCCACTCTCTCCTATAACTTAAATTAATGCTATTTTTTTTTATTACTTTAGGTTCTACCACATGGCGTTGTCTCTCTTCCATCTCTCACCTCCTGTTTCCTCTCCACGTCTCCTGGTGTCTCCCTCATGTGCCTAGAGTTTTCCTTCCCGCTTCCTCTCTCTGCCCGGAAGTCCTGCCCTTGCCTCTGCCTACATATTTGGGCATTCAGTTTTTTATTAGACCAATCACAACAACACACTGTCACATAGTGCACAAATATCCCACAACAGTCATAGTAAATTCTCTAACTATGAGCAACTTAAAGAAAGGTTGGGGAATTTAGTTCTTTTTTTAATTTTTTTAAAATTTTTTTTTGATTTTTCGAGACAGGGTTTCTCCATAGCTTTTGGTGCCTGTCCTGGAACTAGCTCTTGTAGACCAGGCTGGCCTTGAACTCCCAGAGATCCGCTTGCCTCTGCCTCCCGAGTGCTTAAAGGCGTGCGCCACCACCGCCTGGCTTTAGTTCTTTTTCTTATATCTGATAGGAAGGTCAGCTAGTCATGCTACCATGAGCTTACATAGAAATATATGTCTATATTTCTATTTCAATATTTTGTTCTTGAATTTTAGTGTTTATATGATTATTTTGTGTTTGAGGTGATTGATATATTTCAAGAGACTTCCAACTGCTCAGATTTTCATGTGTACTTCTTTGCATTTCGCTGAAGGGATGTTTGTATATTGCTTCTCTGTAATCCTGTAAGTTCTTCTCTGTAAGTTAATGCAATTGCCCTCTTAGGATATCTATGAGAAGACAGTGGATGACTAGTTCCGAAATGTCATTATCGGGCACAGAGGCACCGAATCCCAGTCTGATCTGAGGCACAAAGAGCATCTACTTGCCTCGCGGAATACTGTCACTTAAGTCAAGGGGAAGCATGCAACGTGACATCGTCGGTGGCTTAGAATGAGGCTCAGATCTAAACACAAACAAAAGGCTAGGCCGGCCGGGCACCGCCTGGCCTCCACAGCCTTGGATCTGAAGGTTACATTTTATGTTTATTAGCTCCATCCAGATGGTGTTTTATGTGCTTAATAACTTTGTCCCTGACTAAGCCATGGACCCACCGTTTGACAAGCACAGTAGGAAGTGCCTATCATCAAAATAAAAACAAAAGTCATCTCATAACGGAAACATCGCTTGGAACGTTTGGACCATGTGGTGAAAGAGCTTGGTCTCCTTCCTGTCCATGTGTGTAGTTGTGGGCCGGTGAAGATGGCTTTTCCAAACCGAACCTAGATTCACCGAGCTTCTGGGATGCCATTAAAGGAAATACAGCTCAATGCTACTGTTTTATATAAATAATAACTTCGTTGTAAGAGGTCAAATTATTTGGATGCACATTTATTTTTAGATGACAGCAAAACTAGTGGATCACACGAATTTAATAGTCTAGGTTTATAGACTGGAAGACTGGAGGACATGATGTATGAGGTCACCCACTAAATTGCCTCTGGGCCTGGATTCTCTTGGGTCTCTCAGCTCAGTGATCTAGATCAGCCTGCTCACTGAATGAGTCTCAGGCCTCCTCTCTGTCACTTCAGAAGCGGGTTTCTCCCGATGACCAGTTTATACTGAGGATTAAATTCTGCTTCCAAATTCCAACCTCTTCAAGGACAGCTGCTAGGGTTTGTTTGACTGTATCTTCTTCAGAGCACAAATTGTAGACTCTGAGTATAAATTGGAAGAATCTATTGAAAGAGAACAAGACTTTTGAATAAAAATCTCATAACTCTCTAGTAAAAAAAAGTCACTGAACTTTTTACTTATGAAGGAAACCACAAAACTGTTCTGCATTTATTTTTTTTTTTTTTATGGAGTCTAAGGAGAAGGCAAAGATTCTTGTCTGGGATTCAAACTTAGAGAAGAAAATTAGAGAATAATGTGATTTAAAATTCTTGGTTAGTTCCTGCTATGGGATGCCCTCTTTGTGTGCTGTGAATAAGTTTCATTCCCATTGGTTAATACAGTAGCTGAGCTGGCCTGTAGCAAAACAGGAGAGAGCCAGGTGGGACATCAAAGGAGAGATACAGGGAGAGGAAGGGCAGAGTGGGGGAAGAAGCCAGTCAGCCGCCCTAGCAGCAAGGTGCGCTGGAGAACAGGTAATGCCACGAGGCCACGTGGCAAAATATAAATTAATAGTTAGTGATAAACCTGAGCAATAGACCAGATGGTTTGCAATTAATACCAAGTCTCTGAGTGGTTATTTTAGAAGTGCCCGTGGCACAGAGAAGCCTCCTTTGACAGGTTCCTATTCCCAAACGCTGCACCCTTGGTTTCCAGAAAAATCTTTTGTCAGATAAAGTGAAGACCATTATGTGGGTTTTCCTACATTGTTACAGAACTGTCTCTCAAAAAAAAAATAACAAAAAAAAACAACAACTGATTGTATCTTGTATTTGTATATTTTTCTGTTAAAATAAAACATTGCCCAACATGTCCCGTGAATTACAGATTATTCAAGATTTATTTTGAATGCGAAGTTCATAAAGAAAAAATAAACCTGATTAAAGCATAGCCAATTGAACTAAACTTAGCGAGGATGGTATCTGGCTAAAGATATGGTTTTTCTTAGGTAATAAGAGGGAGGTACCATTGGGGACTGCAATCATCTTTCGCAATAAATACTGTTTCTCTTGAAGACTGCCGCACAATGAAGTTATAATTGTTCTTGGAGAGTTTCTGCTTATAATTAACACAAAACATGCAACGGGGACGCTTAGCCCTTCCTTCTGCTCGTATTGTGACACGTGGTACATTTTCTGTGAGACATTTTTAACTGCTGGTTAAAAAGCTCCACTGCGCATGGCAGGCACGCTCCTTGCAGTTTTCATGCTAAGTATGAGACTGAGGGCCTGGCTTCGCCCCCGGCTTAGCGTGCCCAAGGCTCGGGGTTCACCCAACACCACACGCAAAAGATGTCACTATCACAAATTAATCAAGTGAGTCAGTGAACTTCGGGACTTTTGACTTCACAGAAGAAACCGTGAACATGAAATCATAGCTTTAAAACGTATCAATATACTATATACATGTACAACGATAAAGTGTACGTATATTCGACATAATTCTCAGTCTGCTAGTACAGTGAGTTTGAGGTGTCGCATGAAATGGAATATTTGATGTGCGGTGTTTTTTGTATTATGTGATAGTAACGATAATGCATTGGAAATATCTAGAAAAATGCGCTAATAGAACTAACCCACGACAACTGCCCTTTGTTAGTAAGTATATAAGACACAGCCCAATACTTATTCTCCTATAGAAAACACCATTGAGTAGAACCTTTCACTGAAGAAGAAACGGTCACCTGATTACAAAAGTCCTTATCATTTAGGAGTATCAGTGTCTCCATCTTGCACAAACCATGCATGATATAAGAATGTCAAATAACCCTAAAGAATATTGCCTTTTGTGTTTTATACTAAAAAAAAATGGCCTAAAATTATTGGCACCCTACCAGATTTGCGCATGCTCTAAAGCCAGCTCTGCCCCCTACAATATTTCCCTTGAGTTTTAGAAATAATTCAAAATCAGAGTGGCAGGAATCTGCATGGCTGAAGTGTAGCAATGCAATGTCAACGGAGCACTTCACTTATCCTTGGATGCTTTTTCCCCGGGAGCACGCGCGCATCCGATCCCCGGGTGCCTCACATGACCACATCCGGAAAAGAACGTGCTAGAAATGAGCTCAACACTTTCCCTGACCCCAAACCACGTTGCTGGGAGAAAAAGAAAAAGAAAAAAAGCCAACTGCAAACTCGAATTCGTTGAACCAGAACAGCACACCCAGAAGCTGCCTCGCTATCTAAAAGGAACCAGAACGTGGATCCGCATCTCAGCCCCACAACGCTTAAGATACGACATGTCACAGAGTCTCTTAGCTTCTGGGATTGCTCGCTCCACACGCTGCCATTTATGGTGCGCGGCACACAGTAAAATCTATTTTCTGTCAAGATGGGCTGGGTCTTCACAGCTCTGCGCGTGACATCACTCACTCCTCTCGGCTCTTCATGCTTGCTTACCATGGCGGAGTCTTGATTTTTTGGCTGATTGCCTCCACTATGTTGAATTTTGGATTTTTTTTTTTTTAAGAGTAAGATCGTGAAATGAGGACCCAGAAATGTGTGTGTGTGTGTGGGGGGGGAATTGTATAGGTTTCCTTAAGGGACTTGTGGGAATCAATCTGCTACATAAACATCGTTTTGAAATTGTAATAGTTTCTCCAGCATTTGGGGGGCGGATTCAGGGGGCAGGAACCAAAGTCAACAAAAAGGAAAGAACCGGACCAGAGGAGACATGCGCTGTGCAGTGAAATTCTGGGTCGCTGCTGCTGTTGACTGTGCTGCTAAACACCATCACCGGGTGTGTTTGTTTCGTTGTTGACCTGGTACATGTCTCGTTTTTGCAGCTAAAAGATTTAATTAAAAAGTAATATTTCTGGAGCATCCTTATGGCTCAGTAGGTAAGAGCATTGACAGCCAAGCCCAACAACCGGAGATGCATCCTTGGGACCCACACGGTGGAGACTCCGCCCACCTGTGAGTGGCTGTGAGTCTTCCCCACCAGTGTCGTGGCACGCCGCACTTCCCCTGCACACTAAACAATGACACCCTTCTTTAAGCAAAGGTTAAAGGGTAATATTATACGTGCTATTGTAATTTTCGAATCTCCTTCTGTTCCGCGCATCTTCCTAGAGCTGTCAGTAACAGAAGTGTAAATTATAGCCCGTTGCAATGCGCCTCTCTTTGAGTCTCTCTCTATCTAGTTAGTAATTTCATTCCAGGCCCCTGTGCTGCGTCAGCACAGATGCTAACGTCAATTCTTACCTTTAAACTCCACGGCCTCCTTTTTCCTCAAGATTCTTTTGCCAGGTGAGACTCGTTACCTGTGGCTATCGGTATAAAATGTGGCTATCCCCGCTTTCCTAAGCAGTGCCCCTGAGCATGCTCCGCTAAATACCTTACAGAACCTACCTGAGAGAAGCCAGCATGACCTGGCAAAACTTCAGTGTTGGCGCCACCACAAGTTAATTAAGTAAACGATAATTTAGTCAAAGGATACACAGAGATGCCAAGCAGGCCGTTAAGCTGATTGTTTCATTGTTCAGCATATGTGAAATTCTCATACACAAAATTTACCCGAAAGGGGATAGAGAGTAGACCCAAGAAAAATACAGTATTTGGTATTTCATCTCTTTCATCCTTGTTTTTAATTTTTCTCCAATTCATCTTTGAATACTTAGGAGGACATCTTACAAACAAATGTGTTTGTTTATTTCTCTTAAATTAGAAATAGCAGCTACCAAGCAACGAGGTGGTAAATGGCAGAATTCACACTAACACAATAGCGAGTTGACCAGGGGCTGAAGAAACTGGACTTCATCTCAAAAGCGGATAGCAGAGCCGACTCTGATTGGATGCCAGTTAATAAGAACAAGTCCCTGACAGAGAAAAGTGAAAAGAGCCCCGAGAGTTCCAGGCTTTCCCTCACTCGCTGGAGTCCCCTGATTTCTCTGTTAGTTCGAGGCCAGCCTGGTCTACAAGAGCTAGTTCCAGGACAGACAGGCTCCAAAGCTACAGAGAAACCCTGTCTCAAAAAAAGGATGGTCTTCAAGGAAGGTGCCTTCCAAGTATTTGATCCACAAGGTTGTGGATTCCCCACTCAAAAGAGAAAACAGAATTGTACGAACTCAATCTCCCTCCTCTCCTTCTCTTTCCCCTTTTCCGTTTACTCCTTCCTCCCTCCTTCCACGTCTTTCTCCCCTCCTCCATCCTCCTGTGATTCATCAAGAATTTTCGTCCTTACAAGCATCTATGGAGAAAGTTACCAGCAGAAGAACAGTTAGCTGACTTGGGGATTTCATTAAAATCTGTGAAAACTGAAAAACGTCTTTAAACCAATACGTTTGTCAATCACGCCGTAATTGAGAAGTAGGAACCGCGGCTGCCGGGTATTTTATATGCAACCACTCAATTAACTGTGGTCCCCGACTCCAAGAAACGCGGAGAACGAGACGAGCGACAAAGCTCCATCTTGGATCATCTGGATAATTAATTTAGACTTCTAATTTGCAAGCTCGTCTAGAAATCAAGGCGATAAACGATTTCCCCATGTTTTCCCACGATGTGCCCGGTACCTTGCTGGTGTGCCACGCCCACTTTCTCCTAATTGGTGCCCGCTGTGCCTCGGGTCCAGTTTACAGTTGAGGAAAGAAGGCACCTTTTCTCATCCAACAGATCTCTATGGAATCACCACTACATGCAGGATTTTTCCCCCCTGGGTTTTAAAATCACGGTCATTAAGCAAACGCCTATCACCAGGGCTGTTCCGCTCAATCCTTCCCATGCCGAGTCATAAGCAGAGCCCACCAGAGCTGGTTGCTATTGGGCCACGGCAGCTCATTCCTGGGTGGCAAAGGCTTGTGGTTGTTCCTGTCTTGTGAACAGCCTTACTGCATCGTGGAATTATGGTTTTTGTTTGTTTGTTTGTTTGTTTGTTTTTCGAGACAGGGTTTCTCTGTAGCTTTGGAGCCTGTCCTGGAACTAGCTCTTGTAGACCAGGCTGGCCTTGAACTCCCAGAGATCGGCCTGCCTCTGCCTCCCGAGTGCTAGGATTAAAGGCCTGTGCCACCACCGCCCTGCTCATCGTGGAATTATGAATGGAATAGGAAGAGGTGAGATCCAAGCACCAAGTCAGATATGGACATAGGAGATGATTCTCGGGGTTCCTGAGAGGTGTGGCGTGAACATGGGACACAGTGTCTTTGCATGGTTTGCTGACATCAAGCTCATTCACCTTAATTATCACGGCCACTATGGTGTGTGTGTGCAACGGAGGAACCAAGAGGGGCTTCAGAGTCACCGCCCATCACTTCCTGTCTTCCTTCCTTTCCAGCTCGCAGGCCTGAAGTCTAATATTTACTGAGCCCCAGGAGCCCTTCTGCTCAATTTTCAAGTCCCGTTTCTTACTGAGCAATCCATCCCTGGTCTTAAGGACCCTACAGTTTTGGTGGGCAGAAAAGACAGCGTAGGCAGTGAGACCCACGCACAAGAAAAACTCAAGACACACGAGGAAGGGGACACATGTGGACGGGGTGCAAAGAGACTCAAGTGGCAAAGGTTGATCACAAGACAATACATTTGATAAAAATTGTAAAAATGTCTACTTAAAATTGCTAAACTTTATGCCATGCATACTATAATCTGTCAATGATGCTGGCAGAAACTTGTGGACTTGGTGTTTTGATACTAGTTTAAAAAATGAAGTGACATACCCTTTCTAGTTTGTTAAAAATTATATATACATATATAGCATAAATACATGCACATGTATAATATATGTAATGTGGTGTATATGCACATGCATACATATATAGTAACATCTAAACACATTTTCATGTCTATACTATTTTGAATAAGCGTAAAGTAGTGAAATCATTATGTGGCTTTTATTATTCTAGAAGGATATTATAATTAATAATAATAATATATCTTATACTCCAAAATAGCCAGAAAAGAACATTATGAATTTACATATGTTTAGATATATCAATACTTAAAACATTTTTTAATCTTAAACTTATATATGCTTATATATATATATCACAATTTGATGGAGTTAAATATATAAACTAGAAGTTAATGGGACTTGAGAGAAAGCTATTTTTATGTAAAGAATATCTCCAACATAACTTATCCTTCAAAATAATCAATACTTTGGAATATTTTTCTGCAATGGGCCTTGCAGAATAATCAAAGTGATCTTCCTGGGCTGGCCGCTCAAACTGACAGGCAGCTGTTATTACTGATTGCTCATTCAAACACTTCCGCATCTTCAAGACAAAAGGGAAGAAACCAATGGGACCAGAAGATAAAGTCTGAAAGCTTCAAAGGAAAGATCATAGTACTGGGAGAGATGCAAACAAAAGGATCTGTTGAATTTAAAAAAAAATACAGAATTATTTTCATTATTGCTGCCTGTTTACTCCATAACAACAAACTGTGTAGGATAACAAAGTTTTAATTAAAGGTTCAGCCAGACCCCACAGTCTTGCTGTGGGGTCTTCAGGAGACGCGAGTCTTCTGAACTCGCTTAGATCTGGTACCCCATAACAAGGTTGCTTCCGTTAAACATGAGGAGTCCTGGACCACCAAAGCACACTGGCCTGGACCTGAAGCGGCGGAAGTATTTGCCCTTGCTTCCTTTTGTAAGATTGAACACAAATACGAAGTTTATTTCATGTCCTATAAAGTTCTCAGAGTTAGTACACCCTTGCTCGAGCTTAGGATGACGGTGTGAAGACTTGGGGGTTAGAACCAGCGACACCGCCGTGAAAGGACTCAAGGACCAGCATCTCATAAACGAGTCATGGACCGTGAGACAGAGCAGGTAACACTGCAGGAAATGGCAAAGAGAAAGCAGCCTAGGGGAAAAACATTGACATGTTCGGTTAAAAATAATCCCTCAAAAGGCCAAAGTTAACAGTTAAAACTGCTTTTTTTTCCCATCTAGAAATTGGCAAAAGATTTATCTAAAATGTTTATATTTTTGCCACCCCATAAATCAAAATTAGTTTTCCATTAAAAAAGTTGGATCCGAGATGACAATCTTCTTGCCAATTTTCAGCTAAATGCAAATGGAAACATCTGAGACCCTAAACTGAAATCGGAGGTTTATAGATACATAGTACAACTACTGCTTGCGCGTGTTCCAGTGTGAGCCCCGAGGAGCATATGCAGTTACGACTTCAGTCACTGCGGATACGGAAAACAATTAATTTCCTCTTAGGAAGTCCAGAAACCCAAGCCCAGAGCCTATCTTTGGTGAGTGACATGTGTGACTTATTCGGCTTCCCTACCCTTTAGTGATTGACTGCTTGTCCCTTCGGCTCGCTCCCCGAGTCTCACTCAGACTCTCTCGGAGTCCATAGACAAAGCCAGCTTCGGATTATCTGCCCTCCTCACACCAAGCCAGCGCTTCCGCGCCGTGCCTGTGAGCTTATTATTCTGTTCTAAGACAACTACCTAGTAGATAGGTTGAGTGTAGTCAAGACGCGTGACGTGCTAGTTGGAGACACAGCACTGTATTCTACAGTCAAATGAATTGACCCATCTCTCACCGTTCTCTCAATCCCTCGGATGCCTAGCACTGGTTTATTCCATAACTGGGAGTTTGAACAATCAATAATGTTTCCATGTTGTTAATATCCATACTGAAGTCTAAGGTTCCAAGAGACCGTATCCGGGTTTCAATTATTGCTTCATCCCGAGATCCTGTCTGATGTCCAATATGCACTGACATTATTTCACAGACATTTCTTAAATGAATGAAATTGCTATGGGGCGATTTCTTTAATTTTTCAGAATCTGACCACTGAATTACTAAATGCTCTATTCAAATTTTCAAACTTTTATATGTCTTTAATGTCCCAAACCCGTAAACTGTATCCTGTTTTCCCCAAAGGTTGTCAGGCTGTTCGCGGTCCTGCTTTCCGGTCTCATCCCAGACCATGGGAGTTGCCAGCATTTCCCTGGGCCAAGAAGTGCTAGGTGGGTCCCCGCTCTTCACTCGCTGTTAAACTTCTTCCAATCCCATCCCCTGACCCAGAGAAGCTGCCGACATCTCCGGAAGAGGCAGAGAAACTTGGCCTCTCCGTAACAATTTTGAGATGAGAGTTCCAAAGGAACAGCAAGGAAACGTAACAACCAAACTTTTGTTTCTAAAGATGCTCTATGTAGTTACAGTGAGACCTCGTCTGATCCGTTTCCATCCAGATTCTCTGAGGTCTGCTGGAGGGAGAAATCGCCTTCTTATTCTAGATGGTCTTACGGCTTTAACGAGCTGGTCTCAAGAATGCCCTGTCTGTTCAAACCATTAAGTCGGTATATGCAATCCCAGAGAACCTCGACAACAATGAGGACCCTAAGAAAGACATACATAGATCAAATCTACATGGGAAGAAGAAAAAAGGCAAGATTTCCCGAGTAAATTTGGAGCATGGGAACCTTGGGAGAGGGATGAAGGGCAGGGGAGAGGCAGGGAGGGGAGCAGAGAAAAATGTAGAGCTCAATAAAAATCAGTAAAAAAAAAAAAAAGTCGGTGTATGCAGTGCATACTCTGGTGACCAGCTATGAGCGGATGAAGGCATCAGAAACAGAACCCCAGGTGTTGGTGCCTTAGTGTTCAAACCCTATTTTGTGGGGTGGAGATTCTATGTATACAGCGAGTGTTACAAGCGAGCTCCGTGCGGGAGCAGACTTGCAGAACGCTTGCATGGAAACCAAAAGTCAGCTTTGCCTTGGGTGACAGAGACGAAGGCCACTATAGAAAAGACTCGCTCTTCACAATGAATTACATCTGCCTATGCCAGTCCGCTGGGTAAGAAAGAGCCCAACTTTGAACAAATAAGCTAATTCTCATTGTTTTTGCCAAGATCTTATTAAAACCTTGAGATATGCTAAAGTATGCACTCAGGGGGTTCATAATGAATTCATTAAGCAAATATATATCCTTCTCTTTAAACTTTAAGGGAGAAGACAGGCAGTTAAAGACTAATACATTTTAAAAGAACTGGTGGTATCTAGCCAGCTCCCCCCTTGTCACAAGCTCTGTGAATGATTGGGGGTGCTGACTGCCAAATGTGTTTTCAAAAGTCACTCAAAATGAAGAGAAAATTCAAAAGTAAATAAGATGGGCAAGGAAGAAGAAGGCATTTCATTTTTATATTCTCTTGCTTTAAGACTAAAAGTAAAGCCATGACTTTAAAAGTGGTCAAAGTTGAATTTGTGCAGGTTAAAAGCTCACGTTTTAACTCCACACTCCAAAGGAATGTCATTGGATTCATAGTCTTTAAACTAGTAAGAGAGTGAATTATTGGATTTTATCACTAATTGTTCTAAAAAAGTACTTCCTTCTAGGTGAAGATATTTACCTACATTTCTGGGAAAGCATTAGTTCTCATACAAATGCATAGAGGACAGCAATAAAATATGAGAAAAGCAATATTGTCCATATATTTAAATTAAATCAAATTATATGGATCCAATGTGTATTGAAATATATATTCCCAGCAAAGTTCACACACATGCCCACTTTTAAATAGTAACACACTACAAAACCCATAGTGATGATGAACCGCTGCCTTTTCCAGCATCTCAACCATGTATAGTTCAAGAACTAGCCCTCCTCCCCACGAGAAAGAGAGAATTATTTTTAAAGACAAACCAGCGAATTTTAAGAAAGTACAGAAGTCTGAGTTTCCCAAGAAACCAGACGTAAGAAGAACGCAATAGAATGTAGTCGCGGTCCCGCTCCAGGGCAGAGACAAAGAGCCATGGGCTGGGTGCAACCGAGTTATTAGCCTATTTAATGCCCAGGACCAAAGTCTGGCTTGGCCGATTTGGAAGGTGGCGCCTCTTTAAAACCTAACCAAAGAGCCGGTCTACAACTACCAATCTGCCTCGGCGTATACAGACGATCCATGTTGACAAATGATAAAGGAAATTGGAAAGGTTGAGGGGATGAAGTCAATAATAGATTTATCTCCAGACATCTTGCACTGGGAGTGCATCTGTTATACAATATGTAGACATATTTTACAGCAAATTTGGAGATACTGTGAGCCCACTGGGCAGGGACAATGTCTAATTTTATATTCTATATAATTCAGAGCTTCAAGTCTTTGCTTAATGAGGGAGAGGAGGAGAGACCCCACTCCCCACCCCACGTTCACAGGGCAGAAGCCCGTGAGGAGGACGGAGGGACACGGCTGTGGGTGCTGGGAGCAGCGGCGGAGTGGGACCCCCGCGCAAAAGACAGACGCAGCCGGATGTGAATATTTCATGCCCAAGACCAGGATCGGGTGAGAGCAAGGATGTGCGGCCTTGGAAAGTCAAAGTGTCTATGTTTCACAAACTCAGTGGAAGTCTTCGCAAGTTTTCTTCGGGGTGTGCGAAGGTTTTTAAATAAGTTGGAAAAATTATTTTAAAAAGATCTCATTAAAACACGTATAGAAAACAATGTTTGGCAGTTTGTACTATTCTCCACCACAGACAATTTATTTTTCTTCTCTCACGGGTGTGTTCCTAACCATGGATATCATAAATTATTAGCCTCTAAAGCTTAAGAATACTAGCCGCTAATATTTAAAAGGGGCAGAATCAATTAAGTAAGAAACTCCATTTATGCCTAATTATTTATGTAAATATGGCATGCAAATAAATCTTATTGGGAAATTTCTTTTTTTTTTTTTTTACTATCTTCCTCCATTTCGTCTGTTTATTTTTCTGGTACCCATATACACAGAATCGAACCCATCTCAAAGCTTAATTTCGATTAAATTTGATTGAGATGCTTAAAAAGCATTTTACAAGGTTAGAGAGGAAACGACAATACCATCAAGCACCCTGGCATTCTATAGCTCAGAGTCCTAGGGAGCAGGGCTGCATCCTTGAGCCCCGCGGTTCACGATGCTAATATTTTTAAATTCAGGGAATTAATTACGGTCCTTTCACTGAAACAGGCGGTTGGCAGGCTTCCACCCCTCCATCCTAAGACACAATTTTGAAGTAGCTCTGAATTTTTAAAGTCTGTATTTTTGTTGTCAATTAAAATGGATCATTTTTTCCTTAGCCTGTGGAAAGTCATGACTGTATGAAGGAGAGCCGTACAAAAGCTCACGGCGGGAGCGTCGGATGCGTCTGCGTGAAGCCAGCTGCTTGCCGTGAGGTGATGCGCCGGATCACATAGCAAGATCGTGCTCTGTCACTTAATTCCGGAGCATCCACGTCTCTAGGACGTCGTGTCGTAACGATCTCAGTCGGTGACTTACTGCAGGCGTATGATGAACAGACATGGCTTACCATACTTCCCCATAACATGTCAATCTCACCAAAACTTCATAAGCACATTCTTCAAGATTCACCAGGATTTTTGTTATTTTACTGCTTTTTTTTATTATTCGTTTCATTTGCTTTCTTATACTTTCTTCCTCTCAAAGGCAAAATATATGAGCATTAACTGTTATCAATAATGAATGAAGTTAAGAAAAATTTTCATGTCTCAGCTTTATAGCCTACAAACAATGCCATGTTTAAAATTTCATTTTCTAAAGTAGGAATCATAGTCAATATGTTGGTTAAGATAAAATAACTTTTCTTGGGATTTGCTTTTTTTAAAAGAAACACCAGACCTTGGTGTTATCGCCTCAAAATTTAATCTGCCATCCAGGAAAGCAAGAAGAAACAGGAAAAGTGGCTTCTGCCACCTGACTATGATTTTCATAAGAACACTAAGCACCAAAAAAAAAAAAAAAAAAAAAAAAAAAAAAAAAAAAAAAAAAAAAAAAAAAAAAACCAAAACACTAAACACCTACAAAGGCCAAACTATCATGCTAGTAAAGGCAGCTCCCTTCCGGGGCAGTCAGCTGAATGAAGAGCTGGACAACGAGGTTGCAATGAACCTGTTCTTTGTAGAACCTGAAAGTACTCTCTTGCGCGGTGGGATCACAGCAATGACTTTACCTTGATTTAACTGGTTTATTCCAGTTTTTAATGGTCTTGTGGATCAAGGTAACTGTGAGGGGAGGGGGTGGGCAGTGCAGACTCTGACTCTCTTCAGATTAGGTTCTTCCCATCCAGAAAAATAATCACTCTTAAAACCCCCCAGTAAATCACACGCTGGAAGGGGTATTTTCATAAAAGAGTCAATCAAACGTACTGAAGACAGAGCGATAAACCAGGCAAACTTCCCCCTTAGCTCTTTAACAACATGGGGCTGGGAACCAATCACGCTTTCAAAGCCACGGGCAGGATTTAAGAGACTATGTTCCGAGGGCAGAGTAGTGAGCTAAGGAAGAGAAAATATTACTGTAGCCTGTGCGCTAGACACTGGCTCTTGTTTGTAGCTGTATACTAGTACTTTCAAAGCGAACATGAGAGAACAGAGCCAAAGGCCCCTTCTAGGAGAGAAGCAAGAAGCATAGACTGAACTTGAATAAGCCGAGACTCTGGTGTGTTTGACACAGCGAAACAATGCACAGCTAATGGAGAGAACGGTCAGATGGAAGACGATTGCGTGGCCCCGTGTGCACGGAACGCTGTGTTGGGGCCTGTTTTATGTCCCCGAGTTCCCGTATACATCTTCTCTGTGAATGTGACAGAGTCTGTGAGGAAGAGAACTGAGTATTTGAAATTATTTCATAAACAAAATTTCAGACAGGAAAAAAAAAAGAAGCAACTTGAAGTTTTGTCTTGGAATTGTACAAGTGGTGGAGGAAGAATGAGCTAAAACCATCTCTCCCAGCCTTTTTTAACAACCGACCTAAGGCAGCAAAATAAAGTATCTTCTTAGCAACTTAGATGCTAAATGTCAAAAAACAAAAGTCAAACAACGTACGGGCGTACATGCATTTTTATGGTCTACATTCCCAGTGTTAGAGTTGGCAAAACAGTGTTGGCCGTTGCTTATACAAAGATGGAGTCTACCACATCCTATGAGTAAATATGGATTTGAGGAATTTTCTCTGACCTTTATAAAATGCTATGGCAGATTATGTTACAGCATTTTCGTCTTCTATATACAACATGAAGGTCACTTATGTTCTGTAATGAGCGAAGGTCTATTTTACTAATGTTTTCCGTATCGTATTCCCAACTTGATCTCCAGATTTACCCTTGGAGTCTGGAAGTCATTGGGCAGACCAATTGATTGTCTAGAGCTAAATGAAAAACAATTCCAAGGAAAGTCGCAGTTGAGGGAAACGGGGATTCAGAGAATGACTTAATTTTCACATTAAACAAATCCAGGTGATTTGTTTCCGTCTCTTTCTCCTGTGTGTGTTAGCCTTCTACAATTGTTTTCCGATTTCACCACGGAGAAAGCTATGCTTTTGCTTCCATAAATATTCCAAAGGATTCTGCAACATCTCTTCCCATTTCACAAGCCTTTGTTTCCCCCAGGGGAATCTTTACCTGAACTCTGTGGATTTTCCTCACTGTTTCCAGCTTCTCTCTTGCCTGTTTCTTCCTTCCCTGAGGAACTCAAATCTTTGCTTCTTCAGACCCAGTTAAATGAAAGAGAACGCCTCTGACCGCCTGACCTTCTCTTGTTCCGCACGCAGCAGGATGAGGTACAAGTTTCTCTGAAGAAAAAACATATCATGTTTTTTCACATATAAATCAATCAATCAATTAATCAATCAATCACACAAAATCAAAGTAAGAAATATTTTATTTGAAGATAAAATTTACAAGGGAGTTTAGATTTGATGATACTCCAGGAGTTCCACTGTGAGTTTCCCCCACAGGATATCTGAGAAGGAGGCACAATAAGAGTCAGTATTATGGATACCTTGTATCCTTTCCAATTTCATCAAACTCCTCCAGTTTGGAATTTAAAAAAATAATCAGGTACCCCGGGGAAAATATGAAAATAGCATATCCTACAATGTAGCCTTTAGCCTTTGCTTTATTTTCCTCCCTAAATTGCTTCAAAAATTGGTCAGAATCAAATTCCTTTTCTTACACACACACACACACACACACACACACACACACACACACACACACACACACACAAAAAGACAGACTTTAAGTTCCTATCCCGAGAGGGCATCAGTCACACATACCAACGTGAATGAAAAGGTGCTTGTCTGTACGTACCACGCAACGGGTAGCGTTGATGGCAGTATGGAGGCTCAGGGAAACTGGCCACACGACTTGTCCTTCTGTCCTTATGCATTCCAGACAGTTGCCACCAGCGGGCCATTACCGCAGGGATGCTTCCTTACACACGATGGGGTGTGCTGTCTTTCCTGTGGTGGCTTTGTTTGTTCCCTTGCTCACCACAACCCTGTCCAGTTATCGGAAAGTACAACACCCTTGTGGTGGACACCTAACCCTCAGGAAGGGGTAATGCTAGTTGTGAGTTGTTTGTGCTTGTTGGTTTTTTTCCCTTCTCAACAGGATTGAGCATGTATAACACACACACACACACACACACACACACACACACACACACACACACACGATTGATCCTGACCAATTTTGAAGTAATTTACACTGAATTTTTTCTTTTACTAAAAGCAGGAAAAATACAGTGAAATTGAAGAACTTCCTAGGTGTTCACATGACAGACTGAAAGAAGACAGTCGTATTGTGTGTGTTTGCTCCACTTCATAACCTTGCTGTCCTTCCAGCCGACACAGCAAGTTAGTGCCAGTTGCCAGTGGTTGGGTCCTGTTATTAATTTCTAAGGGAACTTTTTCCTCCTCTTTGCTGAAAACATCCTAGGGAAATATTCTAGATTTGGTCCTAAATATCCTTTATAGTTTTATATGCACTTTAAGGTGATCTGAACATCCAGCTATGTAAGAGGATAGTGCCATTCAGTAGCAAGGAGATGTAACAGAACCCAAGTTTTAATCCCTGCGACACAGTAAATCAGTAGCTTTGAGTTATATTACCCATCGTAAACTTTTTTAACCTGTGGCTCGTTTTCAAAATAATAAACGTAACTATTCCATAAAAATATCTCAACGCAGAAGAGCCAGGAAAGTGAAGGACGTGAGCAGATGGTACATCAATCTTCTGCGTTTATACAATTTGTTTTTTTAACGCAAATACTGTGGGTTGCCTGCTCATGCCTTGGATATCTGTTCCAAAGATGAGCACATTTTCTTATCTTTCTGCATCAATGTGACATTTGCAGTTATCATAAAATGGGAGCCCATTTAATGCTGCTAATGCTTCCTTAATGTAAAAATAAAATCACCTTCTTTATAAAAGCAAACAGATTAAGAGCCCCAAAGAGACCATTGAAATATGTGACATTTGCAGTTACTGGTAGCTAGATGGCTTGATTACATACAGGTAAAAAAAAAAAAAAGTCCGAGAAACTTGTTTATGTTCCTTTATCACAGCATCAAATATGAGTTCTATATTCCCCTATGAGCAAGTCAGTAAATACGGATATGTTTGTATAATGAAGCAGTTAAGTTAAAGATTGTTTTCAGATAATGCAGCTAAATATGAAATCATTAAACAACTTTAACTTTTCAAAGAAGGATCGCTTTTACTTTTTTGCGTGTCCTTAAAAATAAATAATAATATTTCTGAGAGGTGATTTTTTTTTTGTCTTTCGAAACCAAAAGTCATGTTTTAAAGTAGAAGAGTAGCTGAAAATCTAGAGGCATTAACTGAGAAAAGAAAAACACAACAAAAAATAAAATACAACAACAACAATAAAAAATCCAACAAACTTAATTCAAGAAATGGTTCCAGGGCAACTGCCCCTCCTTCTGAGCTTTCTCTGCGACCTGCCCAGTCCCCTGTGCTGGAAGTCACTCAGCTGCTTCCTGGGCAGCCAGCTCTCGGGGTTTATTTCCTTTTTTTGTGTATTGTTATATCTGCTTTCCATGTTTCGTACACATACCCAGAGGCCTTCTGGCAGCTCATAGACTTTTCAAAGCCAACTTGAGAAAGCAGATCATTTTCCTTCCTGCGAAGGCAGCTGTTTCTTGCATACCGCCTTTCAGCATAAGCGAGTTATGGTCAGTAACTCCAGGGGGTCGAGAGACTTGGCAATCGATGAGAAAAAGCGGCGCGAAAGATAGCTATCAAACTGGCATCCACTCCAAGGATGAGCTCATAGAAAATTCAGGGTACGCTGATGTCAGAGACCCCCAAAGGCACTGTTGACGATTCTTAAAGGGAAGGGGGATAAAACGAGGGGCTGCGACCTCAGAGGTGTTCCCAGAAACAGGTGGGATAGATTTTAGATATTTGTCACTTTTTATAGATACCATTTTGTGTGAAGTCATCATTGGCCCTTCATTGGTAGGTGGGACCATGCTGGCAATGGCCTTCCAGGTGTTTGTTATAGGATACACACACCCAGTCTGAAATAAAGCTGGTGAAGGGAGGTATATTTAGACCTGAGAAATAGGACCTTTATGGCAGCAATGAAACCTTGCTCAGACTCAGGGCCTATGGACCCAGGCTTAAGATGAAGGCATGCAACTCAAAATAATAAAATCTTATCTTGGAAAGAAAATAAACTCATTAGTGGACAGTTTAGTTGTAGGGGGAGACTTTTCATCTGTGTACCCAGTCAATCATCGATTTACCAGTAAATAAGTATTTGGCAGCCATGCAGACTTAAGAGGTGTGGAGAAAGCAACAACCAGAAAAACGGGGAAAGTTTCTGTCTTCGCTGAACTTGTGACTTATTGGACAAAGTATATTTGTCCAGAACGCCTTTTATGACCTTTTAAGGGTTTATATTTATTTCTGATGTGAGGGGTGTGGTGGGGAGGGACGTCTGTGTGAAGGTCAAATGACAGCTTGCGGGAGTGGTTCTCCCCTCTGCTCTTTGGGTTCTAAAATTGGACTCAGGTGACCACTTTGTCCCAAGCATCTTCACCTCCAGAATGTTCCGACCACTGTGCGACTAGTAATTTGAGAAAAAAAAAGTACTATTAAAATTGATATTTCCATTTTTCTTACAGGAGAATGGAGATGCGTATTGTTTAAGAATCAGAAGAGGAAAGGGGGTTGTTCCCAGTAGAGAGACGTGAGTGGAGGGGCTCCATGACAGTGGGTAAGGAAGGGAGATAAACCTCTCAGGAGGGCTCAAGTGGATCAGGGTGAACGAGTGATAAACAGAGAGGGCAGAGAGATTTCTAGAATCCAAAGAAAGGGGATCTTGAGATCCTGAAGAAATCTATGACCGGCAGAGAGAAAAGATGAGTTACTAATTACCGAGACTTTTGAAGAGGGTGGGGGTTGTCGCCGTGGAAGGAGGGACCCTAAAATGCTTGCCAAGGCAGCAGCACAGCCTAGGTGGGAAGATTTCACTTTCTGTAGCTGAAGAACGGCCATCCTGGTTTTACAGACCTGGTCCACATCTCGTGCTGAGCCACAATTCTATAAATGTCTTTAGAGTTCAGCATATTGGCCCGCAAGTAGCAGCTCAAGAAAGTGTTGTAAAATGGTGTTCAAAGGATGTAAAGGCTGAATTAGCTTGAAGTCAGCAACTTAGACCAGAGGACAAAGTTACAAGATATAAACAAGCCTGGGGAAATGGTAGTGGGTGGTTGTTAGAAGCTGGGAGAGGACAACAGTGGGTTTGGCTGCATAGGTCTGGAAGTTCAGCCCAGTGACCCTGATTTGAGACCTATGTAGCAAAATCTACTCTTGGCTTCTCCCAACTTCTAACAACCTCTACCATTTTCCTAGTCTTGTTTACATCTGGTAACTTTGTCTTTAAATTGTCTTCTCCTCTCTACTTCTATTACAGGCTTTTCTGCTAATCTATTATAAAGCCAAGCATGATGGCCTTTGGACCTGTGTGTGTGTGTGTGTGTGTGTGTAAGTGTATGTGTGTAAAACTGTGTGTAAGTGTGTGTGTGTGTGCAGGTATGTAATATCCATATACATAATTATATATAATATGGTATATATGCACACAGATAGCACATATAATATTTTATGCATATATGTATATACACACTTTATGTATAATCTATACATGAGTGTTTAGGCACACACATATGCATGCACATGTGCACACACACACATACACAGAAATACACACACATGTGCTAGACGCTATCCTGTACTTTCAGTTCAAAATTTTTAGCCTCTTGGGGAAGTTCCATGGTAAAAATTATTATTTTTTCATATTTATTTTTTATTGATTTTTATTGAGCTCTACATTTTTCTCTGTTCCCCTCCCTGTCTCTCCCCTCTCCTTCAATCCTCTCCCAAGGTCCCAATGCTCCCAATACTCAGGAGATCTTGTCTTTTACTACTTCCCATTTAGATTAGATCTATATACATCTCTCTTAGGGTCCTTATTGTTGTCTAGGTAAAAATTATTAAGATAAAATCATTGCTATGTATTCCTTGTCCATCATCATATAATGTAAATTACACCCCTGCCTTTAGAACGGATCCCAGATCAGACACGGTGGAATGAAAACTGAATATCGCTTTAAGCGTACAATCGCGCTCAATTTCCCTCAGTTATTGCGTGAGATAATAGTCCTATTTAATACACAGTGTGCACTGGGTAGAGCAGTTCACTGACTGTGGCCACACCGCCTGTTGGAAGTATATCCTTGAGTAGAATTAAGGTATGTCTGCCCCTCGCGCCCAGAATCACTTCATAATACCTCCTATCTCCCTTATTACTCAGAGGCAGAGCGGATTAGGTGGCGGATTCCCTGCATCCTTTGCTGCGTGCCGTGATTACATCACACGTTGCTGGGCAGATTCTCGGTAGATCCTTCCACGATGAACAGCTGAATGGATCATTTTACCGCGAGACTTAAATAGCTGCTCTCCTTAGAATGTGATTGAGGCAAAATAATAATAATAATAATAAGATAATGTAAATTATCGTTAAATCAGTGAATCACAGGGACATCGACACAGAACATCAAAAACAAGCCCGTTTTCCAGAGAGAGTGCTCACCTCTTCAGGCCGCCGTTAAGCGAATGGTCACAGAGCTACCAAAAATAGATTCTTGAAGGCAGACACAAATTATCCTTGGGAACATTGATAAAGGAAGATATGCTTTTTTCCCCCGTTTCTTTTGTTTCAGACAAATTTGTGCCTTTTTTGTTTCTTTTTTAATTACATGGCTTACTAATGTTAGCAGGACTTGAGAGCATCTTTCTCTGGGTTTTGTGGCTGTTATAGGAAAAGCCCAGCTACAATTAGTAAACTTTCTTATTAAGCCATGGCAGAACACGCTTTCTGGGCATGCCGAGGCCATGGCTACTCGCTCGCCTTCTCCAGTAATCCTTGGCACGTATGTGATTGATGTCACACGGTTTCTCTCCGAAGTGAAGGACAGATTCATGCTGGTACTTTTTTTTTCCCCCTTGGAGAAATCTTGGTTGAAAGCACCAACAGTGACACAACTTGGTTCATTTTGTCATTTTTTCCCCTCCCTTGAATTACTACATAAATATTAATAGCTAAACACATTGCAAACAGGTGGAGCTCATTCTGTCTCTGGAGCGCTGCCACCGCTATGTGATGGCTCAGACGGGTAACGAGATTTTCCATGTGGGGAGGGCGGTCTGTCGTTCCTTGCCAACCCCGTTGGACACACCCTTGGCTTGGACCTCTTTATTTCCTGTGATATCTCTGTGACAGCCTTCTTGGTCTTTTAACAGTTCATTCAGTAGAGCGGGAAGGAGTAACACGTTCCGTTTGAGAGCCACGTTCCCTTGACTGTGTCTCCGGGTACTTTTCCCTCGTACACTGCCTGTTCCCGATCAGAACACGGAAGGGAGTCCCCAGGGTTTATAAGGTGCACCAGCTAGGCACGGGCTGTCTGGTGGCCGCGCATCCAATCCCCGTGCTCCTGGGGACCTTCTCGAGCGCAGGAAGTCACACTGTGTGACCGTAGATCAATGGGAGAAAGCCTCTCTCTCTAGTCACCTGCTTGGGAAATGCAAAGCTTGAATTTAGGTCATTCAAGGTAATTACTTATTATTTTACAGTCCGCCCGTTTATGAATGGCTTAATTGCTTTCAAAGGTTCTAGGGAGAGAGACTTAATATTGTCTTCCATTCACGCTGATTGATTTTATGTATATGCATAGTGATTTTCAACTTATGTATTTTTAATTCAGTTAAACATTTCAGAATAAAATCCAGGAGGCTTTCTTTCTTCCACCCTTGTAGATATAATAGTTTATACATTCCTTCTGTGTCATTATTCACAGTTTATTTAACTATATTTGTCTCATAAAAGATAAACATGAGAATTGGTCTGAGATGTGTTGGATGCATGTGATTCTGTGTAATTATTTTAGGGATGAAAATAGGTGAATTTTCATATATATAAGTTCTTCAACTTTTTATTGTCAAAGGTCCACTAATGATTTGATTATGACAACTTAGAAGTCTCACGCCCAAACCCAAATGTTTCATCTTTCATATATTATGTATTGGAGAAGCTTCTCATGTATTGGGACAAAATTTAGATTTGGTGATTTTCTAGAAGTTCAGATACAAAGCAAAACTGGATTGCCACTATCTTCTTATTGATTAGTTTATGCATATTATTAAACAAAAACAAAACCTCAAGATCAATATCAGATGCTCTATTTCATCAGAGATAATGCAAATAAACCTCTTTGACCTTAACTTTTACTACCCACTTAATAGTCTTCCTTAAAGCATATTAAACTGTCAAATTTTATTAAATTTTCTTAATTTGTATGATATTTTTCCTTCTCTGGTTCTTGCCTAGGTTCAATGATTCCCTATCTACCCTCAGCACCCAGTAAGTATTTTTCAGGAACTTACCCAGTGTTTTTGGGAAAGGGGCCTGACCACCTGGTTTGCAACATGCTTAGATGATCTAAACAGAGGCAGGAAGTGTCCCACAACATTAAAAAGAATTATTTGTGGGAGATCAGATGCACAGATTCCATTTTCACTAACTCATCCAGTCAGTTGTGTTATAAAGGCTAACACTGACAGGACTTAAACCCACAACTTACACAGCTTTTCCTCCGATTACCCTGTAAACTCATCACAGAAACCCAGATCCCACTCCCCCACACACACACACTCACACTTAGCAAGAGACCTTAAAAATTGAATTTTGTGTTTAAATGTTAAGAATGATTACACATTAACAGTAAGTGATGGGTGACAGACATCAAATGGTCCCAGCTTACTATCTCTCCTTACAGAAAATAAGAATTTAAGAAGTCAAATAAACAAGGACAAGGGGCAGGAAGCAGGCTGCCTTCTGACAGGTGGTGATTTAAAATCTCAGCTCCAAGTTTCCTTACTCGTCCATTAAGCAACACTAAACACTAATATGATGACACTTGTCGTCCTGTTCTTGATTGGTAAAGGGAATTCCATCAGAAGTTCAAGGTCACCTTTGGCTATACGATGAGGCCAAAGCTCGCCTGTGCTAGATAGGACCCTGTGCCCAACAAAGAAACAACAGGAAAAGTATGAAGTACCAGTCACATAGCTAAGGGGTGTGTGAATACCAGTGACCGCCATACATTCAGGAATTTGAATACTGTGCCCCTAGCTGGTGTGGTTCGGGGGGTTGATGCGCCTTGTGGGAGGATGTAAGTCACTGGGAGCAGGCTTTGGGAGTTCATAGTCTTGCCCAGTTTCTAGTTCACTCTCTCTGCCAGGAGCCCGTGAGTGGAGATGTTATCTCTCTGTTTCCTGCCCTTGCTGCTACGCTCACCATTTTCTTCCATGATGAAATCTGATCCTTCTGGAACCATGAGCCTCGACTGACAGACAGCTTTTTTACCACAAGTTTCATGTGTTCATTGTGTTTGATTGCAGCAACAGAAAAGTAATTAGTACAGAAGTTAGCACCAGGGTTTGGATGTTGCTGCAAAGAAGTTGACCATACTGTTTTCGGGTGGAATGAGGAAGGCTTGAACTTTGGACAGTCAACATATTTAAATGTTGTGGGCAGAACCTTGTAGACTGTTCTAGTACAAGCCTGGAAGGCTGTAGTACTAAGAATAATGCAGACTGTAGGGGTTTGGCTCAAGCTGTTTCCAAGAGAAGTGAAGAATTTGACGGTTGTTGTACTAGGGATCATTCTGGTGATGTTTTGACAAAGAATCTCTTTGACTTGTGTCCTTGTCCTAAGAACTGGCTAAAGCCAAATCGAAAAGGAATGGGCTAATTTTTTGGTGGGAGAAATCTCAAGACAGCATAGTGCTGAATCTGTGATGTGTTTAGTACTAACAACACCTACGCCGGTATGCACTGGGAGAGCGAGCGGGGCAGAAGGAAACACAAAATGCGCCCTGGAGAGGAGCAAAGAGCCCTGGACAGCTGGGGGTCAGCAAATACTTGGGCTGAAGGCTGCATCAAGGCTGGGCAAGGCTCCCAAAGGCCAGCTCAAGGGCCAAGAACAGATCCTGATCTCACTGCTAGGAGTCTAACAAACAGACCAAGATACACAGCTCTCACACACATGCAGAGGACCTCGGTTAGTCCCGTGCAGGTTCCCTAACGTTGGTCCAGGTCAGCTGTCTCTGTTTCCCCATCATGACCTTGACTCCCCTGGCTCATACAATCCTTCTTGCATTGCTCTGTTATACACATATGTTATTACACCTTATTTATATTTAGCCCCATTACCATCCCCTATTCTTCTTCTACACTTCTTACTGTTCTCTGTCCTCCGTCGTGATATATCCTCTACCTTTTCATGGTGTGTGGGTCTGTGTCTATGCCTGCATGGGTGTGTTAAAAGTTTAGTCTAGATTCTACATGTTAGAGAAAACATGGGATATTTTATAGGACTCGATAGTAAGCTCTTTTCCTCTCTCACACACTGTAGGCAGCCCTTTCTCCTCTGCTCACCATCCTGCCTACATGTTACAAGATTCCACAAACGGGAGAAAACATTTTATTTTGCCTGACATTACGGTCTAAAGTTATATGTATTCTCTAAATATAACATGCTTTTGTTAGTTTTTATGATTTAACAAAACTCACATATGTTGGGAGCAGTGAGTCCCCAGATCCTGAATTTCTTGTAATCCCCTGATCTGAGTGCCTACAGCTGCTCTGAGCACGAGACCTTCAGGAGTTTCTCACGGCAGGAGAGTGGTTTCTGGTGGGTTTGGCTGGGGCGTGGCTATCTCTATATAATCTGCCCCTGAACACAATAAAGGGGGCATTCTTGGGGAATTCAAGGATGACCCGTGTCACTGTCTCTCTGTCTGTGTGTGTCTGTGTATTTTAACCTTCAGCTCCCTTGCCCGAAGCTCGCGAACTGGGTGCCAGCGCACAGAGCGCAGACAGGGGGTGCAGTACACAGCAACATATATGATGGAGAGAGAGAGAGAGAAAAAGAGAGAGAGAGAATAAAGGATGGATACACAAGTGTCTCTTTAGCATGCTGATGTAAAACACTTTGGTTATATATCCAGGAATAATATACACAGTTCACATTGATGATTTTTATATTGATTTCTATGGTGACTATGATAGTTTCTTCTTTCATGTATGCTCACAAGTATTCCCCTGCTTTCTTGATGATAGGCACACCCACCGGGGGTGAAACTGGATCCCAGTGTACTTTTAACTTTCTTTTCCTTCACGGATAAGACTGTTAAGAGTCTTTTCAATATTTGCTGGCCATTTCTACTCCTGCTTATGGGACCTGCGTTCGATTGCCTGTCGACTGACTGCATGATCAGGCTCGGGCAAGCCCTTGACGGTGCCTGAATATTAAGTAATCCCCCCTAATAATTTTCCAGTTTTAGTTTATATATATCGTTCCATCTAAAATCATACTTATTCCATTTTTTAATTGATTTTTGTGCAGCTGAGAGACAAGAACCTAGTCCCATTCTTCTCGACATGAAAACTCAGTTTTCCCAACTGCATTTGCTGTCTTTTCTCTTTTATGTGTGTCTTTGACCCTTACACCGCTGGAGCTGTACCATCTGGCTCTGGACCTGCTATTCTAGTCCCCTGGTCTACTGGTGGGTTTTAATCCAGTATTTTTCTCGCTTTGTTACCAAGACTCCTTCTCGTAATCTGAGCTCAGGTATTTTGATCCTTTCAGGTGTTTTTATATTTTTTTTTCCTGCTAGAATTGCACTGACTCTTTGTAGCATTTTATGCTTCCTGATACCTTTTAGGATCATTTTTTTCTATATCTGCAATGAATATTGTTAAAATATTATGAATATTATATTAATATGTTGTTCATTTTCAATATGTAGCTGCTTTATTAATTCTGCCAACTATGTGCATTGTAATGTTTCTTTCATACGTAATGTTTTCACTATAAATGACTTTAATATACTTAATTAGTTTTATTCTTATGAGTTGATTGTTTGAGGCTATGATAAATGGCATTTTCCTGATTATTATTTTTGTAAGTTCATTATTAGCACATAGGAAACCGAATTTTGTGTGCTTATTTTGTGCCATAAACTTTACTGAAATTTTTGTTACAATCAACAGTTTTCTGGTAAAATATTTAGGATTATGTCATCTTTAAAGAGGAATAAGACAATGTCTATCTTTACTTTTTTTGCTCCCACTCCTTTCCTTGTCTTTCTGCTGTAGCTAAGACTTCAAACTCCGTATTGAAGAAATACTCTACTCCTTATGAGTAGAAAGAATGGATACGATGTTTTGCTCTTATTTTAAAGAAAACTCTTTCTATTCTTCCCTACTTAGGACAATGTCACAATACGTTGTGTGATTATATTGTGGTATGTTCCTTTTCTCCCGATTTTTTTCAGGGTTTACTTGAAGGGATAGTGAACTTTGTCAACAACACCTTTGTCAGTCTCTTGAGATCAACCTGCTATTTCTCTCCCCGAGTCTTATTATAGACTGCATTCCACTTCTGACAGCAGCCTTGCATCCCGGATTGAAGTTGACTTGGTCATGTTTTATGATGCTCTTAACGTAGATGAATTCAGTTTGTAAATATTTTGTTGAGAACTTTTACTCATCTGTTCACTGGGAAATTAATGTGTGTGTGTGTGTGTGTGTGTGTGTGTGTGTGTGTGTGTGTGTGTGTGGTGTATCCTTATTTGTTTTCTTATCTGACTTTACAGAACTGGCTTGATAGTGTTTCCTCCTTTCGCATTTTATGTAATAATTTGAGGATAACTTGGTTAGTTCCTCTCTGAATTTTGGTAGGAATGTAGCAGCAAATTTTCCCATCCTGAACTTTCTCTGTTGGGAAATTTTCAAACTCGTTGCTCACTATGTATCATTTTATAAGTTGTTTATATCCTCCTGATTTAATTTTGGCTTGTAGTACGTATCTAAGAATTTTTCCATTTCTTGTAAGTTTTCCGTTTTTTTAGAATATAAGTTTTCAGAGGATTTCCTAATGATCTTCTGGATTTCATTAGTGTCTTTTGCAGTGTGCCCCTTTCATCTCTAATCACGTTAGCTTGAGTCTTATCTCTCTGTCTCTTGGTTAGTTTGGTGAAGGGTTTATTGATCTTGTTTATTTCTTCAAGGGATCAGCTTTTCTTTATTGATTGAACTATTCTTTCAGTCTCTATGTCATTAATCTGTTCTGTTTTTTATTATTTTTCTCCACTTCTCACATTTGGATTTAGCCATTTTCCTGAGACTAGAGGTATACTATTAGGGTATTTAATTGATATCTTATTGACACTTTAATGAAAGAAGGAAAGCACTCATAACTATAAATCTCCATCTTGGAAACGGCTTTGCTGTGTTCCAATTGCTCTGATAACTTTTGCTTTTATTTTCTTATTGCTTTATTTCTTTTGTGTGTGTGTGCGCGCGCGCGCATGTGCGTGCACGTGTTTGCAAATGATAGTACATGGCTCTCTTGTAGTATAACGTGGATGGCTCTTGGGAGTTGGCTCTTTCCTTCTACTGTGGGTTTTTCTGAAACATAGTCAGGTCATCAGGCTTGTCAAACAGGAGATTTTTTTAAACCTGTTGAGCCCTCTCCAGCCTTTTGAATTTATTTTCATTCAATCATGTGAAGGTTTTAAATCCCTTTCGAATTTTTTCAATAAGCCACTGATTGTTCAGGAAAGTATTCTGTAAATTCCAAATAATTTTCTAGTTCCTGTTTTTCTTTTCTCTTGGTACTGGTTTATAGTTTAAATATAATAAGTATTTCAATTCTTTTGTGTTTTTAAGAGTACTTTACAGCCTAAAATGTGATCTGTTTTAGGGAAGGCTCCATGAACTGCTGAGATGAATGTGAAATCTATGAATCTTGATTATTGTGGGATTAATTGTTGTATCTATGCATCCTGTATAAAGAAAGTCCGAAGCTTATTTTCATCCTGTTTATGAGAGTAGGATTTTGAAGATACTTATTTTTATTGTCTCATCTATTCTTTTATTATGTTAATTGATTTTGATGAAATTGGGGACACAACATTTGGTGCATATATATTCACAAATGTTTATATCTTCTTAGTGTATTTTTCTTATTATTAGATACTAGCTTTCTATCCCTTCTAATATTAATTGAAATACACCTTCTCAGTTAATAGATGAACTACCATAATTTGCTTTCAACTTCCATTTACTTGGTAAATTGACTCTGTTTTTTCATTCCCAGGCTGGAAGAATTTGCTAGGGCCCATTTTTAGAGACAACAATAGAGAGTTTGATCTAGTTGTTAAGGAAGTGGTTGTTTTGTGTATTTGAGTTGAAGAGTTAAGACTTCCTACAACCAGGGACATTGCTGAGATGTTTGCTACTTCCTGCAATGTTGTATGTGTTTTTTCTGCCTTCTCACATTGCTTCTCTTTCCATCTCCCCTGATGTGGTAGTTCTCTCTGAATGCTGTGATTACAATTAAGAATAAAGAAACTGCTTTGGACTTATAGCAGGGCAGAACTTAGCTAGGTGTGGAAAACTAAACTGAATGCTGGGAGGAAGAAGGGCTGAGTCAAGATATGCCAGGTAGCCCCACCCGAGACACACACCGGAACTTTAGCTGGTAAGCCACAGCCTAGTGGCCATACACAGATTAATAGAAATGGGTTAAATTAATATGTAAGAATTAGCCAATAAGAAGTAAGAGCTAATGGGCCAAGTGGTGATTTAATTAATGTAGTTTCTGTGTGATTATTTGGGGGCTAAGTGGCCCTGAACCAACAAGTGGCTCTCGTCCCCAACACTGCCCTTTTACCATTCATTACAAGTTTTCTGAGTTTATGTATTGGAAACAATGGATTTTCTCTTAATTCTCTTTTTTTTCCCTCACATTTTCCTCTCATGAAACTAATTCTCAGTCCCTTTCTATTAACCAAAAATATCTCTTTTTCTTCCTCTCTGTTTAAGATTTCTGTAAGTATAGTATCTCTGTGCCACTGAGTTTTTCTTCCATTGATACTGATAACCATGCCCAATCTTTCTTAAGCCAGACGTTTCTATCCCAACTCTTCTCCTCCACTGCTACACATTTGTTTATAAAGATGCCTTATGGAATGTATATTGCTCTGCCTCTAAATGTGATGCTTAGGTGGGAAGCTACATGAGACCATAGTGTGAGCCTATATTTATTTCACCTTTAATATGAAACTCAGGCCAGAATGAAAGAGTATACCTTAGGAGCACCAATGTACTGCTATCAAGTAGTGATCAATTGCAAACCTGAGAAGTCTGAACTAAAATATTTCTTTGCATTGTAAAGAAATTTTCTATTTCTTTACTTCAACATTTCCACATGTAATATAGTTACAAAGCAAGTCCTCAACTGTTGTTTGTGATGTCATAAATGACTTTTCTACTGCTATATCTGATATGAAACACTTGTTCCCCTTTATGTCACTTTTGGAGTTGAGAGCTCAGAAAATATGAGTCACGATTCCCTCTCAAACGCAAGGCTTTTCTGTATTGGTTCTTTCATTTCCTCTAAACTTTCTTGCTTTCATATTTTAAAGTCTATTTAAATCTGGATTATGAATCCAAATACTATTTTCTTCTTCTTATATCTTTTATCATTCTAGGATGTTTATTTCTTAAGTTTTTCAAGATCTCCTCTCCTAACCTTGAAATATGGAGGACACATCTCTTACCTCTTCTTCATTATTTTGAACGAATTCATCCTGTTTTTTTTTTCAAATTTCCTAAAAAGAATCACACATTAATGTCTTAGCACTTTATTCTGTGTGATGTATTAAATTCTTCTCTATGTACTGACACTGTCAGGCAGGTTATCATTTCCTATAAAATTTAAGTTTGTATACAATTTAACTGAGAAAGGCTATATCCCCAAGCCTCTCAGGACTTGGTGTCTAGCAGCTTCAGAGTTCTTAAGTAATAGTTATTAACTTAGTTAGTTAGATTTTTAGCTAACCAAGAGGATCAAACCCACCATCTTCTCTACGCAATATTCTCTTCACTGTCTTATATGGTAATGAAGAACTCTACAGTCTCTTGTGCACAAGGTCAGGAGGCACCCTGGGCTCATTCATCTCTGGATCTTAGAAAGACTGTGTGCTAAGAGGAGTCTTACATGACTGTCTTTCTTTTCCACCCTAGTGTCTGTTAGTCACCATGGCGTCCACTGCATTCTCCACATTAAATCTACTGTCAGAGGAAAAGGTCCTTTCCTTGAACTTTGTCCTGCCTGTGGTCTTATGTAACCACCACCACCTTCAATTTATTCTTAAAAGTCCTAAAAAATTAGCTCTTTAGAATGTAAGCAAAATAATCCTTACATTTAATAGAACCAAAAGGTTCTATTATTCCTCCTTGGTGTATATACTACAGGTGTTTTTTTTTTCTTTTAATCATCCAAAAAGGTGAAATTGTTTCAAAGTTTAGAATGTAGTATTTTATTTTTCAGACAACTTGAAGTTCTTTAAATTCACAGGCTTTTTTTTTTTTTTTAATAAACCTATTAGGTACCTGTTTGTTACTATCTGTTCCAAATACTCAAACCTCTTGATATGTCTGGTAAACCTTATCCTTTCTTTTTATTCAAGAACAACTAATTGTTCTTATCAATACTCTTTATTAACCCATATGTTTAATGTCTAATGGCATCTTGTATCTAGCATTGAATAAAAGTTAAAATTTGAATGTCATATTTTTTGCTAGTGATCAACTTTTTATGTTACTGGGGATAAGATGTCTATTGGATGAGAGGGTGTGCCACCAAAACTGTAGGCTTCTTCCAATTCTATGTGTTTAATATGCAACACAGACTAAGTATTTAGGAAAACCTGGTATTAACTGAATTCTATGTTAATATAGCAACAACCTTTTGGGACCTCTGAATATTTCTGATTGAGCAGTATTGAGTTCCTGGTGCTAATCACAACCCTAATCCCCGTATTGACATTTCAAAAACTATGTCGTCTTGTCTCACTAGCACATAAATAGTATTTTTTTTTTATCCATGAATGCTCTTCATTTGTTTTGTGCTAACTACAAAACCTATTTTACAGGTCTCCAGTAAGAGTACAGAGTTCACTTTCTTCACTAAGTAAGCTCTGAGTAAAATCAAATCCAACGCACCCAATCACTCATATAATACTCATCTTGTTTTATGTGGGGAAATGCCTAGAAAAGAATAATCCATTATTTGGGCAAAGGAGACTTTAAATCTCTCCTGCCCCACCAGGGTGCTCAGTGTTTGCATTCCCCATCCTCTTCCCCACTCCCTCCCTGCTGACATTAGCATAAAAATGTGCCGCCCTAACTAAGCAGTCTGTTAACTGATAAGCTATCAAAAAATCATCTGTTATTTTTATAGCTCCGAGGCAGATGCCATTTCGGGAGCTAGAGTTGAATGGATAGGATTTGCTCGTGGTTTTCAAACGCCGTCATTGTGAACCTGAGGTATTTTCAAATGGGATGATTGGAGGCTCAGGATATTATCCCATGAGCAATCAAGCTTTAGAACTGTGCCAGTCTTAAATCTGTCTGCGTGGAATCATTTCAGATCATAGTTTATCATAAAGAATCTTGGTTGTCTAATGCTTATATTTAAAATGTGTCTTACATGAAACTCAAAGCAATGTCGTTTTCAAAGGAAACTCAGAGCAGAACATCCCCTTCCACTCCAGTAGAGGCCCCCTTTGTCTCAAGATGTTTTCCTCAGGGTCCCCGAAGCAGCAGGCATGTATGAGCTCTCGAGGCACGTATGTGCTTGGGTTGTGCTTCTGAATTATACTGTGCGCCATGAGAAGACACTGCAGTTAGAAAACAGGACCAGGCCTGCATGTGCTCGTGGAAATGTGCACTAGAAATCAGCATGAATACAATCGACACTGGGGACTTCCGTTGCCAAGACTGCTCACTGTGATAACCTGCTTTTGTATCCCAGGACCTACTCACCCATCTGAACATGGCAGAAGAGGAGTGGAAATTCCAGACAGAGCAAGGATAAGCTCTGCAATACAGCCATTAAGACAGCAAAGAGGACTTCCAATCGCAATACATAAATTATGTCTAAATATATTTTATATTGTATACTCACGCAGTAGTAGCATGGCAGGCAATAATTTTTAACTTTTCAGCTTATTCCCTCCCCCGTCATGGTAAGGGTAATCAATAAATAATTCTTATCAAGTAAATACTGACACTACATAGAGTAAACAGAATAAATATGACCCTGTAGGTTACAACATTTTAGGATAAATACTTTAAATTATACAAGTATAAATCAAGTAATCCTTGTAGCAAAACTTCAATAATCCAGAAAATGTTAATACAAAGACATGCTTCCTCTTCGTGCATCCTTGGTCAATACTGTCAACACTTCAGTATCTACACTTGAAGGTCCATTCTGTGCATTCTTAGAACATGGGTGTCTCAGAATATGTGCATACCCATAATCACACCTACAGAAGTCTAGACATTTTTAGGTGATATTATAAAAGCAGCTATTAGAAGCAGTCTAAATACCCAGAGTAGGACTGTTCTGAGAGGGGAACGGTGGCACAAGGGAGGTTTAGGTTGTCAATGGAGCGACCACGTTACACTTAGTGCTGATGTCCTTTAGCATCCAGACAACAGCAAGGGGAGAAATGTGGTGGTTTCCTCTGCCTTGTAAAAGATGGAATCCTCCACTCATTTATCAGACACTTACTGACCATAAATGGAAGCCATGATCCTCGTAGCATACAGAAACAAGAGTGCAGAATGTGTTTGTAAGTAGACACTTCGGTGACTAATGAGAATTTGAAAAATTTAACACTGAAAACCAGTGTTATATTTGCATAGGGATTTATTGATCTTATATATTTTAAGGAACACATTGTTTTTAATATTAAAATGAGTGGAGTTGGGTAGTTTGAAGCTCTGTGATCTATCTCAGTGTTATATTTGTATAGGGATTTATTGATCTTATATTTTTTAAGGAACACATTGTTTTTAACATAAGTGGAACTGGGTAGTTTGAAACTCTGTGATCTGCATTGGAAAACAAGCTGCCTGATTCTTACCTCTTACCTAGTTTTCTCCTCTCTCAGCACTATTTCCTTTAAGGGATTTATTTAAACAAACAAACAAACATGAACATATAAACAACAACAGCAACAAAATTGGCAGAAGCTTCACAAGTGCAGCACCATTTTCTATTAACGGGGGTGGGGTAGGGTGGAGGGGGTCAACGGAGGGGCAACTGATGCCTGCATAGTCGAGGGAAAGAAATGCCAAGAGTTTCTCTGCTAAATGGAGACCTCGTTCGATAATTACACACGAGCCTATTTCCTTTGGGAGAGATGTAGAAACCACGCTGCAAGTGCCTGAGCCATTGGAACCAGATAGACTGAGCCCTGTAGGAAATCCACTCAGTCTGCTCCCTATGGTCCCTCTGGCTCATGGTGTTGTAGCTCCAGCTTCTCTCTAGGGAGAGAAAGAGAAGGCTGGTTCAGTGCATGAGCTTGATCTGGGCTCCAAGGGTTTCTGTCTTGCTTGAGCTTACTAGGACCCTGGCTGAGGGTTGCTTTGAACAAGGAAGATTTACACTGGTCTGCTTTTGCTTACTGCTCTCTCCACAACCTCCACAGGGAGAAAATTCTGTTCTTGTCTTCGAAGAAAGAGTTGGAGCACTCACCCATCATTCCAGCATCTCAGAGAGGTAGGTACCTGTTGAACTGGTTTCTGCCTCGTTTGGCTTGAGACACTGGCAGTACCCAGTGGATACAGGGAAGCTGTTGTCAGAGAAAGTAAGTCAGCTGGGTGGTTAGCCACCATCTGGAAGGATGAATACTTTATTTGACAAACCCATACAGGTTGGCAGTGTCCACCATGGTGGGGGATAGGAGCAACAGGCAACAAGGATGGACCATTTTGGTTTCATGGAAGATTTCCCAGGAAACAAGAAAAAATAATTAATAAAACTTTAAAAGTAAATACTCAGATATCAAGAGTTGGGTCTGAAAGAGTACATTGCAGCAGATATTAAAGAGAAAGGAGGTAATTGTGTGTAGTCACTTGGAAGAAAGATGAAGTACCGAGCAGAGATAGTTCTAGCTAGAAGCAGGTAACGATCCAATGCTTAACGTTTTTGTAATCAGCAAAGAAACCTTACAAGTACTCAAAAAACAAAGCAAAACCACAACAAAGAAACGCCCTGAACCAGAGGGCTCCAGTGGAAAATTCTACCAGACATTTTAATAAGAACCAATGTCAGTCACTTCCAAAATCTTCCAGCATGTGGTCTAGTAATGAATATTTCTAAACATACTTTATGAGGCTATAATAATAATAAATAATAATAAGTAAGCATATTATAAATACTATAACATTATCACTGATGAATACAGATGCAAGAACTTGTAGCAAACTATGAGAAAACCAAATTAAACAGTACGTTACGAGGATTATATACAAGAAGAACTTATACATAATACAATATACATAATACAATAAACTCCTGGTTTCCTAATTAGCTTTGGCTACTAACTTGTCAAAGGCTAGAACCCCGTAACGATACCCACAGTTGTGGGTTTCAGATCACAATGGCCTGTAACCACGTCTGAGAGGGACTGCTTTGATTGATTGCTGACCTTGGAGGGTTCAGCCCACTGTGGGTAGTGCCATCACTAGGTTCAGGGTCCTGTGCTGTCTAAGAAATCTGGCTGAACATGAGCCAGTAGCAAGGTCGAGAGCTAGCCAGGGATCATTGTTCCCCCATGACTTTTGTTTCATTTCCTGTTGGAGTTCATATGTTGACTTCCTTCAATGATACGGAAGTTGTGATCTGGGATGTGTAAATGGGAACAAACCCCTTCCTCCCCATGTTGGCTTTTGCCAGAATTTTTTTTTTTTTTATGAAGCAGAAAGAATAAAACCAAGACACTGGAATACAGGGATAGTTCAATATACAAAACTAACCTTTTTTATGTTTCAGAATGCTAATATAACAAAAGACTAAAAATCATATTGAGCCGATAGATAACCAAGAAAATACTTTAAAAAACTCAACACCACAGTTTAAAAACAATAAGTAATTTTCAAATCAGAAAATCCTGTCTCCGACTTGAAAATCTCTCAGGTGGCATTGGAGTCAACAACACAAACCTGAAAGTCATTCCTCTAAGATGAAAATGGGCTAGGATGTTTACTTTTTCACACTTTCTACTGAAAAGCTGATGCCAAATCTACACCCATTACTCATGACAAAGAAATAGCAATATCAAATCTGAAGGGAAGGGGTAGAATTGTCTGTTTATTGGACATGATCTTTTATGAAGGGTTCCTAAAGATTACAAAAATTCACAATTAGGAATATACATTTGGCAGAGTAGCAGGATATAAACCTCCAAACAGAAAAATCCACTGTGCATTTCTACACTCACAATCAACAATGTGAAAAGGAACTCTCATTTATAACAGCTTCAATAATTATATATGCTATAAGATGAAAAAAAATTAAATACAGTGGTGAAAGACTTGTATTTTAAAATCTACACAAAAATGACTGAAATTTATTCAAGAAAACATAGGTATGTGGAAAGACTATTATGCTCATAAACTGAAAGACTGGAAATTGCTGGAATGAAAATACCACCCGAAGCAGTCACCAGATTCAGTGAATTCTGTCAAAATCTAACGGCCTCGTCTGTGGAACTTTAAAACAGCCTAACCGCACCGAAGCACCAGCACTTCCGCGTGATCCAGACAAGCGTGGAAAGAGCAGAGCGGGGAAAGTTCCCGTTTCCTGACTTCAAAGCAACTACGACACAATCAGAATCATAACCAACTCAGGTCTACCGTCAGTCCGGACAGAGTGGTCAGCAGCACAGTACCGGGAGTCCCCAGACACCTGTTGTCCGCCAAGTGGCTTCGGATACAGGTGCCAGCCACACTGTAGCATGAGAAAAGAATGCACTCTACAGTTGGTTTGGGGGAAACTGTATATTCACACACGAAAGAATACAATGACTGCTGTGTAAGACCATGACAACCGAAATAAAATTTAAATGAACTGAATGAAGACTTAAATGTGAAACCTCAAATCATGAGTATTATTTAAGAAGGAAACCTTCATTAAATTGCTCTTGATAATATTTTCTCAGCCGTATCCCCATAAGCATAAAGAAAGGCAATAAAAAAGTCAAGAGTAGGTAAATCAGAGTAACTGAAGCTAAGGGTCTCCTGTTCTGTGGGGGGAATGACAGAGTCCAAGTGCTGTCTGCAAAATGGAAGGAAAGACTTTTAAACTATTTGCCTGCTAAGGATGAATTCCCAGATGTATATTAACTCCCACAGTTCAATAGCAAAAGTCCTCCAAAGAGCTTGATTTTATTTTATTTTATTTTTATTTTTTTTATTTTTGGTTTTTCGAGACAGGGTTTCTCTGTGGCTTTGGAGCCTGTCCTAGAACTAGCTCGGTAGACCAGGCTCGTCTCGAACTCACAGAGATCCGCCTGGCTCTGCCTCCCAAGTGCTGGGATTAAAGGCGTGTGCCACCATCGCCCGGCTAAGAGCTTGATTTTAAAATGAACAAATTCTGTGGGTTTCTTCAAAGATGATTTAGAAGCGGCCTACCACTAGGTAAAAAGGTGGCTAGCATCGTTGATCATCAGGAGAATCCAAACCAAGACAAAATGAGACAGCAGCTACTGTGGGCACACCGCACACACACACACACACACACACACACACACACACACACACACGTGCAAGTACACACAAAAAAGAAACAAGTATATTGTGGATGTAAAGAAAGCAGAACCTTTGTGAAATATGGTGCCAATAGAAAACGAGGCAATTTCTTTAGAATCTGGAGCTGCCCTGAAAGACAGCGTAGGCATTCCTTAGAAACCTAACCCAACCCAATATAAGGGCTGGAAAGATGATTCAGCCAGTAAGTTGCTTGTTGTGCAAGCATGAGGACTTGAATTCTGTCCCCAGCATCCATGTGAAAAGCCTGGGCACAGCAGCATGGGTTTGTAGTACCCAGACTGGGGACAGGATGATTGTTGGAGTTGCCGACCATCCAGGCTAGCCAAACTGGTGAGGTCTAGATTCAGCCAGGAACCCTGTCTCAGAGATGAATGGAGGTGGTGATGGAGGAATTGGATCTAATGTCAACTTCTGGCTTCACTCCCAAACTTATACCTGTGGTCTAACCATTCTAAGTATTTATCCAAACGAACTTACAACACTGTGGGAAACAATCCCCACGTTTATGGGCCTCATTGCTTTCGGTCTCCAATACGGCACCAACTGAAATATGCCTAAATGGATACGTGGGTTCAAAAGTTTGCCCCACCAATATTATTCCAAAGCCTTATTCCAAGTATTCCAAACCCGGAAGACTGTGCAGGGTTTCCCCACAACTGAAACAAGCCAGTCAGAGGAAGGCAAGAGCTGTGTGGCTCCAAATCCATGAAATATCCCAAAGTAGAAAGTGGAATTGATGGTGGATAGGGACAGAAGACAGAGTGAGGTGCTGTCCAGCGGGTATAGCACTTGCATCCAGCAAGAGCTATGAATCTTTTGATGCTGTGTATCAGTACCCATAAAGTAGCCATGCTGTACCATACGTCTCAAAGCTTGCGAAGAGGACTCCCCTGCTGTGAGACGGCACAATAAAATCTTCTGTCCACTTGCTGTCTTTGTGTTCCTTCTGTGTGCCAAGAGCACAGCTGTAGGATTCTGGTGGCTTCTTCATCGGTGATTGGGAAGGCTACTGCCTGGGGAGCAAATCCAGTCCGTCATCTCTGTAAACAGTGTGTTTTTAAATTGTGTCAGAGCTATGACCACTTGTTTACATCATATCTATGGTCACTTATGAAAAAGATTACGCAGTTATAGTAGATAAATACATATAATAGGTACCAAATGTCTCACAAACCTAAGCTCTTTATAATCCAGACCTTTGCAAAACAAACAAACAAAAATACCTACTGTGAAGGTGAGAATTTCTGAAATGAACTTTGTCTAGTTTTATTTCAAACCAAGCATTTGTGTGTTTACCTGACATACGTGGGTTGTTTCTCCTGCTAGAGCTGAGAGGTAAGCCCTATAGTCTTTTGAATATATAAAACCAATATATAAAGACTTGACTTACAATATAAAAGATGAAGCCAAAATCCAACCTCATCAATTCCAGCAAACAGGGGAGGGGAGACACAGAAGAGCGAATTTAAACAGTTGCTGCCGCGACCCAGACATGCTGAACAACAACCATTTCCTAGTCTCCCGAGTCTGTGGGTGGCCTCCCCAGACCTGCTTTTTAACTGAATGAACTCCATCAGCATCTGAGCCACCCTTGCCTTGGCAAGGAGCTGATGAGGGAGTTTGGCGCTGGCTGGCCTTGCAGGGGATCAGCTTGAATAAATTACGCCTGTTTCAGAGAGTTCTCCCATTCCTTTAGTGGGGTAACCTGGCCGTATTCTTAGGGTCTTGGTGAAGATGGAGGGGCGAGGCTTAGAGACAAAAAAAAAAAGCGTTAGTTTTCAGGTTTTGGTTTGCCTCAGTTTTGCTAATGTCCAGTGTTAGTTTGGGTCAAACCCAGAGAGTGTGTGGAGCGTCATGAGATTGAGGGATCCTGGGAAGTATGAAATGTGGGGTCATTAGAGCAGTCAGACCGCCTGAAGTCCTAAGTGTCTTGGCAAAGTGACATTTTAGTATTCTTCTGCCAAGGTTTTCGTGACATACCAAGTAACTAATGTTAAAGTTCTTCATGGGGTTACTAGGTAAAAACCAAAAGGAGTTTAAGCTGGCCCGTTATAATTGTGCACACCCTGCTTCCCATAGAGAGACAATCTATTTCAAAATTATCTCACAAGCCTTAGAGAGCCTAGCTTCTAATCAGCGCACACAAGGAAATGACTTTTATTCCCTTGTACCCTGGCGGTTTTCATCAAAGGCTAGTCCGATGTTCACCCTGAAAAAGGTATCATTGATCACAAAGAGCCCTCTCCTTCCTTTCAGGTACAAAGGAAGTAGACACTGAGATTATATGTTTTAGTATACATGCTTGAGCCTTAATGAAAAAAATAAAAGAGCAAAACCTGAGTGATAATAACATTCACATATTGGCAGACCCGGAATCTCAAAGCCACACGGTAGAAGGAACCGGCAGAGCACGGACCTTCACTCATTCGTTCCAGAGCAATCGTTGAGAGAAATTGCTAAGTTTGTTGCACTATAAGGTGCTTGCTGTGAGATTAGAGCATACTCTCTCTCTCTCTCTCTCTCTCTCTCTCTCTCTCTCTCTCTCTCTCTCTCTCTCACACACACACACACACACACACACACACACACTCATAATACACACACACTCACGCACACACACGCACTCACGTACACACATACACACTCACGCACTCACGCATGCACATGAGTGTATGTGTGCACCAATGCTGCTGACCTTGCTTTGGAGGCTCCGGATTTCATTAGCATCAAGCCAAAATTCGACGAAAAGCATTAAATATAAAACTGCCACTGGGTTCGATACCACCCAAGCAGCACCTGAGGTATAGATGTTTGGTAGGTGTTGGGACCAGTCCTGGATAAGCTGGTTCTGTGTATAGGCTTTAGCTTGAACCTGCTTGTTGGGGATTTCTTCCCTCACCTTTTTTTTACCCAAGTGTACAGCAGCGTTTGAGCCACGTTGCCAAGCTTTGCCGTGGTGAGTCCGGCACATTCTGTCGCTGGTCAGTACGTTTCTTAAAGGGTGGCACAGGATTGATGGAGCACCTACCATGTGTCAGAAATTGACCCATCCTTTAAGGTACAAATGTAACAAGTTTAGCAAACAGAACATCTTTCTCTGAAACTTTGGAATGAGCTGTGATTTTCAGTATACATTTTTAAGATAAAAGAATGACAATCAAATGCCTCTAGAGGATAGAACAGGCCAGAAAGTCTGGGGCAACACTCCATAATCAATCACGTTCACTTTTCTCTGCACTAACAACATAGGGACACTCACAGTAAAGGGGGATGAAGTCTGTTCTTAGCTTCACACTAACTCGGGGCAGGTTTTGCCAAAAACACTTTGCTACAAACTAACTGAAGGATTTTTGAGGCTCCAGACACACTTTCTTTTTTTTTTTTTCTTCCAGAAGACTTTGGAGTTGAGAATTGTGACTATAGGACCCTGTCCCATTTTAATGCATCAAATCCTTGCGTTGACTCTCAGCTCAGGGAAACTGAGGGCTAGCTAGGGAAGCTGAATCTCTAGGCGGTCTACCTCCTCCATCACCCCAAACTACAGGACGTCAGTGACAAGCGAGGCAGATGGAGGAACATGGGAAACCCTGAGTCACCTGGGACTAGAGAGAGGATGAGCGAGAGCGCAACTCTGAGTGGGAATCAGGTGCACATGGAGGAGGGTGTCCAGAGTGTGCCGAGGGGTTCCGGTGACGCAGAGGACCCCGATTAGGAGGGAGGGGGCTCGCCCATTGCTACAGCGCAAGCCTAACCACCGCTGCCTCTCCAGCAAGGAGCAATCAAAACTAACTTCAACTCTACCATTTCGTGTGGGGTGAGGTTTGCAGCGTTTGAATCTTGACTTCTAAAAAAAAAAAGAATACTCTGTTTAAACAAAACTTAGAATTGCGCTGTGACAGAGCCAGCCAGGAGGGCCGAGGCTTTTGAGAGCAGCCAAGTTAAATATTGTATCTCTTTTTAAGAAGTTAATCCCCTTGGGTCTTCGACCTTTGTTCTTTGCTCCCAAAGGCAGGGACATACGATGTTTATCTTGCCAAAAATAGTTAGGAGTCGTCTCAGAGTTCTGTGCTGAGTGGGCCAAGCCCCAGTGACCTCTTTGACTAGCCCAACTCCTGTTGGGTTAACCTCTGACATCAGCCCGCTTAATGGCGACCCTCTCCAGCGCGGTAATTTCCCTCCCACCGTGTTCTCTCGGGCAAATATTTACTACTGAGGTTTCACAATTTATTTTTCAAACAAAGTGGCAGGGACCACCCCGTGCCACCACATCCTCATTTCGCATTAGGGCCCATCATTCCCGAGATATAATTTTACCAGAACAAATGTGCTTCAGGAGCTTTTGACCTGAGATGAAGGCTTTGACTTCCTATGGAAGACAACCCCAGGCCCCTGTCAGCCTTGGAGGTGGATATAAACAAGAAATGCAAGCCTGTAATTGCTGCTGGAAATCAGATAAGACCTCTTTAAATACAACCATTGATAGAAAAATGTGAACTCGAATTACCTTTGATTAAGTCACTTAAGAAAATAAAGCTAGGGCCGGTTCAAGAGAGGACTCCATGCCGGCTTTCAGGCGAGGTCTGGGAGCCTCTCAGCTTTGCAAAGGCAAAGTGAAGAAAAGTAAAGTCAGACACAAGGGCTCATGAAAAGAAGCAGGACGCCAGAGTGGGTGCCGCCTGCAAACGTTGGGCCCTAAGAGGACCAGGGTCCGACACGACTCTCTCTCAAGCCGTAGTCTGGTGTTCTATGCAGGAAAAAAAAAGAAAAAAAGACTCAGTATCTGTGCAGTCCACGGCTGATGCTGAGGTTGGTGGGAGCTGAGAAGGCAAAGTCTGGCCGTCACAAACAAGCCCACGCAGTCATGACTGTGGGCCCTAAATTAGGCAGTGTTAATTTGGGTTCCTGGTGAGTTTGGCGGAGGCGCCCTTTGGTTGCCCCGAGACGGCATATCTTAGCCTCGGCTGTAAAAGAAATAAAATAAATGCGAATCAAATCAAAATCAAATAAAATGAGAAACACGAAGCTATCTCCCGTCCCACGCTCCACTCTCTCTGCCCAGTTTAGTGACTCACCACTCAGAAGCACTCAGAATTTCCCCATTTATTGGTGTACGAGAAATAATAAAAACGGGCTATACATTTTGTTCGATTTAAAGAAGGTTTAAATTACTTCCATATGCTGAAGCTAACTTGCAAAGCTCTTCCAAGGGCAGTGAACAGTGGTTCCGGAAGACGGTGGCTCGAGGTGGAAATGGTGTTGTTCCTCCCCAGCCCAGATCGTCACCTAACAGATATGTAGACAAACACACGAAGACAACAGCTATCCTGTAAAAACATGGGTTGACGTTCTTGGAATTTTTATCACTTGACTGTTTTCCTATCATCACTTTAGAGAAGCCAACTTCTATTACCTTATTTGTGCTCTCTCTGGGGGAAAATTGGGAACATTCTACAATACATATGTAACTTTTCAAAGTTTGCTCCAGGCTTCGCAGACAATACCAAATACAAGTATTACATATTTTAAGATGACAGTATCTTTTAACAGATGGCAATCTGTTAAGTTAAAATTCAGATCTCACATGTCATGCTTTTTTTTAAATTTTATTTCTAATTGACAAATAATGATTGTATGTATTTATGGGGTGCAATGTGATGTTTTGATATATGTTTATACTGTGCGATAATTAAACTGGGACAGGAAGTCCATCACCTCAATATTAAAATAATTTATTTGAAAGTGACCACCCACTCAATTTTAGCTGTTATATATGTTAGATGTATTTATAATTCTTACTAGAAAATGATTATATGCTAGGCTTTATATACAGATATCATATTCATGAAGTAATTTTATTTTTTCTGAGGATAAAATTATATCTTTACAAAGTGATATAAGGACATTTTTCCGGAATCGTGGAGAGCGAGAAAAAGCTCACTACAGGGGAAAAGCATTTGAGCCACCCAGGAAAGCGTCACATGGGCAATGTGAACCCTGCCATAGGGAAATGTGCATGGCTCACAAAGACGCAAATGAGAGTCAAATTAAATAACAAACTCCATCCACTGCATTGCATTTTGCTTTGCTTATGAAAAGTCCCTGCCCTCCCCTAGTTCAGAGGTATCCTCAAGTCCAGGCTGCCTCTAGGCCTGTTTTCCTGGGCCTGCACTGACCCTGCTGAAGAAGGGAGCAGGAGAAATAGAGAAAGGAAAGAGTGTGGGGTTTCCTGTCCACTCCTCTGAGACCCTGCTGAGCTAGACAGCACCTGTCCTGGACCTACCTCTTCTCAGCCAGCACCTGTCAGAGGGAGAGGGCAAAGGAGAAGAAACACAAGTCATTTCAGGGGGCTGCTTTGCTACTTTCTCTCTGGAATATGAGGCACCCCAAGCACCCCAGGAAGCAGTCCTGCCTCAGAACAGAGTTAAAAGGGAAAAGGAGGGTCACATACAAGTTATGCTTAAAAGTTAGAAGGGCTTGACAAGGGGCCTAGCTCATCGGCAGCCTAGGTTTGTCTTGCATGGGTTCTAGACTTAACCCTCAACAAAACTCATTTCTAAACAACAAAGAGCTGCACTTCTCATTAATATATATATATATTCTTATTTAAAATATATAATTTATTTGTTCTTAGACTTTAAAAATCAAATTTGAAGTTTCAATACTTGCTTAAATAATAAAGGTAAAGTTTCAGTCTTTGTTTGGATTTCAATACTTGCTCACATGAAGATAAAGTTTTGGTGTTTGTTTGTTTTCTTCCGTTTGCTTATGAGTAAGGGTGTCCTGGTTCCAGCACTGAGGAGCAGAGTGGCAGCTATTGTCAGGAATATCTTCATCACTTACGTCCCTGCCCATCTCCACTGCAGAGGACTGTACAAAGTGGTTAGCAGCTAGGATATTTGCACTCTTATGTAGTAGGCGAGGGAAAACAGTTTCTTGATTTTTTTTTTTTTTCTAAGAAGCACCATAATCACCAAAATATCTTCAGGACACAGTTGAAATTTAAGACTTATTCACCTTGATTCCAATTGTACTCTTTGCACAGATAAAAAGTAAAATCCTCCCTTCTCTCTCTCTCTCTCTCTCTCTCTCTCTCTCTCTCTCTCTCTCTCTCTCTCTTTCTCTCTCTCTCTTGTTATTGTGTTTGAATTCAAGGACTAATTGTGGGAAAAACTGGATTCTCCACTATAAAACAGAAAAGAAAATATAATAAAGCAATAATTGGCCAATGGTGGCAGAAACAACAACTTTACAGTTTTGCTCGGACACGCATGGTGATCTTTGCACTGCGGTGATGGTATAATGCTTTTCATAAAACAAATCCTTCATTATAAAATTTCTATTTTATACCAGGGCCTTTCACCCCCAAGCATGTAATATTGTAAGTCATGTGGCCATTCGAGTGATTCTATTGTTCTGTCGTGCGATCACCAATGAGCGAGGTCACTGGGAGCAAAGGCAGAAGCAGAATATCACCAAGGCATGCCAGCCACGGTTTTCAGTGCGCAGGTCCAGACTCGGTTAGCAGGAAAGCTGGGCCACGACAGTAAGCTGCTAGATGCAGTTTAAGCCCAGCCAGTGCAAAGCCAGTTCACCTGACGGGGCACCCGGAGGTGGCTCCACCACTCAGTTCCCTTTCCCACTCTCTTTGTACTCCCTGTAAGCGTATTTAGGCATCTCATGGCCCGGGACTCCGAGGAAAACCGCCGGTATCATCCTCCGGCAGACAGACAGCTTATCCCTTCTCTGTACTGACAAGGCATCTTTAAAAGCTTAGATAGTATTTAGATGCTTTATTCATGGGGGTTTCCTGCTTTAAAAAAAATAAAAGGACACACTTGCTATGAAAGATATGGTCACTTAGTGGGGTTCAAGAGCTTGGAGTCTCAACGCTTTTAGGGGGCACAGTTTAAGAGTTCTGAAAACATATATTACCGAAATACATTAAAACATACTTCAGCCTCATATTTTAAGTTTTGCATGATTAAGAAAAGTTTATCTCACAAAAGTTACCCTGAATCTGTCGTTCCATGTCCCCAGAAATGAAATTATGTCAGCACATGACAGGCACATACTGAACTTCTACTAAATAATTATTTGTAATTATAATTTGTAATAATAATGACTGGAGAGAGAGCACGGTACTGCTCTCCCCAGAAGGCTGGAGTTCGGTTCCCAGCACCCTTCACGGGTGGCTCACCAGCACCTCTAACTTTGGCTTCCTTAAGAGAGACCAAACATCTCTGGCCTCCCTGAGCATCCTCACTCGTGTGGACATACTACCACGCAGACAGAGAGACACATCACAAACATACACGTAATGAAAAAGAAATGCGTATTTAAGAGTAACACATAAGTGCTTTCCCGGTATCATCCCCCGTTGTTTTGATGCTTTTCTTTAGAAGGTCACTTGCTTTTATTTCAGTCGTTCAGGAATTTCCATAGCAAACATGTCCTGATGTGCACTGTGGGAAAAACGCAGGGCTTAAATGAGTGGATTCTGCTGTTGGATTGTCAGGGTCCGTAACCCCTAGCCCAGCTCTCTGCTTCTTAGCTGTCAGTGCTTGGACCAGTTGTTTAACACCTCTGTTCTTTATACCAGTAGTATCACACAGGTGCCCATAGGGCTGGTCTAAGTCAGAGGCAAAGCAGGTAACAGGGCCGGTCAGTCAGTGGGAAGGGAAGATATCACAGAAGCCTTTAACCATCAAGTTTCATCTGATAACAGTGTTGATAAGGGTGATTGCCTATTGGACATTGTAACAGCTAAATGGGGAATTATAAAGGAAAAATTACAGCCTTTGATCTCAAACAGCTAAAAGTTGTGCAAACGGCATTGCACTCGCTGTGAATCAGCTAATAAAACAGTTGGCCAGCCCAGAATGCCTGGGGGAGGCTGGCTGTTGAGAGACTGTGTACAAGATGGAGTCTGAAGAAGCATAGGAAAATAACTCGCAGCGCCTCTCCGTTTCTACACAATTGCGATGTGAACAGCAATGGAGGAAAAAAGGAAAGAATTCAAGGAAGCATTAGAAAATGGGCCGTAGTGCACACCTCTAACCCCAGCTGTCGGGATACAAAAACCAGAGAACATCTGTAGATTTAGATGAATCTCGTCTATACAGTGAGTCCTGGCCAGTTAGAGCTATGTAGTAAGATCCTGGATCAAGACAAAGATCTTAGCAAACTATAAAAATCATTCAAGGGGGCACAAGAATCTGGTGTATGCCAAAGAACAGGACAGACCGGAAGTAGACACTTGGATTTGAGGACAAGCATTGATGGTTCTCTCATTCTCTGTTCCTTTATGTTTCTCTGTCATAAGAAAAACCCAGGTCACACGTGTAGAGAGAAGACATGAAGCTCATTTAACACATGGGTAGTTGTTTAACAGCCGGTGAAAGAGAGAACAGCAACAGGAGAGAGACTTGAAGAATAACACAGATTCTTCAAGAACAAGAGATTGCAGAAGCAAGATTTGCCCAGCATGAGGGAAGCCACCCCAGGGAGATTGAGTGGAGAATGTGTCCATGGGAGACCACAGAGAAGGAGAAAAAAGTGGTTTTAGCATGTAGTCCATTCGCAGAAGAGAGAGAAGTCAACTCCAGCAGACTGTGGTCTCAAGGAGGTTGGAGAAAGGAGATCAACAGATGAAGAATGTCTACTCAAGGTTTGGAAGTAGAGAATTGTGAGAGAAGAGACCACTCACTGGCTCATCCCCAGAAGGGAAAGAAATTGACCTGATCCCTATCAGTCGATCCCGATTGATTTAGACTTAACCTCACTTACCCTCTACAGCCTAAAGTGAGCGCAGGTGTTTCTTGGCTTGCAAGGAAGCTGCACCCTGTAAACGTGTGGTGGGCTGAAAATACCACCAGCTGCAAACACACTGGCTGCCCTCTAGGACAGCGCCGGGCAAAGCAGCAGCACCATGGAGTTCCCCTTGCTCCTGCTTGTCAGCTGCCGCTTCGGCTGTCCAGGAGCCTCGAATACTACCCTACCACGGGTCCCAGCCCAGGAGATACACACAACTCATAGTTTCAAGTCCAGTTTCTGCCGAATGCAGGTTGCTTTCCCACCATGTTGAAACTGAAAAGTCCCAAGGAGAAAACCGCTTAACCCATCCACCGTGAAGTAGGAATAAAATGGAGACTTCGGGGTACACCGACAACTTTCCTGAAGTAGGGGCCTCTGCTCCTAATCACAGAGAAGGACACAGCTAATGAAACGGAGTAAGATCAGCTGGAAGCTAGCGGATTGGTGCTGCCCATCAGGAAAGCCCGAAGCTGAAGCGCAGGACATCAGCCTGGAGCAGGAAGGGGCCCAGCTCATCTCTGGTCCTTACTCACGGGATGCTTGGGTGAGTGGATTGACAGATGAGCGAAGGGTTTGCGCAAACACAGGAGCTACTTTATTACGACGCTCCGTAGGCAGAATTCACATAATCTGATTTTTCTCGCAAAACAGGGGCTTTTCATCATGCCTGAGAAGGAGTTTCATTGTAGTGCCAAGCTAAAATGAACCAAAAAACCGGATTCTAGTCCAGAGCTGTAATGTCACAGAATAAATTCTTTTAGTCATGCAATTTAACCTTTAAACAACTTTTAGCTAATTTAAAACTATTTAGTTTTCATCTTTTTATTTTTAGAACGCACCACAAATTTCAATAGAAGTGAATATTTACCTTCGAGAAGTGGATTATCATGGGTGGACTTAGTATCTCCAATTAGTGTTTTCAGCAGGTAACTTTTTTTTAAATAAATATACATATATAGAGCCAATAGGATGTTCGGAAACTTATAACGAATATATCATTCTTGGTTTGACCTGTAGTCTGAGATCAACCCCAAGACTAGCTAAAGTTGGTATCAGGAAGCATCTTCTGCGGCAGGCTTCTTGGCAGCATGCCCCGCATGTGATTTCTTCCAGGTTTCCTAGCCTTCCCTGCTCAAGTCCCGGTTACACAGTAGGCATCTAAGAGCGTGCTCTGGGTGAAGCGACGTAATTTAATGCAGATATGCAGGAGAAACTGCCTCCCTCGTTGCCACCATCTCTGCGCTCAGCCTTTAAAGTCAAAAACTTAAAGGGTAAGGACATATAAATATATGCGAAGCTACTTGTGTTTTCATTTTGCTAAAGGTATTTATATCATGAGGCATTTAGAGTCATCTGCAATACTCCGTGAGACATTTAACCAGCGCTGCCTTGGTTTCTCACTAATTAAAAACCGAGTTATTAGAATACAAATCTCTTGGCAGTGGGTCTAGGCAAGGACGGCACAAACACGGCATAAAAACCAGGGAGGGGTCAGCGGGAGGGTTTTATGGCGCAGTGAAAATGACTTCCTCGTTAAGAAAACACTTTGGCTTTAAATGTCGTGCCCAGGATCAATGGCTCAGGACCCAGTGGCAAACCCCCCACCCCCCGCATTTCCATGTATGGAAGCATCCATATAGCTAAGCCAGATGAAAAGAATAACCACCAATATGAAGAGTTTCCTGACATAATTGTTTAGATGCTGTGGTGAGTAACGTAAGAAGCTTGAATAATGGACAGAATCCGGACCGTGCCAACGGTAGGGAAATCTTCGCCGTCGTCAGGTGGGTCAGTTTAACCCACCCCGTTAAATAAGCTAAATACGGCCTATTCTAGCTCTACTGGTAACTCTCAACTCATTGTGCCCGGCCTCGGCGGTATTCTAGATACTACCGCGGGTTCAGCTGATACCCAGGTAACTGGGCTGAGATGATCTTCCCAGATCTAGAGCTTGGTACTACGGGACGAATGTGAGAAGGAAGTAGTTCAATCATGAATAGGGACAGAGAAGTTACCTGGGGGTTCACCAGCTTCCAAAGATGGCTTTGCTGCCCAATTCATTTCAGCCTGGGGTAATTGGACATGGGGCAGACTGTGGGCTTCAGCTTCTGGGGTACCTGGACATGGTGCAGACTGTGGGCTTCCGTTTTTGGGGTAACTGGACATGGCGCAGACTGTGGGCCTCCAGAGGCTCTCTACTCGGCTGACAGTCTTCACAAACAGAACTGTAAAAGCATACTGAAAGAAGGTAGCTTGTTAAATGTTTCCCAGCCGTTTCCATCACCGAGAAACAGTTACCCAGCAATTAGCACGGGACTCATGGACCATGTACGCTAGCTTATCACTGCCATGTGATTGGCCTAGTCTCCAAAGCTGAATCAGGAGCCTCGGTGGACAGAGAGAAGCATCTGCCTCACCAGGGTTTGACAGGTAGGACTTGATGCAGGAGATTTCATTGATGTAGGTGGCCTTGGGAAAGACAAGTAGGACATTGTAGCACAGAGGACAAAGTTTGAGAACACAGAGTCGAGAGAAGCTGAGTTCCGAGGCTGAGGAAATTTAGAATGTGCATGAGGAAGCTGAACAAAAAAGGAAAAGCCCCAAGAGGCTTACACAGCCACAGCCGGGGGTCCCGAGTGTCGGGGAGAAGACGGACATGGACCATCAATCAGCTCAGGATGCTCCCGACACGATAAGTGGAGCTCGGGCTTCATGGAGAGAAGACAGAAGCGACTGAAACACCTGGACGCACAAAACACAACCAAATTCAGTTTTAGGAAGAGCGCTCCTTCTATCTGTAGAAAAGGCATAAAACATATTTTTTCTCTCTTCTTGCCCATCTCAGCAAGTGACGAAATTAGCCGCCTAGGCGCTGACGTCCCAAACCTAGGTGCCATCCTTTATTCTCCTTGCTGTGGGGACCCCAAACACATCCTAAGGCCGCTTGTTTCACTTCACTTTCCTGTGGATTCTGGCGCGAAGGTGGGGGGTGGGGTTGGGGGGGAGCTTCTACCTCTCTTTCCTGAATCTGGCTTCGCTCCATTGTAATACAGCCTCTCGAGGATGCTAAGAGGGAGCCTACTAAAGATGAACCGGCATGATGCCGCTTCTCATCTGAAGGCTTCCTGGACCCTTTAAAGCAACTGCTCCTGAATAGAACTTGGAACCTTTCTATTGCCTACAAAGCCACAGGGCCTGCTGTCAGGCGACCCGGCCTCCCAGCTCACGTGGCCCTGTCACCTTTGTGGTACCTTCCGTGCACTTTGCACGGCGCTCTCACTGTGTCTGGACGTCGCTCTTCCCAGCATTCCACGCGGCTGGCTCCTTTTCATCTTTTCCTCTCAGCTAAATGTTATAAACTCAAAAACGCCTTCCCAAAATGTATTTCCCTTCACGCTGCCAGCCAGGGCAACATCACTCTCTTTCCTCCTGTATCGCTTAAAACAACCCGAAATTTACTTGTTCGTTTGTTTTCTTTAGTGTTATCTGTTCCTACTCATCGGCGGGATGTCCTCCAACCGTAGAGATCCGATCTGGTTCCCGGTTGTGTAGGAAGCACCTGGTATGTGGCAGAGACTTCAAAAATATATGTGGATATAATAAAAGCTGGCCGTGCCAAATCACCATGAAGGCACTACGAATACAATGCAGGTGACACATGCCTGTCCCTATGCTGTGACAGGATGTCTAAGATAGAGAAGACATGGATTAACAAATTGACAGTTGGAGGATGCATCCGATAAGACTTGATGGCTAGTTAGGATGAGGTAGGAAATAAAAGGGAGGAGCATGAGGGGACCCAGCATGGGGACGTAGTGTCCAGAGCAAGACCTGCTCTCTGGGTTCCACTACAGAAAGGTTTGGGTCATCCTTCCTTCCTTTTCTAAATGTAAGGAAAATGGCTTCTTTGTTGACCGATTGAAGGAACAGTTGCCAAATCATTCATGCTACTTAGGATAACAAGCAAAGTCTGTATAAAATCACATGGGATGGTAGCGTTGTGTGGGATGTTCCAGTGGGGACTTCAGAAGCAGAAGGTGGGACAGAAAAATGGCTCTGGGAGTATCAGCATGTGGAGCAATCCTGGCGACCCAAGTTTGATCTCCTGGACCAATATACTGGAAGGAGACAATCAACTCCTTCAGGTTCCTCTGACCTCGACATACATGTCTTGGAGCACATATAGGCATGTATACACATTAAATAAAAAGGCAAAAATCTTTCCGAAGTTGGGAGTATAAAGCTAAGAACTGAAAACATTTTGAATGAGCCAACGTCACACTTCATTAATTTTGAAAATGTGAGACATCCCGAGACTTCAAGGCCCATGGATGAGGGAGATTTGAATTCAATGATAGTCAGGGCAGGACGTATATTCTGACACCCCTTTCACTCTCGTTTTCAGACCAAGGTTGTTCCTACTTAAGTCAGTGATCTTTATCGGTTCAAAATTTTATAAAGAAAAAATTCAGTAGCGTTCAAGGAATGAAGGAGCATTTTAGTCCTTTTGAGCATAAATGGCTTTCATATTTTGTTTAAAAAAAAAACACCAAATTGCCATAGATTGTTCCTATAATCTTTGTAGCAGAGGCCCAGTTTCATATATATATATATATGTATATGTATATGTATATGTATATGTATATGTATATGTACATGTATATGTATATGTATATGTATATATACACACACATATACATACATACATACTACATACATATATATAAAAGAATTGTCTAAAACCCCTTCAGGAGGCATCATGTCCATAGGCCGTGGTATTTCATTTAGTTTCTTCATACCAGTGTAGGTGCTCCCCCAAGAAAAGCATGGTAATGCCTTCATTTTCAAAAAGATTTTTTTCTAGCTTATGATTTTACTCAACCAGGACTTGCTGGTGTGGTTATTAGAGGAGAAAAACGCAGTAGACAAAAGCGCCAAGGAGAGTCCTTGGAAGGCTTTGGTTTATCTTCACACTACAGCAAAATCCCCGGGGGTAGGCTGTATGTCCTCTGAGGATCCCTCTAAGTTGAGGGGACAGAACTCAAAATGTGCTGCCTTGCATCAGCTGCAAACCTGGATCTGGAACCTGGAGAGATTGGGAGACTGCTGGATTCTCCCATGGACTTGGATTCTCCCATGGACTTGGATGAGAGCCAACAAAACTGCGTAGTCATGCTTCCCGAACATCAGTACCATTTTCAGAAGCTCTCCCCTTCCTTGCCCCCTGATAACCCTCTGAGGTAGGTTTCTACCAGGAGCATTTTCATGTTATAAACAAGACCATTGAGGAATTGATTTGGTTCATGGGGGCGTCAGCGAATCTTGGGTTAGATCCTGTTTCTCGGTTTTCTCTCTCCTCTCCTTCTAAATATTGCGCACATAGCTATATATACAGCAGCAGTTTGTGGGCACCAGGAGCTTCGAGTTGAAGGATGAACAGCCACTCCTGAGACTTCCTGCTATTCTAATACTTGGAATCATAAAAATATTCCATATTTTTCTTCTGACAGTTAGTATTATGAACACTTACGGTCCTGATAAAAATGTACATTTATTCTGTGCACTTGGCAGTCTCAGCCATGAACGCTTCTGTTGCAAAGCGGCGCCAAAACACATAAAGTTTAAGGCTTGACCAAGCACTGAAGCAGAAGCTTTTACCCCTGAGATGGTTGTATAGGAGAAGGAAGTAAACACTTTGATGTTGTATGAAAAGTGTCTCTCATTCTGCTAATCAAAATCACGCTGAAATAATAAACAACCACGCTAGTGCGGCTCCAATAATTGGTAGGTATATTTCAGATCGGAATGTGGATTATTTTCTCAGGTCTCTAAGACAAAAATCATGCGAGGAATGAATGTCACTTAAAGCTTGATATATAATTGATATTCTTCAGAGCCACAAAAGCAGGGAATAAGGAGTTCCACATGCCTGGAGTATAAACCGTGCAGAATCCTCCTTATATGGTGTCTCTGTTAATCCTTAAACAGCTGGATAGGTTGGTGTTATCATCTACATTTTACGGATGAAAGAATTCTAAGGTTTAAGGACGTTTGTCAGGGTTGAATCAGTGCTTGCTCAAGTCTGGTTTCTTTTCCCTATGTAAACGATAAACTCCATATAATCTGAGTTTTCAATAAATCAACAGCTAAGCCACTAGTCGTGACCGTGAAGGGTCTTGATCTTCAGGACAAAGACAAGTCAATATGGCCCATAAACTAATGGGAAATCCAGAATTTGAAGGAACAAAAATAGTCACATCATGTGAAGGAAGGCAATACAGTTTATATTCAATGGAAACGGGGCATCCACCAATCACTCATGAGTTTGACTTGTCAGCAAGATGCAGAGCAGGCAATCTAAATTGGCATTTGAACATTTTACTAAGTACCTGTGCATGCTGGAAGCCAAGCTCTAGATCTGTATTCTAGAACTTTAAGATCTTATGCTCCCTGCTCACAATAAATATCTTGTAATGTTTTTTTCTGATTCCATAAAAGGAAGTTCAGGGATAATAGTACTTTCAAAAACCACTACCACACCCTTCTGGAACACAGGGAGAAAAATTTCAAAGATGATAATGCATAGCCAAGCAATGTATTCAGTATATAAACCTCTAGGGAAGTCTAGTCTAGAAAACAAAAACGCTGCCCTACACATCCATAGACACCAGAAGTAGCACCTCCTGTAGTCACTGAGTTCAACAGGTACAGACAATTAGCATGGATTTCCTTCTTCATTAGATCTGCTCTGACCTAATGAGAATACACATTAATTATCTAGTCACACCCTTCTGTCCTTCCTGTCTTTATCTCTCCAAGGAGGTCATAGGTGTGGTTTGCAGTGAGAATCCTTCAGAAGTGCGACTTTCAAGGTGTGTGTCTCCAACAGAAAAGATATTTAGCTGAGAAATTCCTGGGAAAGGGATTAATTGCCCCAAATATACATTTCTACATCTGATCAGTATATATATTACATATTACATTTTGGGGTCATTGTCCTCATTTGCTGTACATCTGATTAAAAATTGTTCAATCTGGGCTGGAGAGATGGCTCAGAGGTTAAGAGCATTTTGGGCTCTTCCAAAGGTCCTGAGTTCAATTCCCAGCAACCACATGGTGGCTCACAACCATCTATAATGACGTGCCCTCTTCTGGCCTCCAGGCAGAATATTGTATACATGATAAATAAATAAATAAATAAATAAATAAATAAATAAATAAATAAAGTGGTAAAAAAATTTGTAATTCCAGCACTCAGGAGGCAGAGGTCTTTATATAGGTATTAAGAATTACAGGTCAATAGTCAGTCATGTTTGTCATACCTATATCTAGACTAGTCAGGCTCTCTAGATGCACAGACATTATATTTTGTATATATAGGTAATCTTCAAACACTTCAAAGAACTGTAGAATATTGCATTTAAATAACTCAGTATTCTGTTGATGCAAAACACAATTGTTCCTGGAAGCACCAATCTATTCCTCAGGGAATGCTGAACACTGAAGACACTCCACTTGGAGCTTGTTTTCTTCTTGGCAAAACTGGCCTTTCAGAAAAGAACTGCTGTTGTCTTGACTACTGACAAAATGCACAGTGTCCAAACTGGACAAACAGGATAAAAGCAAAAACAGCTACCAAACCTTGTCAAGACAGGGTAGGACAGTCTTTAGAAATTTACTGTCTCTGAAAATGGTCTCTTAACATAGGCCTTAGCCAATGTTGGTTGCCCCAATGTTACAAATGAAACTTTGGATGATTGCCCATGTAGCTGGTTGTCTCTGTCATTTCTTGCACCTTTTGGAAGTTACTTGCCTACTCAGGTAATATTATTTCCCTTCTCAAGTCTTTTATGGGGTTAAGGACTAGATAGTCATAGCTACTTTCCTCTCATGACTTAGTCAAGACATTTTTAATATAAGATTTAGACTCCTTAGGATAGGATCAGTATTGAAATAAAATTTGTTATTTGCTAATTACTTTAGACTGAACATTTCACATGTTTCTTGCTTGATGTTCTTCATGCTGGTTGTAGTTCCATTTTTATGTATGTTTTTGCTTTTCACTTTTTCATGAAAAATACTTGATATCTGTTCTTACTGTGTATAGTTTTATATTAGACTTAGAATCCTTTTATTTAGACAAAAGGGGGAAGTGTTGTGGGGATTCCTTCAGCCAACAGCCTTTTAGATACTGGCTCACTATGGGTGTAGTCTACAGTTCTATAAGTACATACTAAAAGTGTGTACAACCCCATTTTTTTTATTCTTGGATTCAGTTCCCACCTTCCAGCATGCATAGAGGCATACATGAACCACAAAAGGGAGTCCAGGAGCGCTCAGCTACACATTTAATTTTGCTAAGTCAGTTTGCACAGCATTTCAGGATTAATGGGGGAAGGCGGTCCATAAATGTCAGTTATAACTTTAATGTTCACCCTGTGTTGTAATTTAATTTCATGAAGCTAAAGGCTAGTAAATTTAGAACCAATAAAAGGAAATACCCCTTTCCATTGTATATTTCACCCCACTGAGACCACTGCCAAGAGGTCATTGACGCAGGGCCAGCTTTGAGGGGGAAATTGACAGTCCTCGGACATGTGTATATATATCTGGCTAGTCAAAATAGAGGTGATTTAAGAGTGACACAATCTTGTGCTAAAGGTATTACTGCAGCTTGAACAGGGGTCAGGGAGGTCCTTTAACCTGTCTGCTACTTACAGTTCAAAGTGGATGAAGCACCACAGCTTTTTATCGGAAAGGAAACAGGATTTGTCTCACCTGAGAAGAGGCTTGTGCCCATTAAAGAGTTCCACAATAGCCTGGAATGGGGTATAATGAAGGTTTATTATTTTAGGGACCAAACACAGGAAGGATGAGGATGGGACTCCTGTTTGTGTCCAGATATGTACATAAACAGGACAGCTGTAGAGCTCTGCTTAGGATGGGACCATCTCTGAATGCGAGGGCCAGGTCAGAGGGAGGAAGGGCAAGCGTTTGTCTTAAGATTGACACAGCATTGTTGAAAAAGCAAGTCATTTTTGCGATTGCTCTGGTGTAGGGCTGATTAACGTTGCCATGGATACTCATTAAATACACAGAAGACATTAAAAACTTGAAAGCAAACAAGGCTGAAGATAGGTCCTGATGCCATTGCCCTGGGCTCAAGGACGAGGTGCACCATGGCTCAGGGTAAAACACTGGCAATCGGATGGTACTGCCATATTTACCAGAGGAGATACAGGTTGTCAAGGTCAAAACCTTTATTCTATTTTCCCCTAGAGGTCATCTGTCCCATGCATAGACCCAGATCACGAGAGGAACTTGAAGAGAGGCCATCTCTAAAGACTGTAACTTTTTAAGTGAAAAGCTGATCTCTCACTGGACGATCGAGAGCCTTCGCAGCCAACAAAACTTTAAGCCATATTTGAAGAGGCTTTTTTTTTACTCCCCCCCCTCCTGTTCATCAATGTGTAAGAATTTGGAAGGGGGGAGGGTTTATTTGGCGGAGGACAACGAGATTAAATTTAGACAGAATTAGGCACTTCTTCCCTTCTTCAAATCCAAACCTAAGAGCGAGTTAAATTTCGTGATTCCATTAAAAATAAGTGGGAGAAGGGAAGATAATCCGAGGATAGTGATCTCATGGAACATTCTCAGATGTCAGAAAAGGGAAAAAAAGAGAACGGAGACAGAATTTTGGTGGGTGGAAATGTGCAAACACACCATTAATTTTAGTGTAGGCTGAGTCCTAAGATCTAGAATAACAACAATTATTATTTAAATTAATTCATTCACTTGGTTAATACAGTTTTTAATGGCTACCTTGTGCCAGGCACCAGGGTAGGCCCCGGGGATGCGATCATAAACGAAAGGGCATGTTCCTTGCCTTCATGCGAATTAGTTTTGTGGAGACACAGACCGTAGTCAATGATCACATAAATGAATTATTTCAACATTGATACGGCGCTTCAAAGAAACTGAGCAATGGGAATTTATAATGCAGGATGGCAATGCTCAAATGCCAAGGGCTGAACTCTAAGGCAAGGCCAGAAGCCAGAGGTGTAAGGTTGAGGCCAGGAAAGAATAGTACATGGGAAGTGTCCAGAGCTGGAGAGCGACCACATGGCCGAGGTACGACATGCTCAGTAGATCAATGAAATCTGGCAGATGAGGGACACGGACTCTGGAGCCTGGCCCTGAACAGAGAAATCTGCCGTTTAACAAGGAAAACAAGCCTGACCAGTATAACCTGAAGAGAAGTCCCCGTATGGTATGAGATAAAAAACATTACAAATTATACAAGCAAAATCTCAGGGACCTGAAACCATTTTCCCTTCTCGGGGTTACCAAATGAGATTTTCTAAGTAACTAATAGGTGAAAGAATGAAATTCCTAGTTAATTTTAAAATGTAACATAGCCGATAGCAAAAAGCCAAGTGTGTGTGTGTGTGTGTGTGTGTGTGTGTGAGAGAGAGAGAGAGAGAGAGAGAGAGCTTTAGAGTAGAAATTCTCTCTTTCTCTCTCTCTGTCAGTGGCCATTTAGAATGTACAGTAGAGTTTTTGTTTTTATTATTATTATTCATGAAGATTTGTAATCTTAAACTCTTTTATTAAGTCTAATTCTTAACAATGATCTCAAAGAAAAAGAAGTTGTAGTAAAAACTAGAATCTCTCAGACTCTCCTATACAGCGTAAAGAGTTTTTGGGCAGCCACATGTTCTTCCTTCCCCAGCATGCTTTTCGAGGCAACAGCTTCCTGACATAAAAGTTAGTCATGTTTGCCATAGCAACACGGATGGCAAAGTGATTAGCATACACAGGACAAACCCCAGAGAGAATGGCCACACCGCAGCATGTCTTTCACACACTCGGATGACAGCCCCTCACAGCCTGTTTTCTGTTCACGCCGGAACGTTCTCTTGTTCTCTTGCATGTATTGGGTACTCACAGAGAAATGCTGAGGTGGCCGTGATTGAATCTGCTTCATCTTCTGTTCGTATCTAACTTAGTGACCAAAGACTACAAATGCCATGGTTGCTGCCTGGTCTTGGACAGCTTCTCTGTCCTCCAGGCTATACAGACCAAGTTGACCGAATCACTCATGATACAGATTTCTGCTGGAAGCCTAAGCAGACAGAATTGCTATTCCCCTTATTAACCAAAAAGAAATAAATACCTATCTAAAAATATACATACCATAAAAAGAAGTCCGCACTGTGGTGACTGAATTGTTTTAAGGCAACACACACACAAAAAATCTGAAGTTATTATGAGAAAACTGGAGAAATTACGATTTTGTGATGGAACTCAGGGTCATCCTCACGTTTGCAAGACTCCGAGTTCTCATCTCTCTTTGGTTCCGTGCTCAGTTCCAGAAGGCTAGAGAGGAGAATCTAAGCTCATTACATGAGTCTGCAAATTGCTTACATGCAAGCATGGGAATCTGATTATGGTCCCCAGAACCCACATAAAAATTAAAAAAAAAAAAAAAGCTGTGTGTGCTGACTCATGCCTTTAATCCAGTCACCAGGGAGATGGGAGACAAGCAGAACCCTAGGGCTTCTTGGCCAACTGGTCCAGCGTCATTGGTGAAGCCGGGGCTCGGTGAGAGAACCCTGTCTCAGAAAGAAAAGATGGATGATGCTCTTGGAGAACAATAGCCAAGTTGACCTCTGGTCTCCAGGCCCGTTCATAAACACTCACTTAGAAGTGCGCGCGCACACACACATAAACACACACACACACACATATAAACACACACACAGGAACAAGCTCCAGTGAATCCTTCCCTCAAGCCCTTATAAGCATGGTGCTGTCTCCCTTCCCCTCAAAGAGTAAAAGTTTCTACTTACGTTCTCTCTTGAGTCTAAACTGGCCTTGTGATATTGCTCTAAGCAACAGGAGTTAAGACATGGTAATCTCTTCCCTTTAATGCGTTTTTCTTGAAACCCCACCGATGGCCGTCTCCCATTTTCTCAGATGGAATTAAGTTACAGATGCTTAGAGCTGCCAGACCGGAGATGCCAAATATTTCAGAGCTGAAGAAAAGGAACGGAGAGATGAGGATGGTTTTCCTGCTGATCAGGTCTGAGGTTCTTCCACGTGCTCAGTATTAGTGAAACTCTGTGATCAGCTGGAGCTAGAGCAGTGGGTCCCCATGGCATAACCATCTGGCAATCACTAGCAGGAGGGCCACTTGAAGAACCTAAGGAGCTGGGCTGGTTAGTGTGTGGTCAACTTGACCCAAGTTAGAGTCATCTAGAAAGACGGAAAGCCTACCAAGAAAACACCTCACCAGTATAAAGATGTCTGTGAGGCCGTTTCTTGATTGATGGTTGATATGAGAGGACCCACGGGGGGGGGGCAGTGCCAACCCTAGGCATGTGGGCCAGGTTCCATAAGAAAGCAGGTTAAGCAAACCAGTAGTAAACCATGTTCTTCTAGGGCAGCGATTCTCAACCTTCCTCATTCAGTTCCTTGTGTTGTGATGACCCCCACTCATGAAGTTATTTTCGCTGCAACTTTGTAACTGTAATTTTGTGACTGTTGTGGGTCATAGTGGAAATATCTGTGCTTTCCGATGGTCACGGGCGACCCCTGTGAATGAGTTCTTTGACCGCCAAATGGGTCGACCCACAGGTTGAGAACCTCTGCTCCACGGCCCTCTTTTCAGCTTCTGCTTCCAGGTTCCAGCTTTGAGCTCCTTCCCTAATATACCTAAGTGATGGAGTGCAGATTGCTTTCTGAAACTCTGCTTCATGGATTGCCTTTCGTCATGGTGTTGAGCACAAGGCTAGAAAGAGCCCTTCAACAGGTAACCACAGGGAGCTTGATCTCTGGCAGTTTCTCAGAGCTGTCTCTCCAGACACCGAACTCTAAAGCAACTTTGACTTCAGAGGGGTCTGAAAAATCCTTGGTGGCTCCCAAGACAGTGTGTCACTCAAACTGAACTCAACATACCTTGCCAAGGGAAAAGCTGTGCATGAACCCTTCTACTAAAGTTGAGTGTGGAGGTCACCATCAAAGAAGGATCTGAAACCTCATTCTTTATCAATGTTTTCTGAGTTTTAAAAACCCTGAGACAGGTGTCTTTCTTATCAAGGGAGAAAAAACAAAGAGGGTGAAGAGTTTGAGAAAGGCAGAGACAGTGAAGACTCAACACAGATCTTCAGGGCTGGACTTTGAACCAAGCATGAGATTACGAGAGCCAAGGTCTAAATTTGCTAGGAATGAGTTTGTAACATGTGTAGACATGAGCGAGTCTGATACACCAAACAGGTGTTACTCTGTGTCCCAGTGCCTTTAAAGCTTTGGAATGGGTTCAAAGGAACTACCACAGGTTAAGGGAAAATAATTATGGAAAATGTCAAATTGATTCTTGCTAATATGGAAGTTGCACTGTGAGTTCATTCTTGGGACCATGATGGCCAGGGCAGATTGCTTGGATTCTGAGGCACACTTGTACATATTGAGTCTTTCCAGCTGGCTTCGTTACCAGCACTGCAGTTTGAATGTGTACTCTTTCCTTAAAGATTTTGTTTCTCTTCGCATATGTTTTTATAAAGACCGAGGGGATGACATCACTGTTCTGACGCAGCAGCTGTCAAGGACAGAGTGACCTGGGATGTGCCATCATATCGTGTCTTGCATTTCCCCTGCCGTTATTAACTGTAGATTTCAACCTGTAGGCCTTCCAAGAGGAAGCAAGTTTGTCAACAACCGCCTTATTCTTCACTCTTAAACGAAGCACCAAGAAGACAGGGTTCAATGCTCAATCTTCAGCGAGTGGGTCTCGCCGGCTGGGCGATTTCCTTAGCTATTTCAGTTCAGATCAAAATCTGACTGATTATTATAGTTACTTCTCTGCTGTTATTGTCATTCATGGGGCTGAAGATTGGGCCTTGCTTGTGCCTGCCAGGCAGGTACATACATCTCTAGCCTTCTGTTACGTTTGGTTTTGTGTTCTTAAGTTGTAGCAAATTCTAATCTTAGTTTTACACAATTATTAACTGATTTTTTTAAAAATTAAATTGCATACTTTTTTGCCACACCAAAAGAAAAATCTCTTGGAGGAAGTGATAGCCACCAGGTCCCTAACTCCTTCTCAAACCTACCGAGAGAGGGAAAAGCAACACAGAGGGAGCAAATGACTTTCAGCTTTGCCTTCAAACAAGAATCTCGTCAAGAATTACCACCGGCGCAGGAGCACCTCTTTATCATGGACTTGTCCCTGCAAAGCACGCATCACCAGGCCAGCCAGCAAAAGAGGCCTCTTACCAGGAGCAGAGCCTGTGAGATGCCGAGTCTAATTCTGTGTTGTTTCAAAGAGCCTTTCACTGGAATGATTGAATCACGTTTTCTGGGAAATGACAGGACGCATCGTCTGTCATGGAAGGAAGCGTGTTTTGATTCCCACTTGAGAACTTCTGTTAAGACCGTCCAAGGCATGTGTTCTGAGAGGAAGATGCTCTTCCCAGGTCACCCAGCATTTGCTGCTCAGCATATGCTCCTCCACAATGGCATATATCCACAGCCTTCTTCGCGGGGAGCTGAATATTTTATGAGTCTTTTGAATGGAGAGATAATTGATGGTGGAACACCGGAGAAGAGCGCCATTGGCTTTAGCATCATTTTTTTTTTTTTCTCAGTAGCATTTATCAGATTGTCAATTAAATGCTTGTCATGGGGTAAAGGAAAAATATTTATCGCTGCGGCAGATATCAAGACATAACTTGAACCATGAGCGTGGTGTGTGTGCAGAGGCGCAGAGACGTTCAGCCCTTGAGGTGATGGTCCTGCCCTTTGTTAATTGAAAGGGCTGTCGCATTAGACAGAGAAGCAGAGACCCGGCTCTCTTAACTTGTTTAGAGTTTGATTTGAAAGACAAACACAGCATTTGTGTTTGTTTTGCAGATATGCAAGGTTCACTTGCTAGCTGACATAATAGCTGTCTCGGATCACTTTGGAGAGAACGACAGCTTAAAGCCTCGAAACATTTTCGAGCAAGTTCCCGAAGAAAACTCTGCCCTAATCAAGCAAGGCCGGTTGTAAGATGCTTCTTGCACACAGGGATGTGCTGGAATCTGGCCAGTCCCCTTCCCGTGGAGGCTTGTGGGGCTTGGAACTCAACCTTTTTCTGAGTTTCTCAGCTTTCCTCTAACGGCTTATACTTTGTATGCCCTCTTAATAAAGTGGGCTCCACGGAGAAGAAAGCCCGGCTGCTTCTGGCTCCTGTTTACAACGCCAGCCAGTAATGACACGGAGTGGGCGTCCGCAAATGTTGGATGATTTATTAATAGGAGCCTCGAAGGGACTTTTCCAAGATACAAAGGACGAAATGAGGAGCGGATACCTGCTGCTCACTTTTGCTCAAAGTCTGCTTTCAAAGCCTTCCAATGGTGGAGGGAAATTATACGACTCGTGCAGTGTGTGTTGTGGGAGCTGATAGATTTTTGACTTTGAGTGCCACCCTCCACCACCCTCCACTTCAATTTTCGAGGCAGGGTTTCTCACTGAACCTCTAGTTCACCACTGGAGAGATGACTACACTAGCTAGCCACTAAATTCCGGAGTCCACCTGCTTCAACCTACCTAATAGTGGGGTTTTAGATGGCCTGCTACGTCTGTCTTGCTTTCTCAGCATCAGATCAATGAAAAGAGCTTAAAAATGACGTTTTGCTTGATGACCGCTGGGGGCGCTCCAGAAGAAAGCAACCTAACAATCACTACATAAGATAGCACAGACATTACATGAAGGGAGTTCATTTTCTCTCATGTTACATACAGCAAAACCCTGAGTTTCATGAAGTAATCTATTGAGATCTCAATACCTTCTACATATGAGATATCATAACAAATAGATCTCACAAAGCCATGAAGACACAAGATGGAAATTTAAGGACAGGATTATTTAAAATATCCATAAAGTTATTTATTGATACCATCAAAATTCCTACTTAGTCCCTCACATGAGTCTATATGACCATATAGACACCAAAACTACTTAGTATACATATAAAAAGGAATTTCAGGATTAAAATATCAATATTACAAAAAAAGGAAGAGTATCAAGAAATTTCAAGTTTAAAATATCAATATTACAAAAAAGGAAGAGCCCCCTGTGAGCACCCTTCAGCCCCGCCCCCTTCCTTCAGGCTTCCTTCAGGCTTCTGAGGGGGCCAGTTTCCTGGTTGGGTGCTGAGAATTTTAACCCTAATGTTCACCGTTTTTTGAATAAAAGTCTTGTTCTTTTTGGCACTTAAAAAAAAAAAGGAAGAGTATCAACAAATTTCAAGTTTAAAATATCAATATTACAAGAAAGGAAGAGTATCAAGAAATTTCAAGTTTAAAATATCAATATTACAAAAAAGGAAGACTATCAATCATTGGTGGGTGTTGAGGGTCCGGAGATAAAGAAAGCCATTCTCTATGCCAATTAATGTGAAGTAATTATATTTTAAACATGCAAGTAAAGAAAGTTGCAGTGGCTTGGATATGACATGAGTGCCCCTCAGAATTTCACGTGTGACCATTGGCTCCCCATGGTGAGGTATTAAGAAAGCAGAAACTTTAATTCGACCATGATGTTGAGAGGTAACGGATTAGAGTTAGATACGGCATTCGGAATGAGAACTCAAAACAGAACCCTGGTGGTTTTACGAGAAGAATATAGATCAGAGAGCTCTATTTATCCTGCGATGCTCTGTGATGCTTTGGGACCCTCAATAAGACAATCTCTGGATGAGGCTTGTAGACCTTGCACCTATAGACCTGTGAAACAAAACAAACTTTTTTTCTTTGCGAAACAGGCTGGTTCTGCTGTTTTGCTGTCATGCAAGAGATTCCACTCCCGGCTCTGTGTGAGCCTTGGTTCTCTGCTCCGTTCCCTTCTGCAGTTATAACATCATCTTCTCTTCTACACTATTTTCCTTCCCGTTGCAGGACGTGTGGAAATGGGTGTTTCAGTCCCAGGCTCTCCTTGACTCTTGAGTAGCTGCTTCTTCAAATGCCCCCACGTAGAAGGAATTTTTACCACACACCACCCTTGTAAGACCTTCTCTGAGAGTATTGTCATGATTGCACGGAAGTTTCTAGTCAATGGACATTTCATTAGAATTAATGATGTTATATTTTTATTTTTCACGTAACTTTCAACTTATTTGCCCATGCAGCCTCCACATGGCTTTTGGCCTATCCACCGGCTGCACCTAAAATCCTAGAGCCCACCAATATTAGTTGCAGCATTGTTTTATTGTTTTTTTTTTAACCGTTCATTACGTTGTTTATAATGTATGAACTGGGATTCCCTGGAGGATCTAGATGTAGCTGGTAACGACTGCCCTAGTTCGCCCCAGCTGCCCACCTTGGTGACTCCCTAGATATGAAAGGTGCTATCATTTTGCAGAGTTTCCCCAACTCATTCATCATCACCTCCTGATCTTGCTTTCAGAACCGAAGAAAGGAAGGTCATAGAACCCCCGAGAACCATGCCCATGGGGCAATCCCACGCAGAGGCCACCAATGAGTGCAGCTTAGCCAAGACTGTCAGTTGGACCTCTTCTGATGACATTCTCCTGACAGCTTTATGATTCTTTCATTTCTCATTGACCTCTCTGATCATCATCCATCTATTTAGCAAATGGTTATTAAAGGCCTAATGATCAAACTCAGAGCTAAGACGGGCTGATAACGAAATAAAGGCAGGACGCAAAGCTAGAACAATAGAAGAGGGTGGTGGGGCTCAGGATGTGAAAGAGAGGGATCCTTGATGTATCACAGATATGCTGGGGATGCTTAAATCTGACTTCCCTCAGGCAGGGGCTGCAGCATTGCACCCCTGTCTGCGCTCTATGCTCTATAATACAGTTCACTAGCTTTGGGCAAGGGGCTGGAGGTTGAAATACACAAACACACACAGAGACAGACAGACACACGGACGCCTAATCCCTGGTAAGAAGCCCTTTATTCAATAGCTCCATGGAGGCTTATATACCCAACAGTCAAGTGGGCCAACAGGTGAAAACCTTATCCTCTGATCCTCAAGGCAAGGCACAGCTTTTAGTAACTCTAATCAGAAGGCTCTAGCAGGGAAGAGTAGCTGAAGGCCAGGACTCCAAATGGTCCCAACAAGGGGAAAAGGGATGATAGGTTATAGTCTTGGGCTAGGAGGGGCCAGCACTCCAGCACGGCCAGCACGAGGGCTGGCTGGGTGGCAGTCACAAGACATGGAGCTGGCAGGAGATGCAACCAGAGCATAAATAGCATTCTGTGGCAATCTATAAAAGCTGGAAATTATCCTGACGCTATAAAGGGTTTTTTGGCCAGTCGAGTTGACACGATCAATTTTGTGGCTCAGAAATATTACCCTGGCTTCCATATGAAGAATAAATTGGAGGAAGATGAGACTCCACTTAACTTCCTCCTTCTCAAAGGAAAGTCCGCAAAACCTAGTTCTCTATAAAGTTATTTTACACTTTTCCCTGTATGAATGTATCTCCGTTTCTTCATCAATTATCCTAGTGTCTGGATGGCTCTTGATGCTAAATCTTACATCTGCCTTTGCTCCTAAATAAGGTGAATCCTACCTGCTGTTGAGACATTTCCCCTCTGACACATCATTGGGCTTCCTAGCATGGAGACAATGCACGGAGCCTCCCTTCTCTTATATCTATTCCTAAGAAGCCAGTGAGTTAGATTGGTGTGTATTTTCTTTATGTTTTCTAGACTCTCCAGTCCCTTTCTTATCAAACCTGGATCATTTGTTTTAATTAATTTTAAAGAATCTTAATTAAGTCTATGTTTTTTTTTCCTTCAGGTGTTCATTTCATTACAAATTTTATCTAATAGCATTTTGTAATAAAAATCAATGGATCACATTATATAAAGCATTTTGTAATTTAAAACTCAAATCATGGGGGGCTAGGGAGATGGCTCAGTGGGTAGAAGCTCTTGTTGCACAAATACGAGGTCCTAAGTTTTAACCCTCAGAACCTATGTAAAATCTGGGCATGGTAGAAGGTACCTGTAATTGCCATGCTTCTAAGGATAGAGCAGAAATGGAGACAAACTCCCCAGCAAGGCAGCGAGGCTGGCTTGTGCAGCAGAGGACCAACAACAAAGAGATGTTCTGCCTCATATGGGTACAAAGAGAAGACTGACACATGACGTCATCCTCTAACCTCCATACATGTTCCATCACACACCCTACACACACACACACACACGGATGGGCACTCATGTATATACCGCTATTGTTAATATTTACAACACTATCAGCACATAAGGGATATTCAGGATCTTCTTTGCGCTTTTTCCAATCTCATCTTCCCTGTTCGTCACCTTTCTAGAAGTTTACCAGTATCCTAGATTGTGTATTCATCGATTCCTTCTGCTTCTCCACATTTTTAATCACCAATGCATATATATTGTTTGTTTGCCTGTTTCTTCAGTTTTTTTTAAAAGATGAATCATACTATATATATATTCACTGTGATACTATACATATTCATTGGTCTATATATAGACATTCTATACATATTCAGGCCATATATATCAGATATATTCATTCACATATGAATATATTCATTCATACTATATATATTTATCATGTATATGAATCACGTTATATGTAATGAGTCATACCTCACTGATTTTTGCATCTTGAGACTCATCTAAATGGATGTATATAGCTGCATCTTGTTAATCTTCAGTTAGTAATATTCCATTATATGACTCTACGTCAGGCTGTTCATTCTGTCTTTGCTCTTCCTCTTCCAATATCACAAACAATTCTCTTCTGGAATTTTCCATACCTGCTTTCTAATGTACACATGGGCATTGCTTTGAGAAGTATTAAATGCTAGATTGTACACTATGTGTGTGTTCAATTTTACTGATTAATACCAGTTTTCATTGAGTATAATTGACAATTTATATTTTGTGGTGTGTGTGTGTGTGTTAATAAGGTACATGTGAAATGAATTCTCATTGTTGTGATTTCCATTTCTCTGATTACTGAGTTGAGCACCCACATTTATAGGCCTTTTCACCATCTCTATCTTTCTTTCTGCTGTGTATCATTATATTTTTATTTCTATAGGCTTCAGAACATTTTTACTTTTAAGCACACATTTACGACTGAGTTTATTCAAAGACAATACAATAATATACAGTATCCAGACTCTGTATATTTTTCACCTTTGTGTGGCTTTATTTTAAATTCTATTCTTTTATTTTTATTTTTAATTTTTTTGAGACTAGGTTTCTCTGTGTATCTTTGGCTGTCCTGGTACTCACTGTGTAGACCAGGTTGTCCTTGAATTCAGAGATCCACTTGACTCTGCCTCCCAAGTGTTGGGATTAAAGGTGTGTGCAATCACACCTAGAACTTATAGAGATCCACCTGCCTCTGCATCCCAAGTGCTGGGATTAAAGGTGTGCACCACCACACCCAAATATTCTCTTTCTTTCTTTTTTTATTTTAAGGACTTTATCCTTTTTCTTTTCTCTCCCAAACCAACATACATTTTTAAGCACACTGTAAACCATTTAGAATTTTTTTAAATGTGACTCTATCTTTACTGTATATCTCTCTTTTTTTCTGACCACATGATTCTTTAATATGCTAAGTGATATGGTTAGAATTAAAGCTGTGACTTTGACGGCTGGATTCACCCCATTCCTTAGCTTTCTGAGAGTCTAGCCTCATGGTAGAGGTACTGGCCAGAGCCATGTTTATTACTACACTCTATGGAATTTCAAGGCCTCTGCTGCCACCAAGAACCATGCTGTTGGCTATTCACAAATGCCATTTTAGTGCCTGGAAAACAAATTAAAAATAAGTTTTCAAATAGTCAGCTTATGCATCAGGAACAGATCCTGGTTCCACTACTAGGAGATCCACAAAAGACCACGCTACACAATTGTCGCCCAGATGCACAGGGCCTAGGTCTGTCCATGCCAGCTTCCTAGCTGTCTATGTAGAGTCCTTGAGCTCCCACAAGCTCAGGTCAGTTTTCTCTGTGGGTTTCCCCATCTTGATCTCGACCCCTCCTCCTTGCTCATACAATCCTTCCATCTTTTCTTCAACTGGACTTCAGGGGCTTGGCCCAGTGCTTGGCTGTGGATCATCTCTGCATCTGCTTCCATTGGGTACAGGATGAAGGTTCTATGATGATAACTAGGGAAACCACCAATCTGATTACAGAGGAAGTCCAATTCATGTACCTTCTTCTCTATTGCTAAGAGTCTTAGCTGGGGTCATCATTGTGTGTTCCTGGGAGCCTTCCTGATACCAGCACCAGGTTTCTCCCTAACCCCACAATGGTCCCGTCTATCAAGATCTCCCCTGTCACTCTACTGCTCCGTCCTGCCCACAACTCTACCATCCTGACCCCTCATGTTCCCATCCCACATCCCTTTCCTCTACTTCCTCTTACCCCCAGTTTTCCAGGACATTCCATCTACTTCCTCTTCCCTGGGAGATCCATGCATCCCTCTTAGGGTCCTCCTCGACACCTAGCTTCTCTGGGTCTGAGGATTGTAGCCTAGCTATCCTTTGCTTTATATCTTATATCCACGTATGAGTGAATACATACCGTGTTTGTCTTTCTGGGTCTGGGTTACCTCACTCAGAATGATTTTTTTCTAGTTCCATTCATTTGCTTGAAAATTTCATGGTGTCATTATTTTTTTTTATTTTTCACAGAGGAATAATACTCCATAGTATAGGTACACCACATTTTCTTTATATATTCTTCATTTTAGAGGCATCTAGGTTGTTTCCAGGTTCTGACTATTACAAATATTGCTTCTATAAACATAGATGAGAAGATGTCCATGGAGTATGGCTAAGCATCCTTTGGGTATATGCCCATGAATGGTATCACTGGGTCTTGATATAGATTGATTCCCAGTTTTCTGAGAAACCACCATACTGATTTCCAAAGCAGCTGTACAAGTTTGCACTCCCACCAGCAATGGAGGAGTGTTCTCCTTACTCCACATCCTCTCCAACATAGGCTGTCATTAGCACTTTTGATCTTGGCCATTCTGACAGATGTAATATGGTATCTCCGAGTCATTTTGATTTGTATTTCCTTGATAGACAAGGATGTTGAACACTTCTTTAATTGGATCTCAGTCATTTGAAATTCTTCTGTTGAGAATTCGCTGTTTAAATATGTACCCCATTGTTTAAGTGAGATTATTTGATATTTCTACATCTAGTTTTTTTCAATTAATTAATTTATTTATTAAAGATTTCTGTCTCTTCCCCACCGCCGCCTCCCTAGTTTTTTAAGTTCTTTATGTATTTTGAAGATCAGTCCTCTGTCAGATGTGGGGATGGAGAAGATTGTTATTCAAGATGCATCAGTAATAACAACTTACCAATGATAGCCCTGGTGCTGCTTTACGCATTTAAAAGGCATTAACATATTTGAGCTTTAAACAATCCCCCTTGGAGGAAGCTTGTTTGCAGATAAGGAAGCTGAAATGTGGGTAGATTAAGTGTCCTGCTCAAGGTCACACCGCTAAGTGGCAGAGTCTGGAACCAAGTCCAGGAGCCAAAAGTCTTAAATGTTTCTCTAAAGAGATGGAGAGATGAGCCAAATGAACTAAAGCCTGACTCTTTATATTTAACATTTTATTTTTAACTGACAAAAGATATACATATCTATGTATGTATGTATTATGCAATGCAAAGCTTTAAAATATGTATATGTTGTAGAATGGCAAAATCCAGTAAACTAACACATATTCTTTCATCTGCTTGTTATTTTATATGTGGGAGTGAGGACATTAAAAACCTACCCAAAAAGAAAAAAAATTCTACTTAAATTTACATTTTATATAAAAGATTTTGCATTTTTATAAACACATTTCCATTTATTTGTTTGAATAAGAGCGTATAAACATGTGTGGAGGTCACAAGACAAGTTGGAGGAATCCGATTTTTTTCCTTGTTCGAATTCTAAGACTGATCTCTTGACTGTCAACTCTGTCTTGGTCCGTTGATCTATTTTTGGAGGCCCATTTGCCTGCTACTCAGTTCTTTGGCCCTAGAGAAGTAATTTTAAAGGCAAATATTGAATATATTTCCAACACGATCTCAAATTTCTTAGCCATTACTTTATCGCCTATATGTTTTTAAAGAATTATATTTCAAGATGTCTGAAATTCTTTTCCAGGCTGTTCTGTGCTTACTAGACTTCTCCTTGTGCTGTGCACTGCCTGCCACAGAGTCTATGTTCAGCAGTGCCTGAACTCAGCCATGAGAGAGGCGTTTGCACTATGGATACGAAAAAAAGTGGAAAATTTTTATCATACTTTACATTTTCAATTCCCGCATCTTTTTGGATTTTTCCTCATTTGGGTTCCAAGACTTTTCTCTTTGTTGTCAACTCTTGCTTTATGAATTAGAATTTAAGTGAGGTCCTCAAAACTCTGCCCCTCCCTGCTCACACATACGCACTCGGCGGTTTCACCCAGGACCATGTCTTAAAGAATATCTCCTATATTGATCACTATCTACTCCCCTCGTTTTACACCCAACTAGCTGGACATCTTTGCTGGCTGACAGGTTGGCCTTTCCTCATGCAGGTGTGAAAGACAGGTCCAGGTTCGGATAGAAAACGTTCAAATCTTTCTACTTCCCTCAAATGCTGTTCGTTGTCTTTCTTCTCCGTGTATAACGTAGAAATATTTTGTCTCTTACTGTAAGAGAACTTTGGAGTCACTTTAAAAATGTATATGTATGGTTTACATTCATGTGTGTATGCACATGTGTGGAGGCCCAAGATTAGCATCAGAAGCCTTCCATGATCATTCTGCATCCTAATCACTGAGACAGAGTCTCTCAGTGGAGATCACTGATACAGGCCTGTCCAGCAGGCCCACTGGTTCTGGGGACCCCACTTGTCTTCTGAGTGCCTGAGTCACAAGTGGAACCCCATACTCACCAGCTTTTATCTGGGGTCTGAGGATCCAAACTCTGGCCCCATGCTTCATGGCAAGTCCTGTATCTGCTGCGTCCCCTCTTTAGCCCCTACAAGGCTTGTTACTTTTGACTCCCTTCCCTCTGTTCCTCACCTGGATCCAATCCAGAGTCCTGGGTCAGTGTCTCCTGTCACCCACACCCGTGCTAGAGTCTACTCTCCACATGGTAGACAAAGAAACCCCTTCAAATCCCAGGTCAGATTCTCACGCTGCTGCTAATTGCTTTCATCTGCCTCTGGTAATACCAAAGCCTCTTTGCGACTGTAGCTGCCCACTGCGGGCTAAACATCATTCTCTCCACCTGGCCACCAGCTATCAATGTATAGCATCTCCTATACACCTCTTAGGTCACACTTCACACTTCAGTGGCATGGGAACTTTTCACTGAAGCTGGCCTGAGCCCATTCCAGGCACAGGGTACTTGTCTGGCCAGACTCCACATACCAGAACATTCTTCCCTCCTGAAACTACAAAACTCATCCCCTCACATAACAACTGACCAGGTCGTCTTCTGATGTCTGCATACTCGCTTCTCAGGGCACACTCGCTGCTGGAAACATGGTTTTCCTCCTCCTCCTCCTCCTCCTCCTCCTCCTCCTCCTCCTCCTCCTCCTCCTCCTCCTCNTCTTCTCGTCCTCCTCCTCCTCTTCCTCCTCCTACTCCTCCTCTTCCTCCTCCTCCTCCTCTTCCTCCTCCCCCTCCTCCTCCTCTTGCCTGTTCATTAGCATCTAAATAAGCAAATGCATAGATTTTTTCTCTGTGCTTTATCAAAACGGCCAATGAAAATATTTGTGTCCTAGTAGGGCAATTGGTAAACATTTGTTACATTAAAAAAGTTCCAGTATATTAGTCTTTATATTTAGAGAGAGGTTGACTGTCGTGCCCTTTGGGGGACTCTTGCATCTACTTCCTAAAGAACATATCTAGTAGGAGAAGGCAATTTTTGTGAAGTAAGTCGTCATCTATCCAGCTGTCATAGTATCCAGCAAAGGAAATCAGTGTGGAGAGCACAGTGCTAAGACCCAGATGAATCCCACAGCATATCTGTAGCCTTCAGCATGAGAACAGTAGTAGCTAGCCAATTTTTAGCAGCACAGAAGAGAGCAGTCCGTGAGGCACTTGCTGGCTTTGATCTTTCTATTCATTCCGGCTACACACGCTCGCTCCTCACCAGAGAAAGTATTATACAGACATTCGCTCAATTCTGGGAATATATATATATTTTTTTTCTGAAATCTTCTTGCTATCTTCCTGCCAATTTCCCGCTGGCTGCAAATGAGCACAAAATGTCAGCTTTTGTTATTTGAAGCGCTAATGATGGATTTGAAATATTATTCTAACTTTTGATTCCAGAATCCCCTGTTCTGATCTAGCTGATGCAGTTCCCCAAGCCTTTCTATTAGCAGAAGAATCGGGCGACAGCCTGAAGCATGATCAAATCCAAATAGATCAAATTTGGGGGACTTTTTTGAGACTTATATTTTTCAGATTCTAATCAAAATGTCTACCCCAAATATGTTGAGTTTCTAGGGGAACAAGAGGTGCTATTGCTGCAAAATAGTCTAATTTTTTCTCATTCCTGGTTTGAATTTTGCAAACTCACTTGATCATAATCAAATATTTAATGACACAATGTTTGAAAAGTTAAATTTTTAGAATTTAAGAAAATCATTAGTTATTCTTACTCTTTGGCAAAGGCTTTTGGTACTCATCAGAAAAACATAACCAGTAAAGCAGAATGGATAATTCTAGGCTTTCCTCAAACCGCTGTCTCTCTGTTACTCCAAACTAGGTTTTAAACTCATCAAGAGTTTGTGTCTTGTTAAATTACATGATGAATCGATATGAAAAACAAAGAAAACCGAACTGAGATACAAAGTGATTTCCCTGATATCAAAACAGCTGCCTCTTCTCTCCTTTGCCCCAGCCCAGTTTTGAGCATACCAGAATGTTCTTCTTGGAAGCCTTGAATAATCTGATATCATTTCCCAAAAGACAAGAGAAGACTGACAATCTGTGTAGTCCCTTTGCGGAAGGCAGTTGGATAGCGGTGACTATTACCTTCATTCTTAAGTCAATTATCCACTGAGTCAGTTGTCAGACAACTTTTTATCCTTCTAATATTGGCTAATTATTTCGGAAAATACTTCTGCTGGATTTTTAAACCAGTAACAGGAATGTTTTAAGTCGAAGGGGGGAGAAAAGCTTCTCTGGGTCTCTCTGGTGAAAATCCATGGCAGAAAACTAAGGAGCCGTTGAAGCTGCAGTTCCAAGGGCAGCAGAAGGATCCAGGCATCCAGGCAGAGTTGAGCCGTGGCAGTTTAAACATTTCACTTCATCACAATGAAAAAAGAAAAAGGAAATGTGTCCATTGTCTTTAAAATAGGTAGATTCTAAATTCTAGGAGGGGATGTTTTGATGTAGGTGTCAAAATGGAGGCTGAGAGGCAGGAAAACTGAACCCTGGTGACTGGGAACTATGACTCATATAACCCACAAGTTGACAGCTGACCAGCAGATAGCAGTTGGCATTCCCAATTTCTTGCTGATGTCCTGTTTATGCAGGTTATGGGCATGCTAGAACAAAAACACAAAGGGACGTGTCTGTGTCCTTCCACCGTATCAGCCAAATCCCAATTTAGTGAATAACAATAAATTTACAAAGTACATAGGTCTTACTGAGTGCAATTTGACAAATTGTCCCGATTACTCTTGATTGTTGCCAATTGGCAAACACAAGTCTGTCTCCATCTCTGTCTTTCTCTTTCTCTGTCTCTCTCTCTGTGTGCATGTGTGTGTGTGTGTGTGTGCGCGCACACACACACACACACACGCGCGTATGTGTGTTCTATGTATATAAGAAATCTAAGTGCACCTGTAGAAGAGGTAACTTACTTACTTAATAATTTGATAGGGCTGTGCCCTTTCTACTTTCTGTAATAGTTTATTTAGCATTCTGCGACTCACGGCTGGTGTCTGACAGAGGCAGTGGTATTCACACATACAACCAAGTGCAGAGCCTTCTGGCCTCTGCATTTTCAACCGAAGAGGAGTCGAAAAATACTTTTAAAATGGAGTCTCTTAGGCGAGTCCTAGGCTGGAAGCCAAAATTTTGCAAAATAGAGAGCAACACAGGGCAAGGCACAACTTGATCTCAAGCGATTATATGTAAACTGATTTGCACAAGCAGTACGATAACATTCCAAGTTCGTGTGGTGTTTAGAATGAGAATAGGCTCAGGAATCTGAGCATTTTATCTCTAGATACTGTTTGGGAAGGTTGAGGGTTTTGCCGAAGAAAGTGTGTCCCTGGGAGTGGACTTGGCGGGTATGCAACCTTAGCCTATTTCCAGTTTGCCCTATATGTGTCCTGGCTGTAATTTGAATTCAAATTAAGAGCTCTCAGATTCCCACTTCACCCATTTGGCTGACTGTTGCTACGCGTCTCTATATCCACAAAAGACTCTAATTCCTCTGGAACCATGAGTCAAAATGAACCTTTCCTTCCATGGCTTTTGGTCCTCATGTTTCATCCCAGAAACCGCAAAGTAATGGATATGCCATGTACTCTCCATCGGGAGATTTCAGACAAGATAGGGATGCATAGCGCATGGGATAGGGAAGGGTTGTCCCAGGGCACAACAAAGCAGTCTGAAGGGGGAGAAAGACCCTTGTGTCCACGTACACTTAACGTCCAGGACAGGGCCCCAGCCAAATATTTTGACTCAGATATTGGTCTTTTGAGAGACAATCACCACCACATTGCAATTTAGGCTCCTGGTTTCACAAGTTCCCTATGCTGAAGGAGGAGTTACCTCAATGACCTCCAAGCTGTTGCTAATCTTAACAAGCTCTCTATCAGGTCCGGGTGTGATGGGAGGTAACGACTGAACAATAGCCATTTCCTAGGTCATGGTTGATCTAGAAACAACCATGACTCGCACTGTTTGGACTACGGCCCTACTTGACCCAAAGCCTTTTACCTCAGGGACTCCAAGTAACGGATACCAGACCGAAAGCTTAGAGCGGTGTGGCCTTCTTACATGAATACGCCCATGGTTCTTAGGCGTCTGCACAGGATTGGCAGATAAAGCATAAGCTGTTCAGCTAAATGTAAATTTTGTATCAGTGAATATCAAGCGTAAGTGTGTCTTATGCAATGTGTGGAGGATACGCTTCTACTTAAAATGCAACTTATCTGAAATTCAAGTGGCTCTGTATGATAAGCCCGGGGAGCATGGTTCAAGCCTTTTTTACCCCAGACCGAGTTCCTTTCTCCTTGATGATGTTCAGAAATTGAGACATGACAATTAGCTACCAAATATCACCAATTCTCAGATCAGAAGCCATGGTAAAATAAGAATGGCCACAAAACAGGGGGTGGGGCATAGTTATACCCTATTCGGCTGCTGAGAGAAGAATCAGTGAGCTGGGGATGGAAGAAAATCAGTGGGGTGACAGGCTTCTGACCCCCGCAAAGCAGCTCCAAAACACACGTCTGAAAACACACCCGTGTCTCTAGTGGCAAGATGTAGCAGAGAGCCTTTAAGGGGCACATGGACCAGCTAGAGAAAGATTGAGCACAGGCTAGGTATTAGAGCCTCTTCTGTGGCTGTCTTGCTAAAGACGTGGGGCTTCACCTTGGAGAGAAAAGGACGTCATTAAAATTTCTGAGAGCAACGTGACTCCCTCAGAAAGAGTGTGTTTCCAGGATATGGGTTGTGTGTCCATAAGAAAGTTGAATTCAGGGGGTGGGTGTGCGGGGCGAGGAGAGGGAGGTCGGGAGGAAGAACCCAGCGCAAAAGTGCCTGGGGAGGGCTGGGAGGGTGATGCAGCGGGTAAAGATACTTATTGCCAAACTCGGAAACTTGAGTTCCATCTCAGGAACCCAAATGGTAGGAGAAAACCAGCTCCTGTGTGCTGCCCTCTGACCTGTACGCGCACACCATTGCGTGCACATACGCCCCCACTCCACACTGCACGCATGCGCATGCCCTGAATAAATGTGAAAGAGTTGGAAGAGCGCATTGGGTAAACCGCTGCTGTGGAGAGCTAGGGCGAGACTGAACGGGAATCTCCAAATACTGAGTGATGGGTCAGATCCTTCGGAGGCATAGAACTAGAGTGTTGGTCAAACAGCTCCTGTTCCTGATTGGTTTATCAGGCAGAGAGGGTGTATAGATAAACCCATGGACCTCTCATTTTAGAATATAAACAACAAATCCCTGGTAGGCATTAGTGACATTTCGGGGTTGGTTGGCAGGGAATTTGAGTTAGAGTATTGCCTCAGTTACAGCAATTACGGCTACAACTGTAAATCGTCCGAAGGATGAGATTCTGAACACTGAGAATGTCCGCAACAACCATAGACACATCTACCATTCATACCAGAAGTGTGATTCGCCAAATTATAATCTTCATCTCAGTCAGTAAGAAGGAATCTCTCTTAACCCCAGCACCCAGAAGGCTCTACAAAGTGAGTTCGAGGACAGGCACCAAAGCTATACAGAGAAACCCTGTCTCAAAAAACAGAAAGAAAAAGAAAGAAAGAAAGAAAGAAAGAAAGAAAGAAAGAGAGAGAGAAAGAAACAAAGGAAGGAAGAAACGAAGGAAGGAAGAAAGAAAGAAAAAAGAATCACTCACGGAAAACAAAATGATGATAATACCAATTGACTTATAAATATGAATTATTCTGATATTTATACTTACAGTTTCTTACCTACTAGGGACTTATTATTTAAAGCCATAAAACTTCTCTTGCTTTTCAGAAGTGAGAAGAGTAACATGTTCTTTAGTATGGCTTATGTGTAGTGAAATTTGTGAATTAATTCTTTTGTTTTCTTTTTTGTTTTTGTTTTTTTGAGACAGGGTTTCTCAGTGTAGCTTTGGTGCCTGCCCTGGAACTAGATCTTGTAGACCAGGCTGGCTTCGAACTCACGGAGATCCGCCTTGAGCTTCCGGGGAAGGGGGGTAGTGCAGTAACAGTGAGCGTTGCTCTGTGATGGAAGATGCACAGAGAGGAGGGGCTAACGTCAAGACTCAAGCCAGTGTCTCCTGGACTCCTCTTCCTGCCTCGGTTTGCTGTCTTAGTGCTAATTGTTTTCCAGGTAAATAAATGCAATATTCTAAAATTCCTTTACAATGTCCCTGCATGCTAAAGCATATACTGCTGCATCATTTGCTTCTAAATGTTTACTTGGAAGGTCTGGAGAGATGGTTCTGCATTTACATATGTTCTATTCTTGCAGAGAACACAAGTTCTGTTCCCAGCACCCTTGACACAGAGCTCACATCTGTCTACATCTCCAGCTTCAGGGAACCCCATGCCAGTGTTCTGGCCTCTATAAACACTGCTATTAGGCGTTCAAACCCACACTCAGTTATACACATATACATATAATATTAAATAAATAAAATGTTAAAACATTGTACTTAGATGTTTTCATGACAATAATAGTCATCAAAGAATATATTCTGGTCAAGTGACAGGGATCTCCACGAAGAAGTGCAAGAGTTTACAGAAAATAAAGTTCACCCATGTATCTAGAGGAGAAGATGGAAAAAATGTTTTCTGTCATCGTGTTTTCCAACTTTAAGTATATTTGCTTATCATTTTAATATAAACAGGGTGTATTTATATAGCCTAAAGCAATAGGAACCAGATTCCTTGTTTTTAAGATGCCAAAAAAAAAAAAAAATACATCTTCAAGGATGATAAGAAATAGCAGAATAACAGAGAGGGGTAAAACAAAAAATACCAAGTTTCAATTTGATTCCTCACCAAGATTTCTGACCAAGATTTCAATTTCAGTGCCGGGCGTGCCGTGCGGAAAGATACTCACAGTGGTACTGCTCAACCCTGATGTGCAAAACAGCCTGTCAATATTCGTGGCGCCATCAAATTCTTTTAAGGCAAATAAGGTCGGCATTTAGGTATTCACAAAGAATTGTTTTTGTTAAAGACAGTAAAAATGTCTTTATAGGCAGATCTAAATTGTATCATTTGGCTTCAATTGGAAGGCGCACAGCCTGTGAATTCTGATGAGACGTTAGGACTCACGGTACGGATGGACTCACGGTACGGATGGACTCACGGTACGGATGGAGGGACGCACTTGTCTCTGTGGTGCCGAAGAGCACACAGAAGATAACGGCCAAGATGGTTCTCTTCGCAGCATCCAAAGTCTTCAGAAATTTCCCACATAGTAAATAATGACTGTGTGTTAACCGAACTTAGGTGCTGTTACTTTTACAAAGGCGAAGCATCATTAGTGAGACAGGATAGCGTGAGAAAGAGAGACCCTGAAGTGAGCTGCCTGCTAGCTGTGTAGCCATGGACAAGGTACATCATCTCCTCAAAGCTTCCACCGCCCTTTCTGCAAATACAGAAAACAATCGAACCCAGTTGACAGTTTTGGGTATTAGCTGAATTAGCTCCTTAGCTTACACAAACACCAGACCTCAAGTGTTCACTAAGTGTTGAAAATTAAGAAGCAACGAACCCTCTGGAGAGACGAATGGACTTTCACACACTGTGTGAGGAAGAGCAGGATGTGGAACGATGTCTATGTGTATACGTGCAGAAAGTATCCTATGAAAAGTGACCTGAATGTGAATTAAATTATATTTACGAAGATAAATAACACATATAGTCTGTGGACCTTTTAATATTATAGTGACAGAAATTTGGAGCTAGCCAAGTTGTTAGGCACATCCCTCTGTCTGGCAGTGTTGCCTGGTAGAAACAGAAAGGAAGTTACACATCAAATTCTTCTTAAACTTTTTGTCACAATATGTTAGGGGCCTTAATTTCTTTGTGAATAATAAATAGTCACAAACACATGTATCCCAGATTGTTGTTATTGTGAAAAACCATCAAAAATCCTTAACAAAGTTTACATTGTTATTTACATGTTTCATTATTTAAAAAAACTATCTTACTTTTATTTATTACTATTAAATGCATATTCTTTAAAAGAAAGAGCATCCCGGTCATTTTTAAGACACACAGTCATGCAGCAGACTCCTGTTCCTCTCGCTCTTATGGTCTTTCCTTCCTGTCTTCTACAATGTTCCTGCAGGGTCTCTAGGGGTTTTAAAGTGCAGTTTGCTCTGTTTGCAAAGAATGTATCATGCGTGCTGAAATATCTTAAACTACATACATTTACCTATTTTCTAAAGACATTTCAGTATTTTTGTTAGCTTCAAGTCTGCCTGGTGAGTAATGATTATCAGTTGAACTTCAATTGAACTTCTTTTTAATAACTTTAACACCGAACATAAACTTAATAGGAACAAATTGAAAGTCTTAAGTTTATATCAAATATTCAAGTACTTATTTCACACCAGACTGAATATAAGAAAACTAACTTTACATGTGATAACTTGAAAGATTTGAAATGCATACATTGTTTCTTAACAGTCCTGTTTTTCATCCCTTTAAAAGAGATTTTCTGTTGTCATACGCAAGTCCTTAAAGAGTTTGTCTGTTCTTGGTATAAGAAAACAGACTTCTCCTTCCCTTCATTGGAGTATTGAATATGCTGTATCCGTATTCAATATTTTCATGAGATGCACAGAACTCTATGTGGAAATGATCATACTGTGGTCCCAGAAACCACAAAAGACACAACCCTGTTACAACTTCCTTGGCCTCAAATAGAACATGTCCCCTCATTCTTCCATCAACTCAGTCTTGAAGTGTTTACCCTATGTGATCATTTGCTTTGGAATACTGTTTTGAATCTTCATCTAGACAAATTAATTTTCCTTTTCCTTTTAGCTTTCACGAATATTCAAATAATTTGAATTTTTAACTCAAAATACATTTCCACCAAAAATATTCTCAGGACTCTATCACTGATATGAATGTGGGGACATCTGATAAAATTTTAATTTAATAGCTTTACCTTGATGGCGATCACTGAACAGCTTATGGCTTACTTTAATGAATGACTCATTCAGTCACAAATTTCTCAGTAAAAGCAGACTTGGCAGGCTCTAGTTTCTGTATTGTGCACTGATAAACTGGGTGAGTCAAAAATCCCAACATGATTAATTGGGAAGATTCAGCAAGAATGCACTTTATTCTTTTTTTTTTTTCCTCCTAAATCATAGTTTAAATGAGGTTTTCTCTCTTCATACAACATTGCAATCCTACGGTTTTCCAACCAACCAGGATTAGTATGATTTTCGTGCTTAGGTTGTAACAGGTTTTGCTGGGGGAACCCCTTTAAGGTTGGCGCGCATACATACTTGATCCAGCCCCAGTAATCTTTGGAAAATATTCTGCTTTCTTGTGCCGTTTTATTTTTTCTCAGCGTAGTTTGTTCCTGTTCCAGATGTGAAGTTAGCCACTTCCTCAGATTAAGTCCACATTTCAGAAGAGAAAAAAAAAATACCATCAGAGATGATAGTTAATGATAAAAGCGCTAAGAGAAAGCCTGGTAAGACACCGCTTCTGGTCCATATCGCTGGGCCAACCAAGGGATGCGCATCCATCCATTTTGAAGTCTCCCAATTTGTTCTAGCAACGGCGCATTTCTAGGCTTTTGATTCTAAAGTTAAATAACCATTCTTCCCAAAGAAAACATTAATTTCCCGGTGATGTAACAAAGATGTTTGTTCACCTGAAAATATTTAACAAAAATTCAATAATTCGGCAAACAGTAACCGTCCTGAGAGAAGTTCAAGCTCCTCCAGGTGTCCCACTAGCCAACGCGGTGCGCGGTCTGTCCAATGGGCAGAACCGGCGGTGAGAAGCGTTTTCATCACGTTTGGCCAGGACTTGATGCTGTTGTTGTTGTTGTTGTTGGTGGTGGTGGTGTGTATGCATGTCACACCCCGTTGCCGGAACTGAAGTCTTATTCTGAAACTCCTCCCGTTACCGTGTCCGGGACTACCACCAGGGATATAGCCGAGCCTCTGGAGTTACTCAGACGTTCTTTTAGAGTTTGTGATCTACAGGCTTCTCTGAGTAGCTGTTTCAACGTAAAGCCTTAGCATCCCGCAGTGTTTCGAAGGTAAACTTTGAGCGGCTGAGGGAGCTCACCTCATGAACAGGGGGTGAAGTCTCTTTCCCCTTCCACCTTGAGAGTATGGGGAGGGCGGGGCACCCAAGCCGCTTCGTCTCCGAAATTCGGTCCATGAGCCTCATTTCACGGCCATCTGGTTCAGCTACAATGAGATAATGTATATTTATAAGAGCAAGATTTATGTATTTCAGTTCTGGCTGGCGCACAAAAGATGAAAATCTGCTTCCCACTATTTAATTTCTAGTGATATTAGAGCTGTCATATTTTCATGGATTCAAATACAAAGCAACATTTAAAAAATCATATCCTCATAATAAAACTTTTACATCTATATCTGTATCCCTTTCAAAAGCCTCGGAAGTTTTTTTAATGCCATAGAATAAACTCTTATTGGCATAATATTTAAAGATATATTGCTATACGTACATGACGTATATGTGTGTGTTATCTCGATGTGTATATGTGTGTACTCATGTAGTCTTCATGTACATATAGAACACATATGTATGCGTATATCCTCACGGTACATAAATATAATCCTAGGAGGAAGAGATCTCAGTGGATTTCCTGTCCTGGGTTTCTTAATTTGTACTTTTGAAATCTTATTGATAAAGCAAGGCTCTACGAAGATAAGTTAGCAAAGCCACGTATTAGCAGAACAGATCACTGAAGGAGTAGCTTCTGTCAGTGCTAATTAATAAGAAACGCGGCTCTCTACTCATAAACACTGTGATCGCATGCACATCAATGTTTTGTAAAACTTCAGATATTCAGTTTTAAAATAGCAATTCAATTTTTTCCATGAAATCAAAATATGACATTTATAACACTCTCACTTCTGTTTTTCTGTAGTAATTGCCTTAAAGTCTGCGGAGAAAAACACAAAACAATATTCTTTAATTTAGAGAAAACCAACGTCTTTTTTTTTTTTTTTTATCAGTTCTAGCATACAATCGAGTCCTGACATTTAAACGGCACACGCGATTCACTGGGCCAGCCTAAAATGCTAAGCGAACGGACTTTGAGCTTTTGTGGATAGCGGTGTTGCTGGTCTGCTGCCTCAGTTTCCTGTTTATCCCACAGCTTGAAGCCTGCTCTTTACACTGCAGAGTTACCTCCCCCTCCCTCCTCTTCTTCCATAACTACTCAGGTCAGCCAGGCGCAGGGCGCAGGCACAGTGTCATCCTGTTTCCCTGGCTGATGCAGGAGAGCAGCTGCTATCGAATAATCAGCAGAAACTCCCAACGCTAGGTAGGGTAGCGTCAGCTGCGGGAATTCCTGGATCGTGATGCGGCGTTTTCAATCGCTTCATACAGTCATTCTTAGGGAACCGCTTTAATTCCAGTGAAATTGTACTATCAGACTCAGTTTTCCAAACTCTCTTATTTTCTCTTTCTGGTTTTTCAGAATGGGGTTTCTCTGTAGCTTCTGAGCCTGTCCTGGAAGTAGCCCTTACAGACCAGGCTGGCCTCGAACTCACAGAGATCGGCCTGTCTCTGCCTCCTGAGTGCTGAATTAAAGGCGCCAGCCACCACCACCTGGCCTATTTTTTTTTCCCTTTGGCCAAACTCTATTTGGAGTTGTCTTTCATGTGCCTATTTGAATTTTAATACATACCCAAGCCTTCTGAAATAAGAGCCCTCCCCAACCAGGATGGGTGTTCACACTTCTGTCCTTCAAAGCTAGACTTGAGGCTTAAGGTGTATTTATTTTCAGGGAGGGATTCTTCTGTTTAGGAACGATCTCCTAATTATTAAAAATGTAAAGTTCAGTTTAGGGATAGAGACAAAGACAGTGAGGTGGGGGACACCCGCACTGGGGTTATCTTGATGAGGGTCCTTAGCTTTTAAGTTCCTTAAGGAGCTACTTTTCCTTAAAGTCGTAGGTTTGAAGTTTTGGTAGCTGCAACAAAAGGACTCCCATGGGCTTTATCTGCACAGACTTTTTTTCTGAGGGTCAAAAAGGCCTCTGCCCATATTCCTTCCCTTTTCTCTCCGGTGCCTTCATCCTTCCCCCCATCTCCCTCTTCTTTTCACTCCCAAGTCCTTACTAACTTGGCCATATCTTTCATAAGCTTCCTGTAGACGTAGACAGTTCCAGAATTGAGGCGTCCCATCTTCTTTTCTTTGGTCTCCAACAGAGTCAGTGTCTACGGCAGCTAATTCTGACTCCCCTCATGTTGCTCTCCCAGGTGCTAGGGATGAGGAGCCACAAAGGTCAAGCAGGTTTTAACTAGATAACGTGTCCCTGCTTGAATCCTGAACTGAGAGCAGCCCATGACAAGGACATCTAGGCTAAGGAATAAAGCAAACCCCCAAGTTGTCATGGGATAGTAGGAAAACTTGAACTGTAAATATAGGTGGGACCGTGGCTAAACACTATACATACAAGCAAGATGTCTCTTTTATTTTTCTACCTAGAATCTTGAAAAAGTGTCTCTAAAATTACATCATGAATAACTCCTATTCACCGCTGAAAAGATATAAGAAATGGTGTCCTTACACGGGTGAAGGATATAAAGGGGAAAATAAGACAGCAAAAACGAATCTTGCTTATGTATTCCATAAAAAAAAAAAAACATATACTTCTTTGTTACGAAGGAGAGGGCTCAACGCTCAACACACCAAACAGACACACACAAGAGAGAGGGATCCATCAAGCACAAAATTGAAAATATAACCCAAAATAACATTGCTAAAGTGTTATTAGATCCATTTCCCTGTAACACTTCTGATTCTAATTGTCCTTTTCCAGAGTTAGAGAACTGTCGCACCCGTTAGCCTGTGGATCAAAGTTCCCGTGACAAGAAACCTCCCAAGAATAGTGAACGCATTGCCGGCCTGCAGCTAGGTGCTAGATATTGTCCCAGAGGGTTCTGCGGAAGGAAATGGTGACGGACACAGAGAGAAGGGCTTCTTGGGCAGTTGGACGCTAGTGCGCAGCCGTGGACTTAGTCTTTCAGGCGCATCCGGGAAAGGACCGCTTCTAAATGAGAAAGAGGCTTCCAAGGTTGCTCTAAATGTGTGGCTTACACAGTCTTATTTCTTGGCCTCTGCCTGAACATCAACCATGATGGGGGATCTTCCTCGTAAACTCCAGATTCTACACCAGTCTGGCAACTGGCAATGATATACGGTAAGGTCAGCCGGGTCGGAGCAGAGCCATGTGGAGGCCCAGAGCTAATAGCCCGCCCCATCTTTAGGATGAAGGCCCCACAATTTCTGTCTTTAGGAAAAGCAGCCCAGCCGTTACCAGCCCTGAAGGTCTAAAGGTATCTACGACGGCCAGGGTGCTCCACCCTCCTGCCATCTACCGCTGGGAGTCACCAGGATCAAAGACGTGGGGCTGCCCTCAGCGAAGAAGAACGGCAGGGCTGTGTCTGCCCGCAGCAGCCCAGCTCCTCAGGAGGTATGCAGCTGGCGAAAGACATGGATATCACTAAAGAGACGTTCAAGGAATTCTAGAATACTTCCGGTGAGAACCTAGACATCATGGGACTTCTGTCAGCTTGCATGATCTGTTCCACCCTTGGATACACGTCTGTGGTATTGCAGTGTGAGCAAAAATTTTAGTGACCTCTTATTAGCGAGTTATAACTTAGTAACTTTGCTGCCCTCATTTGTAAGTATTTAAAAGTGATTTTGACTACAGCGTGGCAGTCTATCACAGGAACACAGAGCACAGTTATTTCACCCACTGTTTTAGGACTGACACCTGTTTCTACCTTTATTACTGTTTTAAGAAAGTGCCCCCATTGATGTATTTGCCAGTGTATACTTGTGAGTGTTCTTTTTTATAAATCGCCAGTGATCTAATAGTTGGGATTTCTATACCATTTTTGTCACTGCAGCAAGTTGCTACAGCTCAGACATCACCACATAGCGGTCGATTCTTTGTATGTATCATATCTAAAAATATGCTTTTGGTTCGTGGGTAGTGTGTTTTTAAAGATGTTCTTTAAAAAAGAAAAAGAAAAACAAGACAGTCTTTTCTTTCCTGACGCTCTCTGTCTTTATCCCATTCATACCGTACATATGGCACAAACATCAATTTTTGCGTAAGCGCTTGACACTGATAATTAAGCCAAGTTTAACAAACATGAGGAATATTTTTTTTCTTACAATCTTCTCATTTTCACTTGTGAAAGCATGCCATTCTCCAGAGATAGGTAAATATCAAATTGAATCACAAATGTCTCAATGCATTAACAGAGAACTGGGGCTGTCTTTTGATCACGGCGGACTGTTGGGACAGTTGAGATCTACATTCTGACTCCAGTCGATAGGGACAAACTTACTGTGTGACTCAGCAGTCGGTACCCCAATAGGAATACAATTTTTCTTCCCTAAAAGTTTTTTTTTTCTAAAGCATTTTTGGAGGTAAGTTAAATATTAAAATTCATGGCCAGATTTTTTTTCCCCATAAAGCTGTCAAGTAAAGTTACCTTAAAAGTAAAGTTGGAGACAAAAAGAAAAAAAGAAAAAAAAAACCTATACAAAGAACTGCTGAGCAAGGAATTATGAACAGGAAGAAGGGTTCTTAGTTGTTTTCTACACCTGCAAATGTCTGATTGATAAGAACAGTACCAACTACAACATCAAGTTTTATACCTCAGTCATACGATAAATTAATTTTCATGAATACCTTGGGAGACAGGTTGTTATAATTACTTCAGGGAGGCAGAAACTGAGTCTTGGGAATTCTCAGACCTTTGTCTGACTCCAGGCATTAAGTCCCCAGTGTGTCTGTAAGACACTGTGAGTTATACAGTCATTAGCACCCAGGAGCTTGGTACTTACAAGTTTGACCTGGGTAAGAACACATACCCTTGGCTTGCCAGAGAACACCTTCTGAATATCCACAGCATTGCCTAAGCTTTGGAAAAGGTCGAGGAGGCTAGAGAAGAAAGCGTAAGGTCAATATCACAACTTCTAAGAAACTTCTGGAAATGCGTCCATCTAGTTTCTTTGTTTCCTCTGAAGAAAACTAATGCAACATAAGAAAGCTTCTTTTGGGAAAGGCCTTTTCTTCCCCGCCCACGTGGGAGGGTGTCCTTTGTTTTACTCTCAGTTCCCAGACCCCAAACCCCACCTTTCTGTCCAGCCAAAATCGGGACCTGCTTACCTCACCTCATGTGGTTGTGGAGGATGGATGTCTAGTCTGAGAGTCTGAAATAAAATCAGAATTTAATTGAACTGGGTAATGGTGGCCGTGCTCTCTTTTAATCCCAGCACTCAGGAGGCAGAGGCAGGCGGATCTCTGTGAGTTTGAGGCCAGCCTGGTCTACAAGAGTTAGTTCCAGGACAGGCTCCAGAACTGCAGAGAAACCCTGTCTTGAAAAAACAAACAAACAAATAAAAATTCAAAATCAGAACTTAGTGATTAACTTTGTTAATTTGTCTTGGGGCAGGTTTGCCTGGAGTTCCAGTACTGCTGCCGTAGCTAGCAGGTTTTACCTAGCTTAAAAGGATGAACAGTGGTCTAGAGATGCTGTAATACAGACTCGGCCAGATGTCTTCCCCCAAAGAACTCAATCTTGTTCCTACAAACCCATATTTATTAACCTCTTTCCCCGAAACTGATCAAGCCTCTCCTTCTCCTGGATCAACCTAATTGACTTCCTGACTCATTGACCTCTATTAGATGAGGAGCTAGGGATAGAGATAGGAGCTGGCTATTAGAAGAACACAGATGTATACAATATTAAAAATATTAATTAATCAATTATTCTAAAACGTTTACAATTTACCAGATTAATAAATAAAATTGGTAAATATTGCTGTTTTGTTCCTCATTACTTGTAGTGGCTCCTCCATATACCTAATTTTGACATATTTGCTCCTTAGCTTCGGTCTGAAGGAAACAACTTATATTGGAAACAGAACACACTACCTTTGCAAATATGATAGATCTGGCATTAGCTGGCAGACATAAATGGAATTAATTAAAGTATTAATATCAACAGAGTAAGGCAGGGTGTTAATATATAATCCAATATGACTTCCCTGTCAATAAAATCCAGTGGTTTTCTTATTATAAGAAGATATAACTTTTTATTTCTTGGTACAGTATACTTCATAATGAAACTTATCTGTATCAAACAGCAGTGATTTATTTTGTTTGTCATATTGGAGATTATCATATATTACATCTCTTTCTTCTGTTTCTTTCCTTCAAACCTTCCCAAATACCCCTCCCCAATCACCTTCAAATTTAAGGCCTCCTTTTTCATTTATTGTTATTGCATGCATATATATATACACACACACAATACACACACATATATATATTCCTAATCTACCTACTCTGTCCATATAATGCTACTTGTGTATGTGTGTGTGTGTGTGTGTATGCGTGATAGTGTGAACATATCTCATCATGCAGTCAGAACACAGGTATCCTAGGTCAGGAGACCAGAAGCTGGGAGTCCATACAGACTACAGACATGGAGCGATATTTTGTTTGGCCCATAGTGCTTCAGACACGGGTATATTTCAGTCAAAAGTCTCTATTTCTTATTTTGTCTTGTAAAATCAGGCAACAGTGGGCATTCCCACGTAGCAAGAGTTGGTTAGCTCTGAAGAGGAGCTCTCCTTTCCACACTGGACAATATACACACTTCTAGCCTTGTCACTCACCTGCTTGACCTGCCAGGACCCCACCTTTGGAGGTACTTGAGTTTTCCGCCTTTCTTCTGTACATTCAAAGCACCTCACAGGGGACGAATCAATGAATGAATGAAGGTCACGAGGACTGCAGTATTGAAAGGAGGTTTTACGTTTCAAGGCTTTAATCTGAAATTTTAAAGGTTGTCTTATGTAAACGCTGTATATTAAAACAGGCAAAAAAAATGTAAGGAATAAATGGGATTAAGGAAGACATCAAGGCATGATTGACCATGGTACCTAAGCATCGAGGATTTGGGTAAACAAACAAGACCAACATGCCAAGGGAAGGGGATAGAATGTGCTTGATTTTAGTTCAACTTGACAACTAAGGAGGCTCCGTCATAGAGCAATAACTGTGAAAATTAGAACTGCTGAATATTAACACTTAATGGATGCATTAAGAGATGCTGGGCTCAGAGAGTCAGGGCACAGCAGTGTATTGGATAGGGGTAAACAAGGAGGAGTCCTGCAATGGGTTATGGAGGGTGCATGAAACATTTTGAACGACAAAGCAACTGGCCTTGAAGAACATTTTCCCACAATTTATTTGTCCCAAGGTAAATGATTTTCCAGAGTCTGGAACAGTAGCTGGTATTGCGCCACAAATTAGACAGTATTTAGACGACTTGGAAATTAAATTCATTTTCCATTCTTCTAGTTTTCATTCAGTTAAAACTTACATCTTCAGAAGATGCCTAGACCTTATTCAATCTCCTTCCCCAAACATTAAAAATTTTTTTTGTATGTGGGGTCCCTTAACAGCTCAGTCTTATCTCTATACTGGCCGCCTGTAATAGCTTCCTTCTGGTTCTAGAAGGTTGAGGAAATTGTCACCAGCCTGGTGTTCTGATGCTCTCCTTACTCACACATATACTAACTCTGCCATGTAAAACTCACAGCTTCAGGGAGTTGGCGAAGTTACCACTCCTTAGTCACAAGAACACAGGAACATCCCCAGAGAAGGGCGCAGGGCATCTTTATGTGCCGAGTAGCGGGGCTTGAGGCCAAAACTCTGGAGCCATCCTTAAAGCCACCCAACATTTTGGTATATTAGATGTGGTGGTACAAAGTCTCGATTCATGTATGGCCACACCATGCTAAGCACACCCAATGTCATCTACAGTTTTGGCTCCAAGTATTAAATCATATTTCACCTTGCTCAGGCTACTTTCCTGAAGGCCAGAAGCCAAGTTTAGCAAGCCTACGCTTCTGAGCAAATCCCAGGTAAATACTGCTCCTGACTCACAGTCTGGTTCAAGGACTGACTCCATTTACATATGATTCAGATGCCTCTAGCTAAGGAAGGATTGTATTTTCTTTAAGATTTATAGCTATTTTAACCTACATATTAATTAAAATGCCTCCCTCCCGAATTGAAATATTGCAGTATCAACACATTATCTAATAAAACAATTTATACACAAAGAAGGTTTTATTCTCTCGTTTCAGAAGATCCGCCTCTAAATTTTAATGTCTTGACTGGATATTGGCCAGTGTGACTCTCATTGCAGGGATACCATAAATCCAAATCTTTGAAGGACGATTCACTCCATGTAGATGGTAGCTATGCCTACAGGCTCGGCTGAAGATGATGTTTCTGGGAGTGAAAACAATTCTTTATGGAAGTAAACCATACAAATAATATGTGTGTGTGTCTTTGTGTGTGTGTGTGTAATCAACCATCCAATTAAAATTGAAATTATGTTAAATTCTAGTTTAATCTCTGTAGAAAGATGCTGTGTTTCTCAATCAAAAAAGGCAACAAACAGAGTAAGTGTGACACACAAAGCTACATATTTTTTCTGCTCTTTGTTTTGTTTTGTTTGTTTATCGAGACAGGGTTTCTCTGTAGCTTTGGAGCCTATCCTGGAACTAGCTCTTGTAGACAAGGCTGGCCTCGAACTCACAGAGATCCGCCTGCCTCTACCAACTACATCTTTAAACCAATACCAATAATTGTGTCATTAGAATATGAAATATCTTTCTATTAGTGTTGACTTCCAGAAATAAAGACGAATTGTATAGTTCTGAGTGTTCTTCTGAAAACATCTTCAAAGTGAGTTGTCTTATTTTAAAATCTGATGCTCATTTTGAGAAACTGAGAGTATTTACATTTCCACACCAGTTTTCTGGTGGAAAGGGAAGATCCTGGGGTGGATGCTCAGAGAGACGGCTGTAGGATGGTGTGCTTCTTCCTACCGACGAAGACTGCCCTTGGTTCTCTAAGACAACAGTGTTATCTGAGACGACTTTCAAAATTCAGAATGAGAACTCCTTTAGATGCAGCATCTTAGTTCTGTGTTTGGAACTGCTGCTTTTCTGGTACCCTTGTTTCTTATTTTTGCTAAAATGAAAAAAAAAAAAAACCAAAAACCAGAATCCTATGTGAGAACAAAGCCGGATGGTTTGCATTCACATTCATATTATAACATGGGCCAGCACGTTCCAGATACATGCTTTTCCTTCACTTTACCAGTGCATAGACCCTCGATCTGTTTCCAGTGTGAGCTACTATGAGACTCTGAACAGTTGTGTGCCACCTATGTTTGGATGTTTGTCTTAATTTCTCTTCAGAATATTATGTCCTGAGGAGTGGAACTGCTTAGCTAGCAAACTGTCGTCCACATTTGGTCCTTACTACAACGTGAACAATCCTTGAGACAGTCAGAAAGGGAAAAACCTTTGGAGGGAGTTAGAGAGGAGAGTGACAAAATCAATGTACATGATTCAATTTAAATTAGATGCCCCAAAAGAAAATTATACGCATAAGAGATAAGCTAATGGTTTCTTGGGGTTCGGGAGGTTGGGAAATGGGGAGTAATTACTAATAGGTATAGATTCCTTTCTGAAGTGATGGAAACATAAATCTGGTTAGGGTGATGGTTGCATCCTTCTGTGATTGCACTAGAAACCGTAATAGAGGAGGCATTCCCTATATTATGATAAATATGAATTAGATCTCGATATACGTGCTGTGTTAGAAATGAAAGTCTTTAGAGTTTCTAATGGAATAAAAATTTACTTCATCAGGAAGCATTCTTACCACTTCCTTCACCTGATTAGTGTTGCAAATTAAATACCTCACCTCGCCGTGTTGGAGACACTGAGAATCTTCTCTTACGTCAGAGAATGCTTGCCCTGACCTAACCTTGGCTTCAGATAGTTAAGAAGCTGGTGTCTTTGACCAAACTGCAGGAGACGGCATTCTCCCCCTTCATCCGTTCTCTTGGCTCTGGTATTCTCTGAACATCGAGATAGCAGGAGCGGCTGGCATCTTCTGAATACATTTGCACTATCGCTTGGCTCATCAGTGCCTCGACTTGCAGGCACACTGAGCAAGGACCGGGTTGTGTTTGTTGGATCCCTAGTGACCACAGTGACTGGGACACCGTGGGTGCTGGATTAATGGACTAGCTTGATGGATTGCTGGTTTAAAACAATTGAGATTTACCTTTACATCTTCTCCCACATGAAGAATGAGTAGCGTGTATGTGGAAATAAAAAACTCAAGCATTCTGCAAAACCATCTATCACATCATCCCCTTAGATTTATACTACTGAATAGAGAGTTCTCCTGACAGGAGCTGAAGAGGATGCGGGGACAGAAGTCAATGTAGCTATAAAAAGACAAGACCGACTAACTCAGAGCATGAGGAATCATAATAATGGCCATAAATCACTTATATTCAAACAACATTTACTTGTGGCAGATAACTTTGTGCCAAGAATTGATCTTGCATTCCCTTTATTTACGGTAAAACAAAAGTGACATTTTACTTTGTCATGAACGAGTGTCCTAAGTGATGCTCTAGAGAATGTATTCGCCGCTCACCGAACAGCTCCTTTCTGATTTATGTTTGTAAATGCCGCTATGAGCACGCGTGGGTGGCAGATACATAAGAGTTGTGACCAGCAGCCGTGTGAGTTAGGATTAATTTATTCCTCATTAGATTAGAAATCTTAATAATGTTGTTCATCTTGTTTTCTCAATCAATACTATGATCTTATTTTTGGAAATGTTCGTGCTGACCGGATTGGAATGAAATCCAGGTGACTCGGGCTATGGGAGACAGGATCCGGAACAACACAACATACTGTATTTACCCATCTTGTTCTGAGGCGACCCTGCGGAGTTCTAAAGGAGTTCTGCTTTCAGGACCATATTGCTATTCAATACTTTAAAACCACATCATTTTAGGCTAACAATATCTTGACTTCAGTTTTATTATTCTCTTTGTTTTTGGCAAACATAAAAAGTCCACCATCACTACATGCACGGGACCAATGAGTGTGTGTGTGTGTGTGTGTGTGTGTGTGTGTGTGTGATAAGCTTTAGGTGATATTAAATTCATAGTAAGACCAGACCTCCCCAGTAGCTCGTGCACTGTGTCCCCACAACTGTGGATTTCGTATGAAGGTTGTGAGGAAAGAGTGGATGTAGTTTGTCGTCTTCAGGTCACATCTTGCACGAGACCAGATACTTGCTAAACACTCGGGGTTTTAATTAAACCACCAAGATGCAGAAGGCCCCACGCTTTCGAGCTCTGAGCAGGCTTGGTGCCATTTTTGTGGCACAGTCCATGCTCCAGCTTTGGCAATGTTGGTCTCCTGTACCATGTGTTTCGTGAGTGGGGCTTCTGCTATATTTCCAACCTTCAGGGGGTACTTGATTCATATATATATATATATATATATATGTATATATATATATGTATATATATATACATATATATATACCCATTTGTCTTTTTTCATCTGTGTTTCCTTGAGCATCTACGGCAACTCTGTAAATAAATTTTGTTGCCTTTTAACAAGGTACATGGTCTAAAGGTGACCTTCCTGTTCTTTCAGAAAACTGGAGAGCAAAGAAGGGAATCTGCGAACAAATAGGCTTGGGCCTCTGTCTCCCTAGGAAGATCCTTTTGGAGCTCCTACATAAATTGAGTTTTTGGTAAATTAAGTAATCTCAAAATTTATCCAGGCTTGGAACTCGGATGAGGTTGTTGAGACTGTATCTGCTTCAGGACTTCTCATGATGAGTTGAGTCGTGTTTCTGATGTGTAGACACAAAACAGAAGAGAAAGAAAAGAGCTCTGGCTGGTAAGATTGCACAAGGGATTTATTGGTTCCCTTGTTTCAAAAAGAAAGAATTAAAATTAATAAACACATTTAACAGCTGTTAAGTAACTATGAGCTTTAAAAAAATTGTCTTGAAACACAGATACTTGTGCATACATAGAAAACAGATAGAGGAAGGTTAATAAAGAAAAGCAGGAAAATAGATACATAGGAAAAAGTCAATATGATTATGGATTTTTTTAGAAGCACGAGATTTTTAAACAATTTACTATTATAATGTGAGTTATACTATATTTGCTATAAAGGAAGCCAGTCCTCACTTATATTTGATTCAGAGGTCTCGTATTCTTATAAATTATTTAGTGCACGTATTTTATATTTTTTAAATACTTACATTAAACACTAATATTTTAAAGACCAATACTTTTTCAGTGGTTGGTATTTAAAAACTGAATAAAGGAAATATTCTATTTGGAATTAACTAATAAGTGAGAATTTTTATAGACGGTTGAAATGTTTCTACGATTTATCAAGGAACACGTCTCCTTAGTCCAGCCCAGCCCTGAAGGCACAGCAAGGAGTGCACTTCTCACTGTGTGCTCCAGCTGAGCCCGTGTCTCAAAACCGTCGGCTACGCCGTGCTCTCAAGTCATTCCGGCTTTTGAAGTAATCACTATTCAAGCTCCGATGAGCAATGGAGCCAAAAAGCATTGTTTTCGTTTTTGCTGCTTTTAAAACCAGTTTGTTTTCCTGGAACCAGTCTGCCAAAGTCTTTTTGCAGTTCAGTAGTTAAGTGAGAAACAGATTTGCCATTAAAATGCACAGTCGTGCCGTCTGCATAAAGATGTATAGAGCGGGAATGACATATCCGTATTAAATCATTAATAAAAGGAGAAAGGAGGAGCAGGCCCGTGACTGACACCGTTGCCTAATAACTGCGAGGAGGAGGAGCGGAGGAGACAGCCTTGTGAACAGGAACAGATTGATGTCTGTCGGAGCCGTTTCTTATCTTCTGACAGCGTTTGGGCTGAAGCCCGTGTTCTCTACCTTCTGTAGTCAGCGCCACGGTTCACTAGGCCAAGGCGGTTTGAGAAATTAATAGTAAAAATAACGCCATCGCTTAATCCAGAAGTCTCCCTCAACGATGCGTCCATTCATTTGGGGTTGTCATAAAGAGACACGTGGAGCCTTGGCTAATTCCTTCAAGGCTTTTCTGATGTGGAGTTCACGCGTTTTCTCTACGTGGCATTTTTTGAACCGACTAAAGACGCACTCCAACTCATAGATACAAACAGGCTGTACTGTCCAGCTTCTTATTTAATCTTGCGTTTCAGAGGTAGGGTTTCCAGGAAATGCTAAAGCAAGGCACAGACTAAATATAATTGGGATGTAATATAACTTTCAAATTTCTGAAGCCTCCTTGGAAAGGAAATAGAATTCACACGTGTGAATTCTGCTCCTGAGTAAGGTCGTCCTGCTTAATGGTCTCTTTGCCGGTGTCAGTACCGTCGAGCAATATTGATTTCTGCATAGCGTTTGAATGCCAGATTGGATTGCAGATAGTAGCTCCTGAACCTGTGAACACTGACAGGTTAAAGGGAACTCTGAACCTGATGGAAAAGATGCCACTCTGGCACCAAATATATAGAAGGAAGTTGATGCATAGTTTTTACCAAATCTCTATGGAAGTGGAAAGAGATGCAAATGAAGAAATAAAGAAGAGTGATAGGAAGTGGATAATAAACAGACTCAAGTGGTATTGGTCTATAACATTTTTAAAAAGACATACATTTTAAGGATTACTAGCAAGTCATTCGGACAGTCTGAACTCACCCATTTATTACAGTTATCCACTCTTGGTCATTGGTGAGAAGTTCAACGCTCGTAGAACACCAAAGCTGTATAAAATCATGTACTTTTGAGAATAAGGTGGGAGTCTTCGTTTGGTCATTGCATGCGCTTTGGGGATGCTTGCCCATCTGTCCCACAATAGCTCCAAGCTCACTGAGGGTCAGAGTGAACAGCCAGGCTTTCCGCCCCCAGTGGCTCACTTACTCAGAGCGATCCCGTCATGCGCTTGCCCCTGGAGGCAGAGGGGATTAAAACAAGCCTCATTCCTCAACCTCACCAAGCTTCCAGTAGGAACATTAAACAAGGGAGAACAAAATACAAGAGTGAGAACTACATAAAGTGATGAGAAAAAAAAATAATGAATAGCGTTAAGAGCAATGTATTATGAGTTAGGGCTTCACGAAAGCACACTGGGAAAACTGATGATTGAGATGAGATGCATGTTGGAAGCACAAGTGAATGAACTGCGTGTTGAAATTCAGAGTCAGTCATGCCAAAGGACAGCCTAAGAGAAACTGCAAAGGCCCTGCTCACTCAGGAGTGAATAAAATCACTTTCCTGAGGGAAATGCAGGAGACTTTATAGCATTACGCAAAGGCTACATCTCGAAGAAGCTTGTAGCGGTACTGGGAACACAATTTAGTATTGTTGGGTTGCATAGAGATAATTCTAAGAAGCATTCTGAGGAATTCTCATAGCATCCTTTTCTACCTGTATGATGAAAAGAAGCGGATATGACCTTTGAGATCGCGTTGGGGTCATCCCTTCCAGGAAGCACTCCGTATTGATGACTTCTCCTATGGCTGTGAGGAAATACCAAACAGGAGGCCAGCAAGATATCTCAGTGGCTGAGGGTGCCTGGCAGCAAGCCCGATAATCTGCATTGCATCCCCAGAGCCCAGGGATGGAAGAAAAGGAACCACTTCTTCAGCTTCTCCGGGTTCCGTACGAACATGCCTCCGGACGCAAGGGCGCACCCTAAAGAAATACGCACTGACATTGTTTTAAACGTCTGATAGCATCCATAACGAATACAGCGTGGCCATCACGGTGCCAAAGGCAGGCTGGCAGGAATATAGAAAGACTCACCGTGGTGTATCTACAGTCGGAAGGCAGTGGCTGACACGTGTCGGTACCCACTCACTTCCTCCAGCCCCCGGATGACACTAAATGCAATCAGTTGACAATGAAGGCTTGCCATCATGCCCTCTCATGAAGATGTTGCCGGTCCATAAGATTCTCTATAGCATTCTGGGAGAGCGTTTTCTGGACACTGTGAAGGTGCGAAGTGACGAGGGTGACACACGAGGGTCCAACCAATGCTTCAAGTCGCGGACTAGAAGCTGCCATTTCCAGAAGAGAAAAAGAACACAGCTAAAAAGCCCAGCTCTACAAAGTTTTCAGGTAAGGATGCTGCTAAGCTTTGAAATCTCATTTTGGCTACGGTTATTTGAGTTGACTGAAGGCATCATTCCCTTAGGGATTTTGCAAACTATATATATGTAGGTTCCACGTTTTAGAAGACAGAGTCCCTGCTCCTCTGAAGGTGGCCTGAGGGTAGTGGGCAGCAGTACCAGGAAGACATTGTGAGGGCAGAAATTTAGGTCTCTCTCCCGTGTTTCAACTGCTTCAGCAGTCTGTCAAGATCTTCAAGGTGGGTTTATGCTCATTAAAGTTTGGGAAGTTCAGTCAGCCATGCGGTGGTGGCGCATACCTTTAATCCCAACACAATAGAGGCAGAGGCAGGGGGATCTGTGTGAGTTTGAGGCCAGCCATAATTTGTTGAGAGTCATGGTATCCACTTTTCTGAAGAGAAATGGAAGAGGGGTGGGTGGGAGAGGGCAGGCGGTGGGGGTGGGGCAGAGGGGATGTGGGGGGCAGGGATTGGGAGAAGAGGAGGGAGGGGAAACTGTAGTCAGGGTGTAAAATAGATAAAAAAAAATCAATAAAATAAAAGTTTGAGAAATGCCACTCCAGGTCCCGTGAGAAAATGAATTCAAATAATTTATAAATTAGGCATTTAGACTGAGTTTAAAATTAGCTTTCCTGTAGTCAATTATCATTTTAATGTTAGAATGTCCTTAACACTTTCATAAATTCAAAGTTAATTATTGTTATGGAAAATGTTTCGCTAGGAAACAATTACTCTAGGCACGGCGCCAGAAGTTTCAAGGTTTAAATTTTACTCAAAACACAACAAAATATTTTGAGCATATACATATTTTCTTGTAGGGCAGAAATAACCACGCTAAATATCAATTATCGATTACTGGAATTTTCGGAGCAAACTCTGTTCATAATAGTTAAAAGCAAGGCAGTCATTCAGTATTGTATTCTTTGTTCTAAAATTATTGTCAAATAATCATTTAGCCCCCCCCCCGAGACCCCAGGACTATCTGTGGGACTTGTGCTTACAATACCCGAGAGCATTTAGGCTTCCTTGAAGCTCTTGTTTACGTAATAAAGACACATTCTTAACAATTTATTTAACTAAATTTGGAGTGAGAAGCTCTCAGTGGGTGTGTGGACCATGGGAGCTTTACCAGATGTTTTGAAGTGTGGAATTCAGGACTCATCAGTGTGGCGTGTCACGGGGTTTGATGCAGAACATGGCTTCATCCTTCCAAATGCTTCGTTCGGTTTTGATTGTAAGTCAGGGACTACGGTGACAGTTCAGGGCTCCAGGGAAACATCTAAGAGCCATAAGTAGTATCTACCAGACAGGGGAATTAGGAAGCAAATATCTGCAAAATCGATCCTACGTAAAAGCCAGCCCACCCAGACATAGTCCGATAACCAAATCCAAAGTGGATGTTTAACCGGGGGCTTCTTTCAATTTTCGGTGCCTGATTACAGAAGGTTTTCTGTTCCTTTCTCCATGCCCACCCTCCGCAGGCTCCAAGACAAACATATTTATCCTTCGTAAGAATAGGATCTATAGGAACGTGTTTGCGACACTTGTCCTGATTTCGCCCCACTTCTTTTGGGATGCTACTAAGGAGCGTTTACCTTCGTTCTCTTATTCTTTTCTTGGGAGCGGTTTTCCCCTCCGTCCTCAGTTATCCCCCAGGATCTAGCAGCATCAGATTGGATACACATGGCGGCCCTCCAGAGAATCCCTCGGAGAAACACTCTTCTCTAGCATGGCTAAAAGCAAGCTGTACCTGACCATCTTTTCAGAGCTCCCCCTCCTGTTCAGGGGTGATCAGTCCTTCTTTACTTCTTCATTTGGAATATTGTGCTTTTGGAAAGAGAAACCAGCTCTCCACGATCTGACTCCACTTCCGCCAGCCCTCCCGATCCACCCGCAGCAATCAGCGATAACATCACTGATTACCTCCTTACTGGGAACTTCTGGGCTCAGTTTTCATTCCTCTCCTGAATCTCAGTCTTCTGCCTTTGCTATAAAATTCTCTGCATCGTGACTAGGGACCACTCTTCCAAATGTCTCCACAAACAAATCCTATCCGCTTCCTCTTAAGTTCTAGCCAAATTTTCACAGCTGGGCCCCTCCAATCATTTCTCTGTTCCATGGATTAACTCCATCTCTGGTGTTTGTTTGTTTGTTTGTTTGCTGGGCACTAAATCAAGTATAATAAACCCTTTGCACACAGTTACAAACAGTAGCATCCTAAAGGCCAAGGTGTGCTTTTTTTTAAGGGAGCACGCTGCTTCCCAATCACTTAGCCACAATGCTCCTTCTCTTCCTTCTTTGACACGGGCCTGATATCCACTGAACTTATGTTGCAAGCTTTATGCTAATGGCTTTAAGTTTTATTCTAACTCTCTTAGTAATTCTGGTGTACGTTTTCACTTTTGCTCTCATTTATGGCCCACCAAACTCAGGGCGATGACTTGCTCATAGTTACACGGACTATTCAGCAGATTGAAGAGATGGCGTGATATCGGGGTCTGCGCTAGTGAAACTGAGCATGGCCCTTCTGTATGGTGGGTTTATAATATCCCTAGTACCTGCCACTGTCAGCAAGATCACCTTTAGACTAAAGAAAGAAAAATCATCCTGGATTTGATACCAAGCCCTGTTCTGACCCGTCCACCCTCCTCCCGAGGGCAAAGTGTCTATGTTACAAAAGGATCTCTCACACCAAGCACACGCTTTCTCTTCTAAGACCCCTCAGAGCACTCTGGACTGAAACTGACCTCATGAAACACATGCTCAAGACTTGCTAGCCTAGCTTGGGCCTCTCTTCCAGTTCTTTATGTACGAAGATGACCCAGTCAGAACCCAAACCTCCCTCTAAGCCAGTGACTCTCAACCCATGGGTCAGGATGCCTTCCGGAGTCGAATATCAGTTGTTTGCATTACAGTTCAGGAACTCTAGCAAGATCACAGTTACAAAGTAGCAAAGAAGATGATTTGATGGTTTGAGGTCCCCACAACATGAGGAACCCCATCAGAGGATCACAGCATTACAACGGTTGAGAACCACCATCCTCAGCTTTGACATGGTGCAAAGAGTAAGATGAAGGGCTCGCAATGGGCAATAGAGGTTTCGTGCACGAGGCAGGACTGCGCTGAACAAGGAAAAAAGTCAGGTGCCATCAGGAAAGGGGGCCAGCATCCTAGGTTTCCCCCCAAGTCTATGTATAGAATAATATTTTCTAATTAAGAAAAAAATAAAGTTATATATGAGAATCACACGGGGCAATGAGTTTCAGACGCTAGTGTATGTAGAAACTGTTGTTAAAATTCAGGCATGGATTTGGAAGTCAGCAGCGGGGCCGGCAGTCTGCATCTCCCTTCTCCCATTCTCCCTGGCCGGGGGCCACATTTTGAGCATCGAGGACCTTGTTGATGAGGCAGATTCTTGGGCCTCACCCACCGAAATCTTGGTTCTGGAGACCCAAGCAGGAGCCAGATGGTGAGCAAAACAGGGATTTGATGAAGCAGCCCAGGTGGCACTGGTAAGGTGTGCCCGTACCCACATATTGAGGACAAAATGCTCCGAAACGTAGTTCCCCAGCTCCGACGTACGTACGTACGTATGGATTCCTGGGGCTTGCGTTAAAAGGCAGGCTGTGATTTTAGCTCCATGCGCTTTGATCATGGTCTCCAGGTGTAGCCGGCTTTGTAGACCTAGCAACACTGTAGGGTTTGAAAAGACTTCGGGGGAATAGGGGCTGTCCCTGTTTGACTGTTCCGCATACGTGCTTTGACACTGTGACGTGAATCGTTGATGTACAACGCCTATTTAGGCTGTGGAGGTTTGAATAAAAATGACCCCAACCACATATGTCAGTCACTTGGGCCCTGGTTAGCAGAACAGCAGAACTGTTTGGAAAGGATTAACAGGTGTGGCTTGTTGGGGAAATGGATTCCTGGGAACTGACTCTGGGATGTAAAAAAAAAAAAAGCTGGTGCCATTTCTAGTTAGCTGGCTCTTTCTGGGTGCAGTTTGAGATGCGAGCTCTCAGCAGCCCCTTGGACCACGCCTTTGCTCTACCACGATATCGATAACCCTCTGGGCCATAAGGCTAATTAAATGCTTTCTCTTGTAAGTGCCCTCGGTATTTTATCAAAGCAGTAGAAAGCAACTAATACGAATGCACTTTCCATCCTTGGTGTGGCGAGCCTCCTAGATACAATCAAGGCTTTTGTGTGACCTGAGACTTCCCAGTGATTTCCCCCCTCCCCCCCCTGTATTTTATTACCCAGAAAGGAGGTAGGACCAGCGAATGACTTTGGGCGGCAAAATGTAATGATTTGAGATTCTAGATGCGTCTTCTTTAGACAAAGGAGTGGGTATTCATTGCTGGGACAGAGAGGTTAGAGTCTACCTTGATGGTCCTAACTATAGGGATGCCTTCAGAAGTACAGCGCTCCCTGCCTACACGACAGGGACATCAGTGAATGGAGGTGACCGTGTGGCTTCACAACCTTGAGCTTCTCAGCTGAACTGTCTGGCCTCTGCCATTTGCAGTGCTTCTCACGTTTATTCCTGGCACAATAGTATGCTGGGAGTCGGCTGCCTCGGAACAGAATGTATTTCATGACAGCTCAAAAGTTCAGACTGATTTGTACATGCATAACGGCATCCGACTCAATGAGGCTTGATGAGGCCGAGCTGTGATAACTCCTCGTCAGGAGCCTGAAATATTATAGGTTGTTTGTTCATCTCTGAAATCCCATACTGTTATTTAAAGTCTTCTAAGTTCATTAATCCCGTTTAATAGCGGCTGATGCGGATCTACTTGGACTTTGGGGAGGGGGAAGACAACCAGCCACAATGCCTTCATGCCACAGAAAAATAATGCAATTATTTTTTTTTGCTCTGCAAGAGGTCACAATTGAAGAGTTTGAGATTTGGAACCGCCTGGGTTCCAGTTTTAGCAAAAAGTAGGCATTTAATGACAGAGTTCACTTTGGTGGTTTAGGTTTTATTTTGAACGTTTGTTTTGTCTTAAAAAACACTAATGCTAAAATGTCTCAAATCTTTATTTTCAAATCGCTTATTATATTACCATAAATTATATGGTGCAGTAAAGGCCAGATTTAAAAGAAAGCGCAATTTACTGTCTCATTTTTTCTATAAATAACCTGACACTTTATAAAGCAAGAATCCTCATAGAAGTTGCATATAATCCCCTCTGTAACTCCACTCGCATGGGGCTGAGCGAGTGGCTCTTTTCCAAGTAGCTCAGTGGACCAGTCCATATAGGCGGATGATGGGTAGAGGTTAACTGTAGGAAGTCTGAGAGAGACTGTAATCTGTAATTTTATCACAATTACAATGTTTCCCCTAAATAATAGTTCAGGGCACAGGGGCGTGCTAACAAATGCCTTTTGGAGACGCGCTTAGTGCTTTCGTTGCTCTGAGCCTTTGGCGCTCCGCTCTGCACATAGTAGAAGCAGTAAAGGACCCAGGTGGTGACCCGCGGCCGGTAGGAGGTGGCGGGTAATAACGAAGAGGAGGAGGCCCTCAGCCCATCACCCAGGGTGGAGCGCATCGTTATCTCGAAGGCAGGGTGGTGCCCCGTTTACAGGAAGCCGAGCTAGCCCGGTTAGGAGTCTGTCGAGATTAACCAGGCCTCCATCAAAGCCCCGCAGAGGGCGAATAGCGCTTGTGTCAGCTGGGATGACTCAGACAAGACATTCCTTTCTCTCCAATAAAGAGGGCCGAGGACAAACAACGTTCCAACTTAGTGAGTGGAGGTGGAAATCCCGAGCTCTCTGTTTTATGGCCCGCCTTTGGCCAACGAAAACTTAGAAATAAGCTCTCTCTTGAGCGTTCCAACGCAGGGGCCTTGTAGACTGCGCTGAGGAGGTGGCGTGGGTGGCGTGGGTTTTAGGCCCCAAGAAATCAGAACCGGTGAAGAACAGCCTGTCATGAGCCATGAGCTGGCATAGAAAACGTGACATACACTGTGCTCAAGCTTCTGATTCTCCATGTGTCTAAGAATCGGGGGGCAAAGATGTGTGTGACTGAAGGAAATCCCCTCGTGGGATCCGCTGACAGAGGAGAAAGCACGACCCGCCATCCCCAGTAGGCTTACTGGTGTATTTCAAGAGTCCGTCTTCTGTCCCCACGGTCACATGCTGTACTCTTGTGGATTGTGATTAGGGATGGGATCATGCCTCGTGCCAAGTCCAAAACCCACATAAAATTGTAGGGTTAGGGTCTGGAACAAAACCCTGGCTTTTTTTTTTTTTTTTTTTTGGTGTGGAGTTTTTCTACTTATGGCGAAATGTGGCTTCCGGAAGGGTGACTTCAGACGCCTCAGAGGGAAAATATTCTTCCCGGGGAACATTTCGATAATTCTACTGTAAATAAATATAAATCCAGAACACATCTCTGATTAAATGGAAATTGTTTAGAAAAACACATTTCTGTCCGCCACTCTTTTTCACATGCTCCCTGCCCACAGCCCCTGCCAGAGAGAGGCCTCCTTTTCTCTTTGGGGAGCATCTCAGAACCAGGCTCTCTGAGCACCCCTCAGATTTATTAAAGCAAGGCTGGAAGCATTGCACTAAACCGTATTAAATTAAAAAAAAAAAAAAAAGAAGGAATTGGGCATAAAGCACACGCTGCTACTTGTCTACTTGGAAAAAAACTGGGGCTTCTGCACTTCCTTAACAACACAGGAAGTCGTCTTCCCTCCCGGAAGCATCCCACTTCCAAACAGGCTCTGTACTGAGGCAGCCACAGCCTCTTGGGTCCCACCTGCTCTCTTAGCATTCCCTCGCAGCCAAGTTGCTTGAGCTACTACAGATGAAGGAGGAAAACTTAGTTCAAGCTTTCTTTCTTTCTTTCTTTCTTTCTTTCTTTCTTTCTTTCTTTCTTTCTTTCTTTCTTTCTTTTTAAAGCTCTCTCTTCATGTGGCTCTTGAAGCATCTTCCAATTGTTTCATGAAATCCTTTCATGGCTGTCTTTTCCATACATAGCTGTATAAAAACGTGTATAATAAGCCGCCATTCAGAGGGAAAGAAGGCAGGGACAATGAGCAGCGGATGTGAGAAAGGGAATTCAGCTTTCCTCAAACATTTGTAGTCATCTATTTATGGCCTAGTGTATTTTTTTTTTAAACCTGGCTTCAAAAGGAAACTCGGGGACATGGATACACAATCTCTTAGCGAGCTCTCGTCGGCCACCGGCAAGGACAATCAAAATTGAGTGTTTGCTTCCCTCTTTATATAAAAAAGGCTATAGCAAGTTTGCTTTGTAGAAATGAACTTATTAAGAACGCGTAAAAGTGAACCTTGAGTTGTGTTTCTAAGGAAGATTCCTGTAGCTTGGTGTGACCTCTCTTTTCCTCGCCGTGTGCGTCTCTTTCTCCTGCTCGAGGAAACAGGTAGACCACAAGCCTTTCACCCACTGGTACCCACAGAGTGTAACCGCCAGTTGATAATCACTTCCAGGATATTATTTTCTACAGTTCCTTTTCAATTCGTAAGGAATATCGCGTGTCTAAGGAAAGGGTGACTTAAGATCTGATATTTTTTTTTGTCTTAGTCACTAATGGCTTATGCCAGTAACAACCAATTCCTAAAATGTGCTCAAAACCACTTTCAATGGAGCCTGTATTTTTTAAACATTATTTTTTTTCGCTAAGCATATGTGATCCAAAAGTAAATTAAACAAAAGTGTCTTTTTTTCCCTCTTATCTTGACCTTGTTGGCATTATTTTCATTTATAGAGGACTCATAAAAGAAGCCAGTAAAAACGTAGGTGGGGAACCCCAAAACCGTCTTTACTGCCATTGAAAGATCATGAATGAGAAACCCAAGAGTTTGATAGTTCTACTACCATGGACATTTTCCACGAGTTCTCCGATTCTACGAGAGCTTTGCAAGCTCTGCCTCCCATCTTCTATCGCCTCTGCATCTTACTTGCAGAGAAACCTCCCTGCTGAAGAGCGAGAATTGCCCATCTTCCCTGGGTATTTGAGGTTTTCCAGACGCCAAACCACAGGAAAGTTTAGCAAGAACAATGAAGACTTATGATTCCTTTATTCTTTAACGAATCTGCTCATTCCAGGTTAATGGTTAAACGCACTGAATGGCATAATTGGGGAAAAGAGCTTTCCCAGGCCATGAGCGGCTTTCTGTCGGGGGACAAATATATTCCGCACAGATAAGCTACTGTATTTTTAATTGAACAATCGACATATCATTTCACTTCAAAGAAAAGGGAGCAGTAATTGAATGCTTTTACAGATTCCATAATTACGGCTATTTTCTCATTGGGAAATAGAGTTGGACATAGTTTCACATTCGTGTGAACCGAGCAGATTTCTTTTACATGCAGAATTCACACATGAAGAGAGGTGGACAAAAAACGAGGGATATCTGCATCAGGTTAATGTCAATAAACCATTTAAGCTCAATGCTTAAGGCAGTAGCCTGGGGCAAGTCTAAAGATGCCAAAGAATGAAAGACAACCTATTGTTAAGCAAAAAAATTAAATTTGAAGATAATCTACAAATTCAGAACTCTATCATGAAATAAAATACAGCCACATTTGTTATATTGATTATTAAACGTATCCGTGGGAGGTCTAAGGAAGTGACCGAAGCTGTAGTTCTAGTCTTGGGAGCAAACCTTAATTCTAATACAATTAAGGCACACTGAGTGTGCTTGTAGAATCGTGGGACGCACACTTTCATTTAGCACGAACTGCGTCTAATCGCCCCACTGTTATTAGTATCCCACAAGTGCACGGAAGACGAGCGGTGTGAAGCGTGATGAACAAAACATCAGCTGATCTCGTTGAATGTCACGTGACTTTGTGGCAAAGGACAATTCAGTGTCCTAATACTGGAAAACCCACTCTGTTGATGATTGCTCTGCAGATACGACACATTGGCCCCCCGGTTTGCAGTTGCCCCTTGAGATAGGGTCAACCAAGCCAGTTCTGCTCCAGGCAAATCTCTGAACATGCATATATCCCAGGCTGGTCTTCAATGTATGCTTTTAAGAACTCGAGTAATTCCACTGTTGGCAACCTGTTGCTGTTAATCCAAGGGATTAAAATTTAGAATTGAGATATTCTGTCTGGCATGCAGAAGGCGTGGCCAAAACGTTCTAAGAACTGTAAGAATAGTGAATTCTTACGAACAGTGCGGTCTCTACATGATGGGGAAGATACTATGTGTGTCCCTCAAGACTCTCTGTTTGGCGGTAGGATATGGAGTGAGCATATAAGCAGAGGACTCACTGTCGCTTTGCAGGCTGGGAATGCGCCCTGGAGCATCATCAGCACGTTTGGGAGCTCAAAGTGTTGCTTCTAAGAAGGAGAAACAGGACTAAATCAAGCCATAGAAGCGCTGAAGACCGCCGGCTTTCAGGCAACTTGCCAGCCCTGTGGCCTAACCAGGGCAAGCACGGTACTGCTCCCCATGAGAGGAGTATTGAGGGCCATTCCAGAAGACCTGGCAGTGTGCTTTTGGATTTGAACTGACTGTGTGAAGACTATTTAAATACTTCCAAATAGATGAGTACCAAAGTAGGTTTTCCTTTTAGAAAATTTTATTGTCGCTGTGTAGAGAGGATTTCGCTAGCAGGTTAAAAGACTGGAGGAACATTTGGTCTTTCCTTCCTGTGAGACATCACAGTGGTTGACTCTTTCAGGTCTAATTGCTAAGTAAACAAGCCTGTTTGGAAATGCAGGCTCCCTCCTACCGGCATGCTCACTCTCCCAGGAGCTCAACAGGATCCAGCTCCAAAGCACTCGGGTTGTCTGTAGTGGCCAGCCCTACCTCATGCCATTTGGCAAAATCACTTTGCTTCTAAAGTCATCATAAAAGCCATGGTTGCCACTGACTGTTAGTATTTATTGAATTTATATCCCTTGATGCCATATACTGTCGATAACCATAATCCTTCAATAGTTTTGTTTGGGTAATAATTTATAATATCCATTTTATGCTTATGCCTTGTCACGAACTACAATAATTGTTTTACTGTCTCCAAACTTCTACTACAGCTCTGAGGCTGATATCCTCTTCTAACGCCCACCTTGTATGGAGAATTCTGAGCCTTAGGAAGCCAAACTAGTCATGTACCTGTCATATCTGGAATCGTATCTATAAAACACCATCTCAGAGATGTCCTCTTCAACCTCTGACTCCTACATTTTCCCACCCCCTTTTCCACCCAGATCCCTGAGCCCTGAGGGGGAGGGGGTGTTATTTAGATATCCCAGTTAAGGCTGAGTATTCCTTTGTCATGGATTCTCTTAACTTTGATCCACTGTGAGTCTCTGTGTTCACTGAGAAAGAAGCCTCTCTGGTCGACTTGGGGCAACGCTCCAGTAGGTGACCCGAAACTATGCACACAGCCAACACCAACTGGAGTAATGGGGCCTGGGGTACAGGAAGTGGGGAGAGAAATGTGGTAGGGTTATGGCCAGGGGAGGGGATGGTGAAGGAACAGGGCCGGATTTGATCAAAATACACTTTATACATGCATAATTCTAAAACTATGCACTTATAATATATATAATATAATTATATATTATATATCAGTGCAGCTTACATCTAGGCATCACCAAGAAGCATAGGCAGAGGCTGCACACTCAGGGCTGTTTTACACCAAAGCTACCCAAACCCCACATCTCTAATCCTGACTTTTGGAGCCGCTTTCCCACTAAAAACTTCAAATCATTGTTCCTGAAATGTTTCCCTTCAGTAGATGAAACGCTGTGCTCCAAACGAAAACATCTCAGAGTGTGCAATAACTTCTTTTAAGTGCGTGCCTTGTCATTTAGTTGGGTTTTGTTTGTGTCAATTGGCCCTTCCAAAGTCTCTCTCTCTCTCTTGTTCTGTCGCAATTTTGGCTTTATTGGGATTTCAAATCAAGCCATTTATTTATTTTTTTTTTCTTCCTGTGAAGTCCGCACAGGACACCCTTGGGACAATCCTTACGTTGCAGCTGAGGCTAAAAATGGGAAACTCGCAGCCTTTAACTGGACGCTGGCTTTGTAATTGCTACCGTGGTGCCCTCACCACACTCCTCCATGTACGAGAGACCGAGCGAGCGGATGGGGTGGAGTGAGAAGCTCAGGAAAGGCCACGCAAACTGTTTGCCCAGCAGATGCCAGCGCCATTCCTAAGCTAAAAGTCCCCGTTTTTGTTCAAACCTTAAACAATGACTGTTTTGATTTGTTTCGCTGAAAGCTGCCTACGACTTAAGATCTGAAAGCTTCAAGCCATTCATGTTTCCCTCTTTCTTTTTATTTGAATCTCATCATTATTATGAAGCCGCACTAGAAAAGAGACAATTTATTTAAACATGTCTTCTTAGCCGAAGTTGCTACGGAGATTCGTTTAGTCAAGACAGAATAATTTACTATCACAACAGATACCTCGAGAAAATGATGCTCACAGTTACCTTCACATAATTTTGGGCAGAAGAACCGAAATCAACCACAACCAGTTTGCCACCCTTGGCAGTAACCTTAGTCTCTCGGTAGAATTTACAAGACATTAAAAAGTTAGGGAAACATACAGAATAAATTAGTATCACCTCCCCAAGTATGGGGTATTAGTGGAACATTGATAGCTATTTGCAACGAAGAGATGAAAGAATATTTGCATCAACTTTAAAGCTTTATTTGGACAGAGTTTTTTCTCTGGCACAATTGAGTCTAAACATGTGAGCTTCTTCGTCTCTAGCCCCTTACTTAAACCAGAGGACCAGTGCACTGTTCGCTTCCCACATCTTAGGTCCCTCAACCACCTCCTCCTCAGGCATACACAAGCCCCATCAGCAGTTCAGCCCAGGGGGCAGAAGTCAGCTGACACAGATAATCGTAAGAGTGTTGGTAGTTAAAGTAAACATGCATCAGAGGAGCTAAAATGAAAGCAAATTAGACTCTCATATTAAAATTGACAGTTCAATAGAGAACAATTTCCAAAGAGAAGGAAGGGGGAAAATAAAAACCCCAAACAGCACAGAAGAGTGTGGTCCAGAATCAGGTGGAATCTCGGGTGAGAGACAGGACATCCCTTTGCGAGTGTGATGGTTTCCACCTGAGTTTCTCACTTTCGCGCTTCTTCTATTTCCTTAGAAGCAGCATCTGGCCCGCTTTTCAAAGGTGGAAATTGTGGGCTTAAGCAGTAACCAACTTCCTATTTCTCGGAGGACTGGCACCAGCTGGAATACCGCGGAGGGGCCGAGGAGCCTCTGTATAATGGTAGGCACGCATACTGGGGGACCAGAGCGAGGTGGTGCGGATGACGCGGTGGCGATGGCTGTGACGTAATGATGGCGCATGAGTCATAGGTCTGCAGGCTGGACATCTCCTTGGAGACCGAATCCTCTGTGAACCTCTGTGTGTGTCGTAGATGAAACAGAGAGCTGCTTCGGGGATGAGATACTTTAATTGAACGTTCTTACGTATTTCTGGTTTGGATTCTCTGCTCTTCTAATTATGTGAAGTTAAGTATGTTTACGTTATTGAGGGTGTGTTTAAATAATTAACTCATGCAGGCAATAAATTTGTTTGCATTAAATTTTAAAATTAAAAATTTTTAAATTTTAAAATTAAAAGTTAAAATTTAAAATTAAAAATTTTTAAATTAAAAGTTAAAATTTTAAATTAAGAATTTTTAAATTTTAAAATTGAAATTATTTTTGTCTTCTTTTTGGAATAATTATTAAGTTTTAAGTCTGCCTCTTTATGACTATTGTGAATAGTGTATTAAAAGACTGGAAATTTGATGAGCTTTTTGTTACTTTGTTTTTCCTCTCCTTGGTAGATTTTCTTTTGAACTTTATGATATTTTTAAATGACAATGATAAAGAGAAATATAACATAATTCATATGGCACCAGCGGAAAGATGTTCCATACCAAACACTGCCTATCCTCATCATTGAGATCTGAAGCCAAGAATAAAAGGTGCTAGTTTGGGGAAAGCTTCTGAATGAGAAACAGGGCACACTACCTGTCCCGAAAGAGGAACCCTCTAACTCACAGAGACCCGCCTGCCTCTGCCTCCCGAGTGCTGGGATAAAAGGCGTGTGCCGCGTTTTTTTCTAAGCTGGGTTGCCCCTAAGCAACAGAAAAACTGGGAAGGTCAGAGCCACAAAGTGGCACGCATACTAGGCAAGCCATGCCGCGGGCGGTAGGGGGCCGGGATGCTAAAGAAAATTAGCTGAAAGCCCAACTCTTCAACTGGATAATCGGTCGATGAGGATAAAGCCTGCCCCAGCAGTTCGTTTTTACGCTGCTATTAACTTATCAACTAAGACTTCAGACCACAAGCTCCACGGTCACCCCGAAAGTGAGATAATTACAAACAATCCAAAGGACATTAGTAGCAAGAGCTCCTTTCTCCTTGGTTTGAGAGCCAGTGCCGCAGACCGACCGACAAGGGGCCTGCCTGATGGAGAGCTGGCTCACCCGGCAGTGCCTTGCAGGGAGTCTGTTCCTCTAAGAATTAGATTCCCCGCCCAGGAAGCATTTTCTGCCTCCCCCGGATCTAAAAGCAAGCCATGAAGAAAATGTGGAAAAGTCGAAGTCAAATAAGCACCCTTGCACGCCTATGGCTGTGCACGAGCTGGGTGGCTGTGGAATGCTGCCTTTGGGACTGCCCAAGTAGTGAGCAGAAAGGCAAGTGTGACCTCGGTCTCCGTGGCAGTCTTCGCAGGGAGCCAATAAAAGCCACGCTGGAAACGGCATCTCGGGAGAAGGAAAAGCTGCATTTTGAAGTAAGCTGCCGTGTACTATTTCTGGCACTAGCCATTGAAGATTGTCTTTCCTTTTAAAGCTCAGAGTCCTTATGCAGATGCAAAACGATGAAGATCAGCGCTCAATGTGAGGGCGAAGGGACCAATCAGAAGAGAAAAGACAGGATGCCACCCTCCTCCAGTCTCTGAGTGATGCTTCCAGGTGGGAACAGAAACTGGGGGAAGTCATACTTTTGGATATTAAACCCAAGTTCGTTCCTTCACAGTTTGGTTCTTCCATTTAAATATATATATACATATATATATATATATACACATATATGTATATTTATGTGTATATATAAAACAAAGACAATAACATACATATTATATACATACACACACACAGTCACAGAAAGTCATCCTCGGTGCTCATATCCTGGGCAGTGATTGTGTTCCCATTCTGGTTACTCTCTTTCTCCCCTGCCTCTTTACTGGTTGCCTTAATGTCCTCATTCTGCAACAGGGACTCAAGGAAGCTGATTTAAACTTCTGGGGAACAGTTCCTGTACCGTGCAAATCATGTGGACAGCAAATGAGAAGACAGACAAAGTTATTCTACTCAGGGGGCAAAGCATTTATTATGCCAGTGTGTAAGGGCAGGGGTTTGGAGATGCTGTCTGTGATTTCCCATGGTGCCGCTGGGGTGGCTGGCCAGGGCTGTTGCAGGAGCCTGTGATTCAGAGACAGGGTCACTTTCTTCTGCTTTAGCACACTCCACCTGCTCTGCGAATGCCCTCAGGGTTTTTTTGTTTGTTTGTTTGTTTGTTTGTTTGTTTGGGCGTCTTGCTTTCTCAAAGCAGAGGAGGAGAGGGTTGTTGCCTCTGACCCACCTTGAAGTGTCATTCTTTGAAAGGCTTGTGAGTCGCTTCTCTTACTCCTTTATCAACTTTATGCTCAAAGTAAAATAAGATAAAAACAGGGGCGATCTCAGGGATCCCAGACAACAGATCTGAGAGAATGGTGTTCCTCGGTATACTTTCCAGAATCAAGCGGAGAAAGTCTGTGTTGTGTAACGAAAGGAGGGTTTAATAAAGGAGACCTTTAAAACTGAGTGGGGCGGGTAGGGGGACCGCTTCCTCTGCATGCAGTGTCTTACATCACTCTGGGAAGTGTACCTACTCTCTACTTTGCCTCATTTCTTAGCAAAATTGGTTCACTTCAAAGGAGTTGGGGCAATCACCAACACTCCCGTCATGTTCGCTGAGAACTGGGTACCCAGGATGTGAAAACACCTTACTTGGTTTTCTCTGATTTCTCAATCTTGAGCGAAGTCATCCATGTGTTTTAGGGACCCCAAAAAATGGCTCTTTAGGAAGGGAAGGAAGGAAGATGCGCTCTGCTGATGACTTCGTTGGGATTGAAACAAACTCAGGCTAGAGACTGCGGATCATCAACCTTCTCTGCTCATAGTGCAAGATACGCAACAGTCTTCCTGGCTCTTCCCACCCTGAGCCATTATACACAGTCATTTCTATCCACCGACTTCTAAAAATTTGGTCACACCAACCTTGATAAACTCCCTCACTTTAAAATCATGATGACAACCCATTAAAACGAATTTACCGTAGCTTTTAACCCACTCAGATACTGGACATGCCCTGGCTGTTGGCAAACAGATTCTGATGTTTTCGCCAAAGAGTTGATAAAATATTTAATTGTGTCCTATGTTTAGTCTCCAGAAAATAAGCAGAGTTTGGTGGATGTGCAGGATTCTCTAGACTTACTGGGTTCACCGAGCCGTTGGCTAATTACAGGGAAGGCTTCCGGTTCATAAAACAAATTTCCACTGTGGTTCTCATGAGCTACAACAGTGACTGATATCAGGATATGACTTAGGGCTGCCCTCTTGAATAAACACAGGAACAAAGAAACACACCTAAGCAAGCAGGAGATAATTAATGTCCGAGGGACACCTTTGGCAGGCTCTATCCACGTGGAGCAGATTTGGGATGAGCGATCCCAACTAGGCCTTCCGTCTAAACCGACAACATTTTGAGCTTCCGTGCTAGCTCAGTTAGGCGCTTTTTACAAAATACTCCAAAGTTTGATTCGTTCAATCTACTTGACCTTCCTGAGGCATCTTTAGAAGCTATACATGCTATTCTCAAATACCAACCACTATGGATAGTCCAGAGAGTAGCTCCCCACCCCCCGCCCAACTCTAGAAATGCAGTTAGGGTTGTGAGACCAAGAAAAGTAGAGAATGTGTTCCCTGTGTTGTGAACAAGTAGCCCACACTGATCTGCCCTTGCCATGGGGGGGGGGGGAAAGTAAAGGTTAGAACAATAATCTTAACCCGGTTCTAGCTTCTGAAGAGCATATGTCATTCCAGCATATTTTAAAGGCATTCCCACAAGCATACCTAGCGGTTCGATGATGGAATTGCAATTTCGTTCACAATAGTAACCCAAGAAGGAATAAAACAGGAGCTGTCGCTCTGAGGATTGAATGAAGAAGAGCATGAAACAAACACACGTCGTCTCGAGGCTAGAAATTCAGTCCAGGAAAGACGAAGTAAAATGACGACCAGACAGACTTATTTTACGTTCGATGATACACCATTTCAGCATGTCATCGTGATGTTGTGTTTTCTATTTATTGCTCTAGCAACATATATACTATTTATGGCCTGAGTGATCATGGAACACTCAGTTTCCACTCTTGGGGATCTCAAAGAGATCTCAAAAAATAATACTACTGATTTCTTTCTGTCATTGCTTGCCCCGTTGTTACTGTGGCTTGTGAGGCAAAACCAGGCAGGCTTTAAGTATGGAAATTGTCTTTCCTTGGTATTTAAAAAAAAATAGACAGCTATCCTTCCATAATCTTCATTGTTTGGACAATAGCCGTCCTATGCTGCTGCCATCGTGGACCCGAGGCTTCACAAACTGACCAAAGGACCGGCACAAACAGCTCCAGGGGTGGATCAGCAAAGAACGGAACAAAACAGTATGCTCCGTGGAGGACAGAGTTAATTAAACAATCCAGTCTCCACACTGTATCAATGCCTATTATGTGTGTGCAATATGTTGCCTTCATTGAAATGAACTATGCAAATACATTATGGAGATTACCCACTGGGAAGCCATAATTGACTCTTAATTCTCTTCTGCCTGCCTTTCTTTCTCTCTCTCTCTCTCTCTCTCTCTCTCTCTCTCTCTCTCTCTC
>NW_026067986.1:2612496-2664803 GCF_014885135.2 Alexandromys fortis | reverse complement strand
CTCTCAAGTGGCAAACTGACACAGCTTCACTTTCAAATGTGAAAGCAAACTCACTACTTAGTCTCAACATACAGCTTATGTACTAATAGCCTGGAGAGATCCTGCAGTAGTTATGAGCTCATACTGTTCTTGTAAAGAACCTGCGTTTGGTTCCCAGAACCTATACACTTAGCTCCCAACTGCGTGGAACAATTGGCTTCAGGGTATCTGGCACCATCTTCTGGTATCTCCAAAAACTCAAGCCCTTTCATACATGTGCCACACACACACACATGCACACACACACGTACACACAATTTAAAATAAAATTTTAAGAGGGAATATACACTAATCTTATATATAAACTTATAATAGCTATACATATAATTGATTATTGACTGTTAAGTTTTAATGCTAAGGAATTCCCACTCTGATAACATTGATTAGATGGCAATTTCCTTAGAATCTTATTCTTATCCTTTGGTTATCTCAAAGCTTCTGTTGCAAATGTAACTATTAAAAATGATTGCTGAGAAGAATACTGGTTACTAGGACCTTATAACCCTCAAAGCACAAATAGAAGTTGGACATGGAGCATCAGGAAGGTTTCTCTACCGAATGCACGAGCAGTCTCCGTGCCTTGGGTATTCCAAAGCACAGATGGAAATGAACGAACACCGTCAAGGTCCTTTGTAGTTATTTTCAGCCTTGCGTTCCCTTTAAGATTCCGGCCTTAGCTTGGAGGACTTCCGCCTCTCCTGATGCTGGGACTATCCTGTTTCTAATCTCTTCCCTATCCGCTTTATTACCTTTCTTAAAAGAAAAGTTGACGATTAAAATTTTATGCACCTTTATTACCAAGTTTCCAGGACGTGGGGCATCTTGTAAAATGTATCACTTGGTGCCCCACCTACGGCTCTTTGCCAACTCCAGATTATTCTCAACTATTGTTCTAAAGGCCTGGCCACCTCAGGGTGGACTGACATCCCATTACAGCCTCCTTCACACTGAGTACGCCATGGGCTGTCACCGTGAAGGGGAAGAGATCCCAAGGGCTTAGTAGGCCACAGGATTCTATTTCCATCTTAGTAATGACTTAGGAAAGCATCTCAGATTCTTTGTCATTGAAAGTAAACTTCGGTTGGGTGTGTTCTCTGTGTTTCCATTTTTAATGGTTACACACGCTAATCTCTTTCTCCTCAGATTTTCTACCTATTTAATTAAATGGAAAAGCTTTAGTTACTTCAATAAATTATAGAGCGTTTGTACCTTGGACCTTTTCAAAGTCTGACCTTATCACCCATAATCTGCTTTCAAGACATATAGGGTTGGGGCCACGGAATGTCTCACTCCTAAGAGCATTTGTTTTGTCTTATGAAACTTTATGTCCACACAATTCACTGGGATAGGCCACAGTGTCCTTATCTTGACAAACATTTATAATATAGTCAGATCTGTTGAATCTAATTGGAAACAAGTATAATTATGCTACTGTTTACTCCCATACAGTAGATAAAATATTTAAAATATACTGTATTGATTTAATAATTTTTACATTATTAATACATTTAGCCAACCAACAAATACAGGTTTTTTAAAGGTCAGACTTTGCCTGTCTTTTTGCTGTAAGCTCAGAGCTTCATAATTCTGAGTTCTTATATTAAATGGAGTTTGATGAGTGAAGGTCTTCCCAATATATATCAGATATTCTAATACAGTCCTTCAGCCAAGTGCGGAGTAGAGCTATAGCCTTTACCATGAGGGTTGGATTGGGCAAACCTTCACTGTAGCTAAGAGAACCTCTCCTCTTAGATTTAGCCAACTTTTGATCTTCGTGTTGATTTGAAAACAGGATCTCACTTGAATCTTCCTTTCTCTTCATCGTTCTTGCTTTCTTTTCTGTAGAGAGAAGGTAATAAAGTTAGTGCCGTCAACCTGAACACAGCTGAATCTCTTTGTGGGGAGGCGAAGTCTCCAGGGCAGGATCTCAAGGACTCCATCATATCAGCGTTCCTATTTCAGGACCCAGAGCGGCCAGTCTGGGTTCAATTCCAGGCCGCTCAGTGTGGTGCTCTATGACTCAAATCCATCAATAGAAGAAGGAGGCAGAATATTAGAAGTTCAAGGTCCGCAGGGCGGTGGTGGCGCACGCCTTTAATCCCAGCAGAGAGGCAGGCAGATCTCTGTGAGTTCAAGGCCAGCCTGGTCTACAAGAGCTAGTTCCAGGAAAGGCACCAAAGCTACAGAGAAACCCTGCCTCGAAAAAACAAACAAGCAAAAAGAAGTTCATAGTCTTCCTTGACTGCGTAGTCTGGCACTTGTGAGATTTGGTGACAGGTAATTGCATTCTGAAGTGGCTATACCAAGGAAAGGGGAAATGTTTGGCAGAGAAGGAGCAATGTCCAGGACAGACCCAGTAGTGTGTCACCTGTAGGCCTCATCGCCAACGGTGGAATGTTGGTCTTTCTCCTGGGGATTGGGTTCCACATCACAGCAAAGTAAAGTAAGCTGTGGTTCCCAGGGGCTTCTCAGAAGAATTACCCAGGACCTCTGAACTTATTCCCTGTGCCAATGGCTTCTCCTCAACTCAAAACACTAACTTCTCTGGATTCTAGGATGAAAGTACCCACAGAATAGCATGGTTAAGTATACATGATGTGTTCCATCTTCGGAACTTTTGAAGGAAGAGGTCCTGTCAATAGCTAGAAGGTCCATTTACAAAGAAGGTGGAGGGTCAAACAGGCCCCTTGGTGACTGAGAGACAAGCCGGAATAACAACCAAAGTTACAGTCTGCATCAAGTTGGAGGTGTACCCTGGAGGCCAATGGGGCAGTCAGGAGACCAAGCATCTCTATAAAACCTAAGGAGCCATATACAGGCTTGTAAATACCCAAGCGGGAGCTCGAAGGAAGAAGTCAGAGTACATATTTCATGATGGATGACTCTCTGTCCTCCACAAACACGTACTTGGATGGAACATATGGGCATTTTTGGTCCCCTTCATCATCCTAATACAGATGAGTAGCGATGAGGATTTTTCCTATGCCCCAAACCTCTCCTCTAACAGATGAGTGCGGTAAATGCGTTTACAGTGTTTTCTACTAAGACAACTTTGGCTTCGCATCTATGTTATATCTTAGCTGTCAGAAGATGGGAGATCTTTTGTCTTTTTAATCTTATTTTGGACTATTCTGAAACATATTCCTTCTTTTCCTCTTATTCTCTTAGGAAGCGGAGGCCTCAGGTGAGGCTGAGAAAACTCACATGTGGTTGGTTGGGCAAGAAGAAGAGAAACACACTCATCAGTGATAAACTATGAGCCATATCTCAGAAGCCGCTGTCTTAGGAAAGAGAGACAACCATTTGGGGGAAAGGAAAGAATTTCAGGGGAAAATAAATCACTTACTCATTTTGTTTTCTTGCATATTTACTGCTAGACATGAGGTACCTGCTGAGCGCTGGGCAGGTCAATATTCGAGTCCCACCAGCCTGGTTACAGCACTATGTGTTTTTTGTGGGTGTCATAGGCTTAAACAAGGGAACATAAAAGAGGCCGTCCCTTTGGACTTACTAGGCACTACAAACTACAAAACCTGCGCGGGAGCAGGTTGAAAGATACACTCAGCCGCTTCGCCAGCCTCGCTTTTGTTTGCTTATGGCTGTTATAGTTGCCGCTCTTGTGTTTTGCTACCGATCCTATCTCAGTGCTGATGCTTACGTGTAGCAAAAGCAGACTTATCTGGCTGCCTGTCTCCTAGATGGTCTCACCCCTGACCTTCCCAGGCACCCATAATTTACGGTTACCCGTTTGGTCCTACAAGATTCTGAGGCAACTGGGGACTCTACCAAGGACTTCTTTTCACGGACTCATTTGGTGACAAATGTTGACGCTCTCTCATTTCCCTGAAAGTCAGCAATCACGACCGTCACCGAGAACAACCAGAAACTCCCTGACTATGCCGGCGAATATAGAATTTGCTCATGAGAACACTATATTTTATTCATTTTAGCTGCCTCCCACGGGGTAATCACCCTCTACTTAAGCAAATCGAGCTGTGACTCAGGAGCTGACTGAAAGGAATGGTGGGCTATAGAACACTTGCCCCCTGAGTCACCGGTTCAAATGTGACCCCAAATTACAAACATCTGAGCATCGCTTGCCAGTCTCAGCCTGTTGGGTGCAGGAAGAACAGCCGCCTCGTCTGCCATCAGACACCATTATGATTGGCCGATGTTTCCAGAGGCAAAACAGAGACAAAACACACAGCAGGCTTACCTTCTCCCTCTTAGTGCTTCAAGGGCACTGCCAACACAGCCCAAATGTTCCAGATTCATTTTCTGGAGTCATCAAGTGTGTCAGAAAGTGTAGGTAGTTTTTAAATGGTTCTCAAGCGGCATTGAAGAGAAATATTTGTATTTCACCGAAATGTTCTTGGAAATGCTTGGATAAAGCTCAACTTGTAAAGTGTTTGTCCTGCAAACATGAAGACCTGAGTTCATTCTCTCTCCCTCTCACTCACTATCTCTCTCTCTCTGTGTCTCTCTGTCTCTTTGTCTCTCTCTCTCTCTCTCTCTCTCTCTCTCTCTCTCTCTCTCTCTCTCTCTCTCTCGGAAAGATAGCTATCAGTGGTTAAGAGCTCTCATCGCCCTTACAGAAGACCCAGAACACACAGAGCAGCCCACTGCTCCCTATATTCCAGTGCTAGGGGCTCCTATGCCCTTTCTCGACCTCCTCTGTCACGCATGAACACGGCATATGTACACACACACACACTCAGGAACACACACAGATGTAAAGTAAAGCAAATGAAGAGATTTTTTTTTTTTTTGAAACACCCGCCACGATCTTGCAATCACAGTTCTGGAGAAAGACTGGTGGATCCTCGGTGCTCTCTGGCTAGTCGGCCTCACCCACCAGGGAAGTTCAGAAAAGACAGAGAACCGTGCCTGTGGAGGGAAGGGCATTAACCGGAGGCTGACCTTTGACCTTGACAGAGCACAGGCCTGCACGGGCACACACACGTGCCTCCTTGCCATGAGCCACTGAGAGTTGTGTATTATGAATGCTATTTGTCCGATGTCGTGAATATAACTAATAACAATAACCAGCATTTGCTGACTATTCATGATATAGGAATTGGTGACCCTGTCTCCCACCAGTGCCATGACTTAAGCAGTAAAGGTATTGGGAAAATTAGCTACTGTGATTCTTGCCTACAAGACATAGAGGTGCAAGAAGCTCAGCTCACCCAGGACCCCGCCAGAGCATCGCTATCCAGTGGTGATGCAGTACTTCCGCCTCGGTTTTCTTACAGCCCACACCACTGCCTGTTTCCTGCTTAACTCTTTTCTGTGCTTTTTTTTTTTTTTTTTTTTTTTTTTTTTTTTTGCATGGGGCATGCCTGTCCACAGATTGACTCTCAGAACACATCGGTCAAGTTAACGAGAGTAATATTGTATCCGGAGTTAATTTAATAGGTTCAAATCGCCTCAAAAGCAAGTCCCAAGCTTTACCTGTAAGTGACATATTTCAAACATTTTCAAAATTATTCACGGTGAGGATTAATTAGTGGGCTAGCAAAATGGCTCAGAGAGTAAAGGTGCTTGCCGCTAAGCCCCAGATCTTGAGTTTTAGCCCCAGGCCCCAGATGGTGTGAGAAGAGAACCAACACCTTCAAGATATCCTGACTTCTAGCTGTACCCTGTGGCACCCCCTACACACACACACACACACACACACACACACACACACATCAAATAAAATAAAATAAATGCAATTTTAAAATATAAAGATTATTTTTATGTGGTAAGTCAGACGGAGCCTGAACTGTGTGTTTAGAAGGACCCATTAGAAAATTAAGATTAGAAACAAGTCTCTTGTCAATCACACACATTTGTCTGAATGATCAAAAGATAACAATCGCTCCTTCAATCCTTTTCCATTGTTTTTGAGCTTCATCTTACTATGCATCCTTGGCTGTCCTGGAACTTGCTCTGTAGACTAGGCTGGCCTCAAACTCACAGAGTTCACCTAACTCGGGCAACTGTTTCTCAATCCAAGTGGCCTTAACTTATTCCCTTGTCTGTGAGAATAAATCACCTTTAACAATATTAAGTATAAATTGTCTTCCTTGGAGGAACAGGTATTTAATGTCAAGCAAAATGCACTTTCTCTGAACTTTATGGAGTCATGAAGGCATGCAAACCAGGGAGCTAGTGTTCCAGCAAATCCGTTTCTAACTGACTACATCAAAAAGCCATTACCTCCTGCCAATGAAAACTCTAGAAAAGGGGAAAAGAGGGGGATTCAAGAGTTTTCCCATGGGGACCACATTTTTCTTATGGCTAGAGTCAGGGTCACCAGTGTCTCAGGTGGGGCGACTGTGATTGATTTTGTGGTTGTCACTAACAAGTCTCAGTAATGAAGACAGCAACTGAAGACATTAGCTAACGGGTCTCCTGAAGTGAGTGAAGGCTACGTGTCACTGAGATGGAGTCGTTTATGTATTCAACCACAAAGACCTAAAGCCTTTTAGATTAAACCCTACCCAGGCGCAAGTCGATGCGGCCAGTAATGACATTTAGATAGGTGGTCATTTTAACAGCGTGGGGAGGCCAGCGTGCGCTGTGCTGAACATGCACTTAGACCAAAAGCAACAGCCATTGCAGAAAGGCAGCACACGGGTTATGAGGCATGGAGCATTAAATTTAATAGGTTATAATGCAGGATTAAATAACAAACACATTTCATCACCCAGTCACAGGGAAGAGCCATACCTGGCAGGGTTAACTCAAGAGCAACATTTATAACTATGCCGTGGGGTCCATAAGGTCCCCGTGTTGGGGACAACCCAAATACAAGCATCTTAAGCAGTCTTGACAGGTGAGGCCGAGGGTTCCTACTGGGCCAGCTTTGTTCCATCCTCAGAAGTCTCTAGCTACTGCTGCAACCCACAGCAGGTGAGAAGCAAGCCCCCTTTCCTCTCCTTTCCAGCTGCCTTTGCAAAATCACTTCCTTTATAATTTACCACGGGGAAACTATCCAATAGATCCTGATGGATGTATCTTCTCAGCCATCTGTAGCAGCTAGAACGTGGGGAATTCTGTTTGCAGGGTTAGAACTGAAACCGTACTTGGGTACTTGCAACCCCGAAGTCTGGATGTGACTCACGGTTAAGTTACAGCGTTTTAATAATGTTGTCTTGGTTTCAGCAGAACATCTTAAGTATACAACGTTGATATGGCAACAATCCCCTTAAACCAACTTGCCACTATTAACAGCACGTGGACCAGCAGCTCCCTCCAGTCCCTTTCTGGGGCCCCCTCTCCTGCACGTTTTCTGCCTGGAGACAGATCCTCAGGCTGAGTAGCGCAGGTGGTTCACCAAGGAATGCCTAGTCTGTCATCCATGCACCATCCTCTCAAACTCTTTCTTACAACTCTTGCCACACTGTTTTCCTCCCCCCACACCCAAGAAATTGAACATTCATTAAAGTAATGTGGAATTAACAGCCTGCCACTGTCTCTGGGAAAATGTGAAGGAAGACCTCCATAGACAAAGTAGGAAGGGAGATCCCTTAGATTCAAGGACTTAAATTTACTGTGGAAATATCTTACCAGCAAGCTGGGACTTTTTTTAAAACCACATTTCTGATGCATGATTAGTCAGACTCTTACTAGTGCCAAAGAGTTAGAAAAGAATTCATTTATTACTTAAAATGGTTATATTGAAACAATATTTTGTAATAAAGTAGCCACTTACAGGAGGGCCTTATTTGGTTGTGTTGGGAAGGATGTCCCTTCCTGCTATCAAGGGGAGTACCATAATATACTGATCGTGAATCTTCAGACGAAAGACAGTTAGGATTTGTCGGATCTTAGACATAGGTTTCTGTGAGTTTTTATGTGTCTTTTCCTATATATTTAGCTAGCTCAAGCTTTACCTCATTTTTTTAAAAATAATTCAAATATTTATTGATTTAAAAATAATCCACCCCCTTTGTAGAATATATGTACACAGAAGAATATAAATTCACCTGAAATAGTCCCAGCAAAAATCTATTATTGGCAAGCAGACGTCAATATCCTTCTGCTTTTTTCTATAAATACACTCATATCTATATGTAACACCGCGTAGCATATACAAACACATAAGCTTTAAATTTTCTCTATTGTCTTTTTCAAATTTATTTACTTTTAAATATAACAAAACAGATCAATGGAAGGAAAGTAGCCCAAGAAAGGGCATTGGACATCATTTTTAGTGAAAGAAAGTGACTGAGATCCAAAGAAGGGAGGGTGGGTCAATGATGCGCTTAGCTTGTCCTGCAAACTACATAATTCTTAATAGATTAATAGCACACTCAGCCTGTCTGTCACCGGGCATTCTCGCCCTTTACCATAATCTCTGTGTTCTTCCAAATGATGAGCCCTGGGTCTGAGAAGCCAGTATAGCGTGGTGCATCTTAATTGCTGGCCTACTGCCAGGGCTCTGATAGCTCCCAGTAAGTCAAATGCAAGGATAAATGATAACCAAACCTCAGCGTCTGATTGCTTACTCTCAACTCGGTATCGTTTTTATCCCAAAAGGTCACATTCCCAGATTCACATTTTCATATTTTTAGGTGGATTTTTGTCAGTGATCCAGGTAAGATTTTGAAAGTGGAATTGAAGAACATACTTTATTCTCAGGATGTCTCTCAGGTAGACATAAGGTCATTGAGGTTTCTAGAATTCTCCCAAGCATCCACATGGCCATTTTGATCGAAGTGTTTAGTGGAAACTTTCAGACTTTTGGAATCCCTAATTGAGAACTCCTCAATATGGGTCTTCATGGCAAACCTTCAGGAATTGGTCCCCAGACTTCAGAGGCATGACTCCTGACATTTGATGTGTGTACCCTTCCCATGTTCTTGCTAGCTTGGATCCTCACATTAACCCTTTCCTTCTCAAGTAGAGCAGGACGGTCCTCTGTTTCTGTCCCTGACCTCTTATTTCTTGTAGACATGGGGTCTGTTTTGTAGGTCTGGAGCAACCAGATTATGAGTCCATTAAGACACAGACTGTTCTCAATCTCTTTCACTCTTCTTACTCGATCAAAGAAGTAACTTCCAGTGAAAGATGCCCGGTATGATTGATCTCTAGTCAACGGTATGTAGGTAGAACTGGCGGCAGTCTGGACAAATTTAGGAATTACCAATAGAGGGGGTTATTATCTTCTTCACACTTCTTCCTTTATTCTGTCTAGAAAATAAAGATGAAGTTTCAATTATTAAAGACTTAGACATTAGATAGCTGAAGTGGCCAATCCCCTAATGCTGTAAAGCTGGCCTCTAGAGCAAGAGGGCTAGATTTAAGCATTCACATGAAAAACAATACAAGTTCCATCCTGCTTATGTCATTGCGGTTCTGAGATTGCTGGCATAATTAATACCAATCTGACAAGATATTTTTCAGGCTAATAATGATGATAGAGGAAGGGAATAAAAGTTTTAATTTCTTGGGAATGAACCTAGAACCACAAGGGCCAGGGCTATGGCGAGACTATGAATATTGGTTATTTGTCTACATGAATAAACGAAGCTACTTAACAACTCATTTCCAATATGTAAGGAATCTAAAATGATCTTAAAATGCACAGAACAGAACTAAAATGACGGATACGACTTGATTTTCCTCCTGGGGCTGATACTTGTTTCAATGTATGCTGACTTATAGTGTGTCTATATCCCTGATTTCTAGAAAGTTTTAGGCAACTAGGTGACAGACTCACAATAAAAAAAGACAACAAATGAAGCCCTGAGAAATGTGTGCACCAGGCATAGTGGCTGGCGCCTGCCATCCAAGACTTAGGAGGTTCAAGTGGGCCAAATGCTACAAGTTCAAGGCTCTCCTAGTACTGCTCTGGCTAGGGCTAAATAACAAGAGTCTCTGTCAGAAGAAAGAGGGTGCCTGCAAGTGTGAGCTAGGATTTGTTTGCTTACCACGGAGTTTCTAGAACCTACTTGATGAATAAATGCATGCAATCTGAGAAACTATTTGCTTGTTTTTCTAACCTGGTGTCTTTCTGTCTTCTCCTCTCCTCTCCTGTAGTGGGCACCCTATTTGCCTCAGGTGAATCCCTCAGTACCCAGGACACTTAGGGGCTTGACTTCACCTCTGATGGCAAGGCAACTGCAGACATTAGGCCTGATTATCACAGCTGGCGTGGAGTTGCTGAGCGGGTGGAGTATAAGCCTGCCTGAGCTGTCTCTTGCTTGACTGTGAAGGTTTTCTCGTTTGCTGCTGCCTCAATACAGGGATTTGTCAGTTACCTCAAGCAACCATTTTGCTTCTGAGGGACATTTGGTCTCTTCTGAGCCATCTTCAATGATCACAGTTAAAAGCTAGGTCCTTTTGGCATCTGCTCAGAAGAGTCCCGCTAACACCCGCAGGGCGGCGCTCAGTCTCATTACAAAGAATCGGCAAGCCCACAATGCCAGTAGTGTTGCAGCTGACAACCTTTCAGCCCCAATCCATCCTCCAGCTGCTTCAACTTGCTTCCAATTCCATTTTCGTTGCTTGTACCCAACAGTCCTGGCTACAATGAGGTGGAACTAAAATCTGGTTCTCACTTCGTGACAACCCAAGCACAATATAGAATTAGGCAATTTTTCTTTTTTATTTTTCTTTTTCTTTTTTTTTTTCTTTTTGAGGAGACTCATGGTCAGCTGTCCTAGCCAGCAATATCCAAAATGAAGGCCACCTATGAATCCTCTTGAGGGAAATAGAAACCTACTTTGGGTAATTCTATTCTGACTCACGATAGTCCCTAAATAAATATACCCTGCCAGCCACCAAGACCTTATTTAAGTATGTCACGGGCCTCTGTGCGCTGCTGTGGCTCGTGCGTGCTGGGCAAAGGTTCAGTGCCAGACATCTCTGCTTTTAGCGTTGGTCCAGAAAAAAAAAATGCCTTGGCAACTTTGCATCAAAAGCCCTGGTAAGCGACTGGTGGCTCTCCATATTCACGGGCAGAGTCCCAAAGAAGCAGAAAGTACTTCTGATCTGCAGTCCTAAGGAGGCTATCCCCACTCTGCTTGTTCAGATGAGCCTCTCGGAATAGGCTCGCTCCATCCAACAAGAGTCACTTCTGTGAGATTAACGAGTGTAGATCTCCATGGTCACATGGTAGCCAGCACAATATGTTGCTCGGAGCAACTGATGACTTTGGGGGATTTTTCCATAACACTCCAAATGCAAATCTTCCTCTGTTTTCTGTTAATATAGTAAATAGGGGCCCTTGTGTACGAGAGTCTTTTCATGTCCAAAGGACTGCCAGTCTCCCGGCAGGGATGTCTCAAGGTTCTTCCCTGAGACATCCTGAAGTCGACATAATTATAGAATATGGACTATCACAGGTCAGACAAAGCATGTCGGGTCGAGTCGGGCATACATCCAGCAATTGTCTAAGAATGTGTTGAAGAGGCAAAAATGAGGTCATGCCAAGGTATGCTTACCAGTTCCTTCAGCAAACGCTACATTCTGTCACATAAGGAAGCACGTATGGACTCCAAGTGTGGGTTGCAGAACCTGGTCCCAGCGTGCCATTGCTTCAGCTCCTTCAGAAACGCAATCTAGCCTATCACAAAATCAGCATCGTGTCTCTGTGAATCAAAAAATATCGACTCTTTGATTTTGTAATACTTTAAGAACGTGAGTTCAAGGCCAACCTGGTCTACAACAGCTAGTTCCAGGACAGGCTCCAAAGCTACAGAGAAACCCTGTCTCAAAAAACCAAAGAAGAAGAAGAAGAAGAAGAAGAAGAAGAAGAAGAAGAAGAAGAAGAAGAGGAAGAAGAGGAAGAAGAGGAAGAAGAGGAAGAAGAGGATTATTATTTCTAAGAATGCTAAGAATTCAGAAATAGACTTCAATTCAGAAATGGACTTCTTAGAAGTACCAGCACATTCTATAGGGTAATAATAAATTAAAAATGTAGAACTAGCCATTTCATCTTTGTTTCTTCATTTATGTCAACGACGTAAATATCTTGCTCCAATTTCATAAATTATTATAAAGAGAGAAAAGCCAGTCAGTGAAAGGGCACCACTCTCTCTTTCAACTGCATTGCATGCTAGATAAGCAAACATATAGACTACAGAAGGTTCCATATTTGTCAGGGATTGGGGGTTGGAATGAAAGACAGGCAAGATGAGTTTTACGGCAGCAGCGCGGCTATGATTGGTGTTTTTCTTGACACCAACTAAGAGAAAGCAACTGAAAGCAATCATAAAACTGAAAATGCCGGCATGTCACAATCCATATATAAAATATTAACATGAGAAACAGCATGGTCAAGGCTGTGACATTAGAGGTGACGTGGATGGCAATCTCACTATAGTGACACCAGGATTGTTTATTGTGATATCAGCCACAAAGATTAGGTGGAAAGTGTTGCGAACCTTAGTTGGTTTCAAATATGCCTCTCCTTCACACCAGAGCTCTCATTTACTACAGCTACCAGGCAAGCCTAGTGTATTGATATCTTCTTTGTTCCTAAAAGCATATTAATGAGTCTGATAGCATTCAAGCATAGATCAACATGAAACTCTAGCTGTAAATGATACTATAGAACCAAAAAATGATCCAATATTGGGGAGAAAGGGATACCAGTAGAACCAGTATCTAAATCAAAGAAGAAAGGAATTGATCATGGTAAAATAAAGATAATGGAACAGAGAGACAAATTTTTTTTTTATTGCAGAAGAGGAAGAAGGCATAAAAGCAATGAGACACCCATAAGTTTTGGAAGTAAGGAGAGAAAAAACTCAAAATAGTAAGAACCAAGACAGAGCAGTCGGTGCTCTTGAATGGGACATTAAAATGACCTGTTGAACAAACAGACCGGAAACCACTCCCCACAGCAAGACTGAACACAGGCAAGGAGTCTTTGCGAGTTAAGCTTTGAAGACAAATGGTCTTGACCCAGAAGTCAATCTGTGGTCATGCAAATCCTAGTTGGTTCAGGTTCTCGATGGGAAGCTGGGGGGGGGGGGCTGTACAAAGACAGGAGGGGAATAAAAGCATGATACATTTACTATTTTGTTTAGGAAAATGATATTTAAGACATAAATTATAGATACTGCCAAGAAAATTAAATTTAATTAAAAGTTTTAAATCTTTAATTGTGGGGGGACGGGGAAGAGTCAGTTAATAAAATATGGAATGAGAGAAGACAAGGAGTTACAAAGTTCCAACACTTCATTTTTTGTTTGTTTGTTTTTTAATTTGAATGACATATTTAACTGGCATGTAAAATTGTACAAGCTCATGGGTACACAATGTCTTTCTGTCTCTCTCTCCGGTTCTGTGCACTCAGAATGTGGCTTAGCATCTTAAAACTCCAAGTCCATAGTCTCACCATCTCTGGGTACCGCCGCAGCCCTGAAATTCTTCCTCATCCTGCCATTCTTTTTCTGACCCTTCCTGTTCTACTTTTATTCTTTGCCTTGTCTACTTCACAAAGGTAAATCCCAGTTTCTTTGGCCGGTGTCTGGTAGCACAGGCAACTCGGGGAATTTCTGCTTCTATTTCTTCCAATGTTGGTGAATACTAGTATCCCATAATCACTCTTCCTAGAACTTGAATAAAAAGACGTCTCTTAAAGGCCACCTGGGGTAATGGCATGCTCTTATTCAGAAGTGACTTACAAATGTTGGTGTTATACGCTTGATAAACTAACTATAAAATCTTATTAAGGTTATCAGGTAAATGACAATAAAATTATATAATTTTAGGCAGCAGTATTTCACAACCCATTAGGAATATAAGCGATATAAAGAGCCAAATGCCTTCAGGAAAGGAATTTAAAGGAAAAGCTAGCTGGTTTCCAGACAGCCCTGATGTCCACTTCCTCACATTGCTTCTTCATCACCTGCTCAGGGAACAGTCACTCTGCTTTGCAGTGAGTGATCTCACTTTTAATTCTTCATTCACAATTCAAATGCGACTGAAAAATTCAGTTTAAATGTGACCAGCCATACGGGGTGCATCAATGAGTCCTGAGCAGTTTCTAGGACCGTATTGGCTTCGCTGAATGGCCTGTGAAGACAATTCTGCATTGCCAGATGTGTGAGAGAGGAAAGCAGTGCTCTGTGTTTCGGGGAAGTTGCACATCTGGCCCCCGCTGTTCGTTCATGTAAACTCCATCCTGAAGCTCTATGCAACTGTCTGCATTACCAAGGAATGGGATGAAAATGATAGTGGAAGCCAACTAGACAGTATGCAGCCCAAAGGAATAATATAAATAAGTTTTAAAACTATCAAATATAAAGGAATGATGTGGGCTATCTATAAAGGACCCAGACCTGCCTAAGATGGGAAATAGAAGGTCTATAAAATTGTTTCGGCATAAGGGTCTTTAGTCTGACAACCTTAGGTGGATTTCTGAAGCCTACGTGATGGTAGCAAGAACTAACTCTTGCAGATTGTCCTCTGTCTACCTGGACCACCCAGGTTCCCATTAAAACCTATGTTATTAAGCCTCTTATAGATTAATTAAGCTGCTGACAAAAGTAATGTATGTTTCTTATAAATGGTTTTGTCAATAATTGGGGATATGCAGATTTGGCTCCTAATTTATTACTGAAACAGGTTTTAAAAATTTAATTGAGCTGGCGTGATAGCTCGGCATATAAAAGCCCTTGCCACGCAGACCTGATGGCAGGGACTCATCTATGAAAGAAGAGAATCGACTCCTTAAAGTCGTCCTCTGATCGCCACCGAATTCTTATCTTGATGTTGTTTTCTTCCACATAGAAGGACAGAACCGTTGGTGTGCTTCATAGAATCAGGAGAAGCGGGTTCAATCCCACAAAACCTGGAGACCCACTTAACTGCCACACACCGACACCCCCCCCACCCCACCCCCCGTCTGTGCTCTATGCACTAGAATCCAGTTCGTGAGCTTCGGGCAAGGGGCTGGAGGTTGAGAATACACACGCAGAGACAGACCAACGCATGGACCTCCAATCACTGGTACAAAAGCCCTTCTTTAATAGCACCTTGGAGGCTTAAATACCCTGCAGTCAATGGCCAACAGGTGAAAATCCCATCCTCTGATGCTCTAGGCAAAGAACAGCTTTTAGTCACTTCAATTAGAAGGTTCTAGACAAGGAAGAGCAGCCAAAGGCCAGGACTTAATTAGTCCCAACACTTAACAACCTCATACAACCACTTCATCTGCAAAAGATCTCATCGTATGTTCATTCTCTGGTCTTACCATGTGAGCAAATCATCTCGTACCAAATTGTGCAGGTTGGAAATTCTGATGTACTAACAAAGGGAGCACATAAATCTGGGTCCATTCTAAGACTGTAGTCAGAGAAATAGGTATGAGGGGAGAAGATTGTCATATAAAATGACAACAAGTAGAATTTGCCAAACTTTATCTTCAAGACGGCTGTACACATTTTCACCTCTATTCAAAACCCTAAAGCAAAAACTTTTTAAATGCTTTTTGATTTCCAATTTCCATATACACACAACAGATTTTTAGTGTCTGATTTCACCTAGATCTTTGGTATTTCCACTTTCAATATTTCACCATGAAGTGTGTAGCCCACATCCCAGTCTGTGGCTTCCCCTGCTTCTTACAACCTAGCCATTTTGAGTTGGACCATTGTAGTCTTGTGAGGGAGCAGAAGACGGGCACCCCTGCTAATCTCAGAACCAAGTCTTCAACCAAGAGGCTATCAGTTGCGGACTGCCAGATGAGATGAGTGTCTGGTTTTGTGGAAATTGAGGAGAAGGTGGCGCCCATGGACGTTGCAGATGAAGCCTCAAGCAGTATGACTGTCTCAGCAGCATGACTTCAGTAACCTTGCAACATTCTATCATGAGTGCGAACATGTGTGTGCATGTCTGTTACCTTGTTGCTAGCAGCTCATTGGCCGATTCCAATGACTCTAATCACTAAACAGTATATCTCATGTCTAACTGAAAAGGTCAAGAGCAAATGAAGAGGACCTGTTTTCCTTGACTCTTTCAAGCTGGAAGGGGCTGTGTCATCATGAAAACCCGTGATGATTCACTCGGTTTCTATATTCTGCATCGCTGGCGTGACAGGAACTCCTCCATTTTTTTCAAGTTTATATATATATATATATAATCTAGTGTGCTTGAATGTGACCTGACTCCTTCTGTGTCCTCAGAGGAAGCTGAGCAGGATTTGCACAGAACTGAGGAAGAGGAGCATGAAAAATCAGACATTGTTATGAATTGGATCATATTTTTTTCTTTAGTGAAAATAGATACATTTTATTTTGTCCCCTTATGCCTCAATTTCTTATTAAACTATACTATTTTCTACTACTAATTTTTTTTCAATGAGAGAGGATAAATTATTTATCATGGGGATTATAATGTTCAAATATTTTATTTAATTAGGAAATTACTAGAATGATAAAATAAAAGAAGATATTTACTTAACTCCCACTAGAGCTGTGACTGTATCTAATTCCCTATGGCCTCATTTTACAGTACATCAACCAGAGGAATAAGTGACCATCTTATAGGGCAGCAACTCTGATGAACTTCTCAACACAACACCCTTCTCAAGAATGTGTGTGTGTGTGTGTGTGTGTGTGTATTTCTCACCCTAGACACATTTATACAATTACATTATATTAATTTAGGAGATTGTGCTGATGCATTTATGAGAGAGACAGAGAAGCAGAGAGAGAGGGGGAGAGACAGAGAGAGGGGAAGAATAAATAATAAAAAAGAGATTATGAATTTGCAAAGGAGCAAGGAGGGGTATATTGGAGGATCTGGAGGGAAAGTAGAAATGTTGTCATTATCTTATAATCTCAAAAAGTAAAAGAAATAATTAAAACCAACTCTCACTATCATCTAATAAAATCATAAACACAAGGAGTTTCGTAGCATGGGGGAGTCATGTTGGGACTTTGGCCTTACAGAACACTGACCAGGATGAAAAAGTTGAGTCAACATGAGACATTGCTAAAGCTGCCCAACTGGACCCTTTTATCTCCTCCGTACAGATATGAAGTCTCCTGGGGAGGGCAGGCTTTCTGATTTCTGTGTCTGCCCTGTAGGTTCAGTTGAATCAAGTGAGCGAGCCCCTGGCCTTGCTAACTCCTGTGCCCTTCCCACTTCTGGTACTTTCCTGCCTGTGGCATTTAGTGAAGGTTAACAGCATCACAAACCTCTGGAGAAACAAAACCCCGGTACTACCCCATATTCAGCAAAACCGTTGCTGAGTCTTGTTTGGTGTGAGGGTATTCTCTTTAGTGTTTTCCTTTCAGAAGGTAAGTTCTGCTCGCTAGAGATTCTGGGTTTTGTCATCTGATAACGCCACAGACAGCTTGCAGAACCTTCTGAAAGTGGAATTTTGTTTGTTTTGATAAAAGAAAAAAATCCCGAATGTTCTTCTTACCAAATCAACAGCGATGTCAAGGATGAAACAACAGCTGTGAGTTTGGTGCATAAAATCAGGACTTGAAAGTCGCGCATTCAAAGGCAGAGTCATTATTTAAGTGCCATGGAGATTATATGCCAGGGCTGAAGTAAATAAGCCGTCATCAGTAAGTTGAGGAGTAAAGATTGTTTTCTCTGGGGAGAAAGCTTGCCTGCTGCCCCAGTCCTCCAAGCAGTTTAGAAGAAAAAGTGGTTGAAACAAAAAGGCCACATAGTGGTGTGCACTGCAGAAATAGATGGAAAATAAAGACAGTGTGGTGTTCACTGCAGAAATAGACGGGAAATAAAGTGATTTTAGCCCTCACTTAGAAACAAGATCTATGCACATATCGTTGTGCTAATGCATATAAAATTATGCTTCTGCGTGGATTACACTTGCCACCCTGTAGAAACTGTCTAAGCCTATAGCTGATCAGATTTCCTGTAAACGGCACAGAGTAGACTAGTACTCGGACACCTCCTGCTACAATTGAAGTTGCAAAGAGTCTGAGAACTCTGTAAGGCAAACCACAAGGACTGGATGGGAAGCTATGCTCCTTGAAGGAAGCGTCAAATAACCAAGGATAGCCTAATGGTCTGAAATATTGATGCAATATTTCCCGTGCTCTTGTAGATCCATTTTGAGTGGAAGGGATCTCCTCCTTCTCTCCTCCAGGTAGGGACTTTCAGCCACAGACTAAATCCAACATTTGGGAGAAAGGCTGTCTGTTAGAATCCGCCATGTCGTCCAGGTGGTCAAGCCTGTTTGAAGTCCGGGAGCTCAGAGACCACTCCACGGTGCTGGGTGACTGCTGCATACTCACAGACGTGAATTCTGCGGACCTATGCTGGTCCTCTGTTGCGTGAGCATGCAGGTGGCAATGATCCAGTGGACAGTGACCGTCAGACCTTGTCTGTTAGGGAGCTTTCAGACACATGATGACAGGCGGAAGGGTTCATCACGGAGCTGTTTGCTCGGTTGTTTCCTCTTTCCCTTCCCTCCTAGAAGGTACGCTGTAGGAAGAGTGGTATAGTTCTTAGGTCAATTCCTCAGGGAAGAATCATCCTCAGGCAAAGGTGCCTTCCTTGGGGAAAAGGAGAACGGAAACACGGCAACCAGGGAAACAAGGGATTTTGAAATTCACCATACAGAAAAATAAAATCTGCACAAGTCAAATAGATCATTGCTGGTACTTTTCTGTTAGTTTTTAGTAAAATAATAATATTTTTTTAAAAAAAGTCCAATTGAGAAAAAGCACACATTTCTGTAATGTAGATAACTATCTAGTCCAGATTAACACCCATATTTCAGAGTATCACCGTAATTTCCATTTCAAATGTTGAGAATATATGCATTTTAATTTTTATTTTTTAAAGATATGTTCATTCGTTGTTCTCTTCACATTGTCCAAGGCACGATGACTCTAAATTCTAAAGCCCAAGGCATTAAAGAAAACTTGAGCATCCGTAAGGCTAATTTAAACATGGGAGAGACGCTAGTAACAGAGGGATCTATCTGAGTGGTTATATTTGATTTATAAATAGGTTGTCCTAGATAAAAAGAAGCCAGGAATCAATGTGCCAGATAAAAGAGACCAGATGCTAAGGAAAGTAGCCTTGTTTTCTAGAAAAACTTCTTCAGTAGAGACACTGTCAGGGAAGGAGAGTTGAGCCTTGAGGGCCTATTTCAATCAACTTCCTGAGAACTGGTAAGAAATCAAATGTCCTGCATACATGCGTTGGTGTTGGTCAAGGTTTCCACAATTGAGGCTTAAGATCATTCATGAATAAATATAAACATTCTCTACATTTCCAATAATGCTCTAAATTCCTGCATACATTTGGATTGTGTGTGTGTGTGTGTGTGTTTTTTTTTTTTTTTTAAGTAAAAGTGGTTCCAAAAAGGTGCAGAAAGGCAAAGCCAGTGAGTCGAAACATTTGCAAGAATGGAGCTCCACGCATATCTTAGAGAAAATCCCTTCAAAAGTCTAGCTCAAGTTACACCTTACAAATCACTCTGAAAGACTGTTTTCCTTGCCCTTATGGTATTCAGTCTCTTGATTATTAGGGATGATGAGCCCTAGCTTGAAAGCAGAAACTTAAATCAGTGACTCTCTCTTTATTGCCAAGCGGAGATCTGAATTCATATAAGAAGAGAGCAGTGGAGATGGGATATGACAGAATTCATTAATGAGCCAAGGATGTGGCCAACTTGTCTACAACTAGTTAAAAGGCAAATACACAGATTGATCATTTTTCTTTCCAGGACTGTACGTCACAATACACATGGCCTGTTTCCTAAAACCTTCTGTCTAATGTTTAATAGATTGATGGAACTTCAAAAACTGCACTCGCGACGAGCCTGCTAGACAAGAGGGGCCACGAAGACACATTAGGGTAGAGCAGGGATTGTTTGCAGTCTGAGCTCAGAGGAAGGCGAAGTCTGTTCACATTTACCCCTTTAGACGCAGACTTAACTTCGGGTTCAATAGGAGCTACGACTTGAACCTGAGGTTCTATACTTAAAGACTGACATAAACCATATTTTAAAATGCCTTTTCATTTTTCTGTGCACTAGAAGTTGCTAGATTTCTCAAGCAAAGTACGCACGACATCTTTATACATGCCTCTTCTTCAAGAAGCAGCATGGCTTGGCAGTTAGGAGTAAAGTCCCCACTCTCTAGCATGCTCTGTCTATAGGATTAGTCGGAACGTGCAAGCCTGGGAGTCAGATATTAAGGGAAACAGCCTTCCTTACCAGAAGTCCCCTGCAGAGACAAACGAGACCACACATAGGTGAACTTTGGAAGTAAGAATTATTCTAAAGCATCATGTTGCCTTGCAAGTTCAAGTGGGAATTTTTTTTTTTTTTTAGGGACTACATAAAATGTCCCAGGATTCTCCAAAAGAAATATGCTGTGTCATTGAAATGGAAAGCCGATAGATTGCGTGTTAGCCTGTGATTGCCCCTCTTCCGTTTTGTGTGCACCTCTGCCCTGTTTTTTCCTATCCATTCTCAAGCACTTAATTTGACCTGTTCTGTGCTTGTGGGTTTCATTCCTGTTCTTGGGCTTCTCCCAGAGAGAAACAAACGCTTCAGGAGCTCCAGAATAAGACCTAATTCACTCCCAGCTCAGGAACTTTCCCCAATCCCCCTTTCCTAAACAAATTCACAGAAATTGATAGAAGAGAGAATCCACACGTTTCTCTACAACGTCAGCTTTTAATCTTATAATATTAAGTAAAAAATGAATCTTTCGAACAGGACCGCCTATCCTAACTTCAGGAGATGCCCTGAGCCACCTTAGCTTCTATTGTGTGGGGACCAAAGTTGACCGGAGTTTAATAGCTGGCTGGTTTTTCTCTGCCCAGGAAACCTGAATGTCGTGTCATCTCTCACATCCCTGAAGGGCGAGCATCATACAGCTCAACTTCCGGGCTCTGTTTGCTTTGCACAGTGTGTGCTTCCATTCACAGTCTCCCGGGGTTTAAATCACCTACCGTATACCATGCCCCATCCTTTGCGTGTGTTTACTTGCATGAGCCCATTGGATTTTGCAGCAACTCTGTGTCCGGAAGTTTACTGAGACTTGCGTTTTAAGCATGGAGAATCGGTTTTCACAATCCAAACAACTCACACCGGTCGTCAAAGACAGAAGAGGGGCCCCTGACCTCCTGGCGGCTGACTTGACAATTGACCAGCTGTGAGCATCCCACCTTGATTTTCCCCTGCAACAGCTCATTCACTTAAGTAAGCCTGACTTCGGCTTTAGGTTACCCGACAAGCACCGCGGTGGGAAAAGCCCAGGTTCTTGCTCCTGAATGAGTCGCAGTAACTTCCCTGCCTCAGTTGCCCTGTGTCTAAATATGGAAGAACTAGAGATGAGATGTCCCCAAAGTGTAAAAGAAGGAGGCAGATACAAAAAACGACACAGAGCTTAAGTGTTGACCCTCCTTTCTGGCTGTAGAAATTACGAGTGATTATATAAATGTTAATTTGAGGGTCCTGGGGACTGAACCCAGGACCTGTTTCAGTTGGGCAAGAGATCTGTCCCCAAAGTGTCCCATCCCCTCTCCCTTTACCTTGTGTTTGAAGATGGGGTCTTGCAGTGTTGTTCCGGCTGTCCCTCGACTCACTCTCCAACTCTGATTGGACTTGAATTTTCAGAATTCCTTCCCCACTCCGAGGGTAGCTGGGCCTGTGGGCCTGTGCCCTGGGCCTGCCCGAATTCCGTGGTCTTCACGGTTACCAGCTTTCTCTTATGTAAAGCCAAAGACGCGAGCATTAATTCTGAAGCAATCTTGTAAAAGGTCGGTAAAAAGAATATATGTAAAAACAGTTTGCCAAATGGCAAGCACTCAATAAATGTCAATTATTTCTTTCAGTGTTAACACTTGTCACATTCTAAAGACATTATTTTAATAGTAGTTTTATCATTATATTATCTATAAATGAATTTTAGTGCTACTACTACTTACATCAAAGGCAAAGCATTACATATATTAAGCATGCAAATGCTCAAAGTGGGTTTATGAAACAGTATTTTATTGTTTATCTGACAGCATTGGTTCGAGCCTTCAGAATTTCACCCAGTAGAAGACTTGAGGTTTTTGTGGTTTTTTTTTTTTTTTTTTTTTATTTTTCCTCAGTAGTGAAAAAGGGATGCACGCTAAACAGGCAACTCAACCGAAGATGGAGCTTCAACCCCAGCTGGAGCCTGAGTTTGGATATTAAGAACATGAGCACGTCTTAATACGTTCATCTTCTCTGTCTAATATTAATATGGGAATTAAATAGGAGAATTCTACCTCTCGGAGAAGATGGAGGCTTCCCTCGTGGGCTTAGCCGTTACTTCAGCAAGAAACAAGTCCATGAAAGAACAGCCATGATCATCAAAGGGGCAGAGCGCAGTTGTGGGATTACAGGCGTCTGTCTGTACAAACGTCTCATGAACGTGGGAGAGAAAACTATGTAATTTACTTGTATTATGATTTATTAAACTCTAGCATTTAGGGGGAAACTGAACTATGATTCTCATCAAAGAAAGAGGGAAGAGAGCACACAGCTCTAGCCCACAAACCAAACGCGCTGCTCAGAACGTGTGGTAAGCGGTAAGGCTTTAATGGTTTCTGGCAGGGCTAAGTTGGGCGGCAGAGAGAAATCACTTAGGGAAAGAAAAAAAAAAGCATACATAAAAAGCTTTCACTTTTCGTCTCCCTTGTTATAAACCAAGAAACATTTGGGGAGCTTTTTTAAATTTTAAATTTTTATTTTTAACATATATTAATTTGAAGCCTCGTTTCAGGTCCAGGTGCCATGTGGAAAATGATTGATGTTCCAGGAATGGGAGAAGGATGAAAACTGGGAACCGTCCAAGTCGTAAGCATCCCCAAATCGAGAGAAAATACCTCCTTCCTCTCAGGGTGGGTCCACACCGGGAGTCTAATCCTATTTTTGTTTGTTTGTTGCTTCATACACTCAAAGTAATAATATAAGCAGTTTTCAAGTAAACATAATTAATCTCTGACCCTATCAAAATAACTACCCAATTAGCTTATCTATATTTTGTTTACTGAAGGAATAAAAGCCATGTTTAATGTATGTGGTTCAATACTGTTTATATTTGAAACATGTCCTGATTCAATACAAAAGGAAGTTTGAATGTATTTTTTTATATTTTGTTCTATCTTATGAAAAGTAAAGAAAAAGGCTGTACCTTAGAAAATATTACAAACTACACTTTAAAGCAGGCAATAAATTTTTATACAATTCATTTTCATTCTCAAAAGTCAGTACACGGTTCTGAGTATGGTGATTTAAACATGCATGAATCCAATAAATTAAATTTTCAACCCAATAAATTAAATTGAGTTAAGTAATAAATATAATTGCAGGTCTTAAAATAACTATTAAATTTTCACATATTTAAAAAGCCATGATTTTGATAGCAAATTTGGATGTCCAAATAATTGTCAGATTCATGAGAAAATAAGTTAGCCACAAAATAATTTTAATATCCATCCACTATATTTTTAATACTTAAGGTTTGTGCTAGGATAAGGGAATCAACTTTTTAAAAATCAACTATAAAGTCACACTTGTCAGACACTGCAATTTTCAAAGTTTCTATATGCCCACTTACCAACAAGCGTCCGTGGTCAGGTTCTACTTTAGTTCAGGACTGAAATGGCCCTGATTTGGATCTAAAGCTGCTACATTATATAACAGTAGTAACAAACTCTTACTTAGCAATGCACAGTCCTTGTGGGCAGTCATGTTCTAGACTCTAGTTCTTCCTGACCAAATTCTTTCAAGAAATAATCTTCCAGAACGTGCTGAGATGCATGCTCAGGGTACTGTTTCCAGGCAACTTAAAATCAGATACTCAAAACACAAATTGCAAGACTCTCAATGAGCTTGAAGGTCTTTACTTAGAATTATTTAAATTGTATCAGAGATAAGGGGAAGTGGGGGTGAAGAGGGTTGATGGTCTAACCATTGAGATGGTCCAAGAAAAATCTCAACCTTGGTTATGTCCATCCAGATGAACAATATGACCATGTCGCCACTCATGATATCATGTGAGCACAGACTTACTGCTCATGCTTATTTCTGTTGAGCACTGATCCCAAATCAGGCTCCATGAAGTTTGGTTAATTCAGAAATAGGGTCATTTCAATCTTTGCTGATGCAGATTAGCTGTGTTCTGTGCACTGATGTAGAGCAGGCCAGAGGTACTTTTTGGAGAACTTCTGCAAGGACATGTCATTTGCTTCAGAAAAGAAGCTGAAAGAATCCAAGTCTCTCATTACTAATGGTCAGCACTGGGAAATAATCCCCATGCTTTCAAGGTCATGAGCCGATGGTATCATTTTTGGCATCATTGAATATATACTAGATCATTTTTAGGAGATGGGTAATTAGATCTAAATTGGAAATAGAGCTTTGTATTAAGTTTCCATGACTCTTTGATGACATGTGTTTTAGGCTTCGAAGCATTTTAACAAATTTGACTGGAAAATACACCACTATATGTGAATTGCCTCTTATCTTCCACAGTGCCGTATAGAGACATTTTCATTCCTATCGCTCAGTTCAGACTCGGAAGGATTCCATGAAACTCACGGGTTATGCTCTCAAATAACTCAAAAGCATGTTAGAAAAGGTTTACTATCCAAATCACTTCCAATTTTGTTCAATCATTTATTGAATGCCTACTATGTGCCTGGAATTTTCTATTTGTTTCTAAAAAGGCAGTATTCATACCAGGGAAATGTATAAGTAATCTGTCCCTTCCTGCCTTAAACACATGCTGTGTTATTTGATTCTACATGAGAAAGGAAGGGAAAGTTTCCTTGAGCCGAGCTGTCTCTAGGAAGCTACATCATGTTCTTTGGAGCCGGAGACTGAACCTTACACACCGCACTCCCGAGCTGACAAGGGCTGTTAAGAAGAAAAAGTCTCCAGTTACCCAGCTCTGGCTCCTGTTCGTTTTGTGATTGTTATTATAAGTCAAAAGTCTATAGCCATAAAAATGACATCAACAGGAACAACAATAACCATAACGCACATCAAATATTGTCTACAACCACATTAACAGTGCATATTCATCGCAGCAGGCGGGGTGGGAAGACATGGGGACGAGCTGACTCAATAAAAGACCAATGAGGAACAAATCATGCTAGGTGTCCGACTTCCATGAGGTCACATGGCCTATAGAAGAGGGATTCAAATCTGCTTTATGGCCTAAGTATACTAGCTCGAAGTCATGGCTAAGAAGATTAGTCAATATCACGTTGTAGGAAAATTAAAAAATAAAATAAAAGGTCTTGGGTCATAAAGAGATCATGGTATTTTACAATCCGAACAACAAAAGAAGTATTTTTTGTTCAGCTAGTCAGCAGGTTGGGCCAATAAAGGAACGGGACAAGATAAGGAGTGTCTCTGAGCAACGAACACTCTGCTGTCTTGGGGGGGGGGGGGAGGAAATGGTACCCAGAGAAAAATAACAGCATGGAAATTTGAATGCTGCTTATGAAAAAAATCTTTAGTTTACCTTTACAGCTCTGAGCTTCCTGTGGAGGCATCAAATATCACTAAACACATGATTTTCTTGTTTTATCTGCTTCCATTAAAACTTTCTAAACAGCTGTAAAAAGGCTAAGCTTGAACATCACAGTACTTTTATGATACATACATCTACTCCACCCATCTTCAAAGTCACAGTTATTATATTACACATCAACATATATATATGAAACATGAATCTATAATAGTATACATAATATCATAAACATATAATGGATATCTTATTGTTTTGGCATTTTTTAAAGTTCTGGCAGTTGAACATAAGTACCTACATAAAGTAATACTCTTCCTTTTCTGGGAGAGGTGATCTTTCTCTTGCCCTGGATTCTAGACACCTCACTTTCAGAAGCCATTTTGCAGAATAGCAATTGGCTGAAAACAAAGCCACGGTAAAAAAGGAAGAGCAAATATTGGTCTGAAGAAGACTGGATTAATGTGCTTGAAAACATTAAATGGAAGGCATTGTTGCAAATAGGTAAGTGGAAAGATCCCAGTGTGTTTGTCCATCCATGCTAACACTGTTGATAAAATGCAGTATGAAGAACAAGAAAGGCTTTACGTCTGCGCTCAAGCAATAGTGAACGATAGGCTGGCAATGCAAGATACCGGAAGGCAGATTCCTTAGCACTCGTGTGTGATCTCTCGTTAAGGACAGTAGAACCTTTCGGTATAAATTCTTAAAATTCTTAGACTTAGGAATCGGGTCCATCCACATTCACCTTCCTTGTGCTGTGTTGTTAGACAACATAGATATAAGTATTCAGAAGGCTGTGCTCAAAAATCAAGTAAACACCTATCAATAGATTTCAGAAATACTTGGTCACCTAGCAGGCATGTGTAGCTGAAGCAGTGGTTTCTAGGGATGAAAACAAAGCTCATCTTTTCTAGATGAGTTAGATCTATTATGTTCTCTGACAGAAGACATGCAGTGACATATATATGTATATATATACATATATATATACATATATATTCTTTAGTTGATTCCTGATTACCAATTCCATTCTTGCTCCATACTTTTTTTTGAGCTAGTGGCATGTCCCCTGTTAAAGTACTGTCAACATGTGTATCAAGATGACTCTGCATGCTTCAACCACTGATGATCTATTTCACAAAGTCTTTGGCTACGAGCACAACAGAGTAAAAGGATTCAAAGGCACGTTTTAAATATCGACCCATTATTGGCAGTAAAGTATCACCTAGAGTCCGTCCCCCCAAAATAAATGGCTTTTTCTTCGCAGGATTCCACCAAGAGATGAAACGAGAGCAAGATTATCACGTCTCTCACGACACTAAGTCCACTTGAAGTTAGACGAAACTCTGTGGAAGAAAGGCATGAGAGAGAAATTGTACGCCCTATAATGACAAGTATTTGATCTTTAAAACACACACACACACACACCCAATTGTCGTATGGCCTGAGATTAATGCAAAAATATTATGGACTGAGATTTTAAACCAAATTGGTTGTGTATGCATTTACTTATCACCCAGTAGGCATGGCAGAGCTCCATCTTATTATGTTTTAAAGTATAAATCTCAAATTTGTACGTCATATGGATGGAACATAGCCAGCAATAAATATGCAGTTGAGAGGAACCTTTGCGATGCCGGAGAACAATTTGGACAGCTGGTGTTATTGGTTGATCTACAAGGTTTTTGGTGTTCTTATCAATCTGCTCTTTTACACTTAATTTAAATTTAGTATAAATATTCACTGTCAAAAACATTAAATTGGGGGAGAATAAGCCCAGATTTTTAGAGTCAGGATACAAAGCCAGACTATTAGTAGGTGCACATGAAGGTGCGTTTCCCTGGCTGCCATCTGCACAGAGACAAAGAGAGTGGTCAGTCGCTTCTGTTTCAACAGACCTAGGTGACAGTCTGGACCGATAAAGGGGAACCTTCCAGTTCTCAGTGCTGCGGCGCCCGTGCTCGTATTATTAGACAAGCATTAAATTACTAATAACATATAACATTTGTTGGGTGTGCTCGACTTTCCAAGGCATTTACATATCTGTTATCTCATAACAGCTTTGGGAGATTAGAAATAAATGCAGCAAGAGGCAATTATGGCAGATGATTCGGCGCGTGACAAACTGGCCCTGGATCGCGGAGAGGTACCGAAGAGAATCTTTCATCCTTATCACTCGCGTTCTCCTGCACAGGCACACTGTGGCGGGGCAACATATGCACTTACAGAACGAACGAGAGGAGGATGGCTCCTCTTTGTGTTCCCCTGGAGTTTATAGTCGCCACAGTGGTGTGGTTTCTGAAGAACCAAGGGACTGTTTTCATGAGGATGAATCAAGCCAATTCTCTTTGTTCTGCCCCTCGAAGCAGTGCCCATTTGTATGACTCTAAACATTTCAGATTTAACCTTCATCCCTAACTTAACTGCACTGAGACAGAAAATCTAAAGCCCTCATCAAGTGGCCAGGAATCTACATTCGATGAGAACAAAGGATCAAGGCAGACGCATTTTGCATTCTCTCTTTCTGTGGAGTTCAGAGAAGTATCACATTTGACCACTCAGAACACAGAAACAACCACATCAATGTGTCAAGCGGACAGCCCACATGGAGCAGCAGGTGGAGGCCGGGAGGTCATTTCCTGTCCCAGGTCGCCAGGTAGTAATGTCAAAAATGTTAAGCTTTCTTCAAAGGTAAAATAAATTTTGTATTGACTTTCAAATCTAAAATAGGTAAAAATCCCCTTCAGTCACGGGACTATAGAAAGAGAATACTAGGATCTACTCATCCTGTGGCACAAATATCTTGGTCGTTTTCTCCCAAACTTTGATGATGCCGGTCACCAGCACATCCTTTGACTAAGTTGAGTGGCTGTGCCGCCATAGCGCAAGCACAGAGGTTTAATGAGAATGAAAACTCCCCTGGGGTATGGAGGACGACATGCACGGTTTGTGCAGAGGAGTCATGAGGCCAACACACGACAGATGACTCAAAACAGGAGCTGAAAAGTTAAGTGTTGACAAAAGGATACTCAAGAACGTGAAAGCTCAAAGAAACAACAGTACGTCAGCTTAGTCTTGTTCAAGCATACAGAGCTGATGTTTTCTATATAATTTTTTTTAAGGTTTTTACATTTGGAGGAGCTTAGAGCTGTTGGGAGCTGCTTCTGTTTTCAATTCTCATGAAATTAAGCGACACCGATCTGAACTGCAAGTGATGAAGATTGGCAAGAGAATTGAAGCAAGGCCATGGCGTGGAAGGCTTGGCACAGGAAAGTGTGCGATATAACTTTGCAGGGCATCTCAGTGGGTGACGGCACCTGCTGCCAAGCTTGGTGACCTGACTTCAATCCCCAGAACATAATAAATAAATAGATGATAGATAGATGATAGATAGATAGATGATAGGTAGATAGATAGATAGATAGATAGATGATAGAGAGATGATAGATAGATAGAGAGATAGATAGATAGATAGATAGATAGATAGATAGATGATAAAGATAGATAGATAGATGATAAAGATAGAAAGATAGATAGATGATAGATAGATAGATAGATAGATAGATAGATAGATGATAGATAGATAGATAGATAGATAGATAATAAAAAAATTAAATAGCAAAACAATCCATAGTACCATTACGAAGGAATTAGGAATTCTGGGAAAGGAAAATTATTTGAAGCATAATTAACTGTTCAACGTTCTGCTGGGAAACACTATTTATATTTTACGTAAATATAGCAAAAGGCATCTTAATATACACCTCCACTGGTATAACTCTGTTTTAGCTTATTTTTAATTTAAAGACCTTACTTTATGTAACATTTTTATCCCCATCATCTAATTCTCCTCGATTTTAACTCCGTATAATGTGTCTCTTGCCTGACCAGATGGCAGTGAATCAGGCAATAATCATGGAAGGCACATCGTAATACATTAACATCCTAATGACTTATTGCGGATCTGGTTCCAAAAATTACAGTCAATAATCTGGAAGCAAGATTGCAAGACCAGGGAAGTACCGACAAGGCGTCCTCGCTGCCCATCTCTGGGGGCCACTCTACCTCTCTGCCTCTCAGTGCGCATGCCTCTCTCATGTATCTCCAGAAGAGCTTCAGATGGTCTTCAAAGATCAGCTCTCTACTGTAGGGCACAAGGGCCCTGAAAGAAGCTGCTTCAGCCTCCACTGGAGACCTATGTTGAGACCAATTGAGCCCTGGCCTTCAGCTGCTCTTCCCTGTCTAGAGCCTTCTAATTGAAGTTACTAGAAGCTGTGCCTAGCCTAGAGGATCAGAGGATGGGATTATCACCTGTTGGCCATTGACTGCAGGGTATTTAAGCCTCCATTGTGCTATTTAAAAAAAAAAAAAGGCTTTTGTACCAGCGATTGGAGGTCTGTGTGTTGGTCTGTCTCTGTGTGGGTTTCCTCAACCTCCAGCCCCTTGCCCGAAGCTTGTGAACTGGATTCTAGCGCATAAAGCACAGATGGGGAGGGGCGGTACGCTGCAGACATATAACTGATTTCTGTAAAGGCAGTCACCTAGACAGCAATGGGTAGAGGAGAGGTCAGACAACCCAGTATGATCACCAAGACTACTAACTGGTTCAGCAAGAGTCGCGTCTTCCACACACCCTCTCTGTGCGTGTGTGTGTGTGTGTGTGTCTGTATGTGTGTGTGCCTGTGTGTTTCCCTTCCTCCTCTCTACCCTTCCTTCACTACCTCTTTCTTCTCTTTCCCTCGACCCTGAATCCAGAGTAAACAATCCTGAAGAGACTGTGGTTGTTCTTGGTAGCTATCTAGTCTCTAGGATCTTAGGATGAAGACAAAGCCAAGGACACAGAACTGTGGTGTGCAGGCGTAGAGATGGTTGTCATGAGGTGCATGTGTTTGTGTGTGTGTGCACATGTGTGTGTAAACAGATGAATTGACTTACAACCTTCCCACAACCTGAACATCCCTTTTCATGTGTGCATGCGTTGGTGATTTCTTCTAAGACACTCTTAATGGAATTTTCTGATATGATCAGAATTAAATTCTACTTCCACCTCCTCGAACAATGAAAGCTTCCAAGTTCAAAATAATAGCAAGAAACAGCTCTTGATGGCTGTGTAGTAGCCATGCTTGTATTGGCCTGTCTCATTTACCATGCAATGAGAACAGTGAACAGCACCCTTTCCGTCCTTAAACTCTTGCCCACATGGGCAAACCTATTAGACAACTCTATGATGTTGGAAATGCTCCTTCCCTCACCCCATGTCCTGCTTGCTTCCTGTGCCTGGCACCCCGCTTCCCTGAGAGTCCCTGCACCCGATCCTGGGAAGTGGCTTCTTATCTGGGCCTGAGATTTCTCTGGATCCTAGGATGTTCATCTGCTGCTTCGTCCTGGTGGAGCACCTCCTCTGGCAGTCAGCAAGGAAGATCGCAAGGGTCCACAGCCTATCTGGCAATTATCTTTATCTTGCTGGAACTTGCCGAAGTGATTCTATAACTACCGTTTGGAAAGGGACTTCCTTTGCGAGGTCACAGGTCCTGAGTCATTCCGTACTTGTTTTCAGCGTGCATGTGGAAAAGTACAAAGACGTATTAACTGCCGTTGTTGGCATGGAATATACTTTTCCTTTCCTTGAAACTGTAAGGATTTGGGGAAATGTTTGTATCTTGAAAATTAGAATGTAGCCGGGTGATGGTGGTGCACGCCTTTAATCCCAGCACTCGGGAGGCAGAGGCAGGAGGATCTCTGTGAGTTCGAGGCCAGCCTGGTCTACAAGAGCTAGTTCTGGGACAGGCACCAAAGCTACAGAGAAACACTGTCTCGAAAAAACAAAAAAAAAAAAATTAGAATGAATTCAAAGAATTATACCAATATTTTTTCTAAGAATTTCACAAATATTCCAGTATGATTTGAGAATAAATAGCATGAGATAATATGTGCACAATAAAAACTATGACCACCTCACTGTATACCCAAAAGTGTATATATATCTACATCTACAACTATATATAATATATATAGATGTAGATATATAGATATAAATATGCATTGTGGTAGAAAAAATCAGAAACCCTCAGAGGAGCTGACAAGAGTGTTCCTTAATTGTTTTTATTCAGTGATAAGAGGGAAGGATTAAAGAAATAACCACAGCCGTTTGAAATTTGCAAAGGGCAAACAATGTTTTTGCTGGACTGCAAGAAACACGAATAGCTTAAAAGCAATGGGAATGGGTTCCTATCAGAGAAAAACAAAACTACCTATATTCCTACATTTGGTAATACATCCATAGTTAAATTTTACCGAAAGTAAAGTAATATTAAAGTAACATATGGCCGGTAGCAGACAGTCCACGTGGTCACAGTGTTATTGTGCAACCCACATTCTTCTCTAATGGGCTCTCCTATGACTCACAGACTGTAATTTATATCCTAGAAGGTTAATAGTATATTAAAATATTTAAAAATTAGCAGTGTTAGAAAGGCATAATGAGATTCTGCTCCTTGTTTTGATAAACAATACAATCTGCATTCGTTCCTACAGGGCCTCCTCATTCTCCAGAATGGCAGCTTGGCACTCCACTGAATTAACCCCGGATTAGCAAACGATGCTTAGAGAGAAATCGAAGGCACTGCTGATTCTCATGCATTAGAGCTGTTGTTAAAAGTCACTGAGAAAATGAAAAGCAAACTGAGGTTTGTGCAACATACAAAACAGGCGAATGTCAGGTCTCAAAGATGAGGATGCAGCTCCATGGGAAAGAGGATGTTGGCTTCGCCCTCAGCACTGAACAAAATCTAATTTCAGTCTTCCTACCCAGGGCCTTCTTAGAGCACGGTCAGGTGCTTTCTTTTGTGTGATGGCTATTACTGCTCTTGCCCTAAATGAGCAGGAAGAGATGGGCCAGACGTGTATGACCTGCAAAGCCTACGTACATACGAAATGGTCTTTTCGACTAACATTTGATACAGGCTATATAATAAAGTTGAAATCAGAAGACAGTGACTTTTCAGTTTGTTATAAGTGGTGGATGATGCAATGTGATCTTGGTTAGGAGAATGGGAAGAAGATTCCCTGCAAGAGAGACAGGCTGTAGCATGTGGGCCCCCATCTGCAAACAGGCTAGCATCCCGACTTTAGTCCGGAAGGAGACCGGGAATTGCTGAGGGCTATGACCCCAGGACAGAGGCATTCCCATGGCGGCTGCTCTGTTTGTACCCATTGGGAACATTGCTACCCAATAGGGAAACAGTGGGAGATGATTTTAGTAACCTCTAAGATGGACTATGGATTCCAGTGAAGATGCACATGCCATACAATAAACACAACATTGAAGTAGTAGCTACAGTTCAAACGCTCAAAGAAATGCTGTGATGTGTTGCTTAAATCTTTTAGAGTTGCTTGTTTTCATACACTGTTATAAAAGGGCTCTCTTATCTGTGCTATCATGGAATGATTGGCTGGCTTTTAGTCCACCCAACAACGATGACAACAGCGAAAGACACTGGCCGCCTCATCCACTAGCCACTGAGTTCGGCCGGTATAGCATCGGGTCACTTGATCATGTCTTAATGTCCGACTTGTAAACTTAAGGTTCAAAATGCTCCAATGGAAGATGTGCAGGGTTGTCTGTTATTTCAAAGGAACAATGGGAAGCGCTCATCATAATCCGGTTAAAAATCCTAAATAACAAGAATGCTGGTGTCCCAGACGGAGTAATTCTAATTAACCTTATAAAAATGAGATTTGTACCGTATGTAGAAAATTAAGGACAAAACAACCATTAAAAGAAAAGCCTAATCGCATTATAATAATTACGTTCAAGGCGCACAATAGGCCACAGTCACATCACAGCGCCATATTTTAAATGACATCATAAATAATAGGAAATGGAAATGTTTATACCCTGCTATTATTTCAAATAATATTTTAAATGGCCTCTTTGCATGGTCCAGCAGGTTGTTCTATTAATATGGGGATCCGGTGTGAATTCTGTAGATGCATAAGGAAAAGGACAGCTTGGACATTAAGTCAAGTTGTATTCAGATATGAAGATATAAAGTAAAAATAAGTGAACATTTGGAGAGGGGTTTTGCATAAATATCAATACATCTTAGATTTGGAGTAAGGACAGGAACAAGAAAGATTTTCAGTTCAGTTCCGCACAGCAGAAGTTTCCCTTCCCTTCCCCCGCCCCCTCCTGCTCCTCTTCACAGTTCATAACTGGCCGTTCCGGTGCGGAAGCGTGTCGGGTGTGTAGAATTTTGGCCCTGGAGACAGAAAGATTTGTGTTCCTGTGTGGCTCCCCTCCTTTCTGTCTCACACCCATCAGACGGTAAAATGGTACTCCCTACGTGGAGCTCAAAGGTCTCTTGATAGTGGATTGAGTGAGCCAGATACAATTGTTGGCCTCATAAGTATTACTGCCTATCTTAAGCTATATCCTCAGAAAAATCACGTGGTCACTGAAGAATAATAATGATGGAAGAGAAATAATTGAAGATGAAAAGTAATTACGGAATTAGCAGTTCATGTCCCTTCCCATGTGGCACCTTCTCCAAGGTTGCTTAGAACAATACTAATGCATGCCAATTGTCACCATGGCCCCCGGACTCTAATGGACACATAGCGAGTGTATTTGCAGGGCGCTGCTGGGATACAAACCGAAAACTGTCAGAAGCCCCGTGCCTACGATACTCTTCTGAGCGCCCATAGAAATCTGGCTTTGGCATCCTAAAGAAAGCCTTCTGCTCAGCAAAAACCTCTCAGAGGGTGGCATCTTCAGACGTGTGTCTAGCGTCACGTCCTTCTGTCCTGATGTGCTGCTACACCAAGAGGCCTGTTATAAGCACAAGAAGTCACGTCTCCAACACACCGTGGTTCCCTACATACAAAATGAGGACCGAAGCAATTCTGCACACCTGAGACACAGTCTTGGCAACACTAGCCCTAACTTCCTAGTTTCAAATGATCGCCTTCCCCGGATATAATTTTAAAGTCACATTATGACATTATGGGAATTGTACTCGTATGTGTTTTAATCTCACCTGGAAAGGGAGTGGTTGCTAAAAAATGTTACAAGTCATAGTTATTCAAGACAAATAAATGCATGAAATTTAAAATGAACGCCTCGGTTCTTGACATATTTGTTGTGTGGTCTCAGAACTATACACTTCATCTTCTTTGCCCTGAGTGATGTTAAACGTGTTGCACAGACTTGTAGACCAAGTTGGGTCTCCAACTACTGAGCGAACCTACCCCTGCCCAGCTGCCTGTACTCTTACCTCAACATGGCCCTTATGTCTCTGCACTGACATAAAGTGTGGTAGAAATTGTCATCCTCTGATTTCTCAAGTCAAGTTTTGCTAGAGATATAAGTAAAGAGAAAGTTAAAAATTATCATATAAATTGGTCGGAGTAGATTGTTAAATTCCATGAAAAACTTTCCATTCGTCTATATAATGCGCAAACAAAAAGAAAAAATTTGAATGAAGAATTGACTTTAATTGGCACAAATGCACTGTCAAACATGGGAGAGCAATTTAGGTAGGTGAAACTTCGTTGAATGTGGCTCGCATATGTGCACGGAATGATTACAGCCCTGCATGAGTACGTGATTAAAAGAAGAAATCAGGGGCCTGGTGAGATGGCTCCGTTGATGAAGCGCTTTACATATAAGTTTGATGACTGTGGAGACCCATAGGGCTTACATTTAGAGACTGAAAACAAAAAACCAGCAACGTGACCATTATGAGTGTGAGGAAGGCAAAGGCAGAAGGTCCCTTGAGTCTGCTAGCCAGCCAGTCATGCTAAATCTATGAGTTCCAGACTGAGTGAGAAACCTTGTCTCAAAAATATGGCGGGCTGCACCTGAGAAGGACCACTGACATCAACCACAGGCCTCTGCACAAGCAGGCATGGGTAGGTGAGGCCTCCTGCACACACTACACACACAGTGCATGGGTGTAGAAATAGGAGCGGCGGGGCTGCGTCTCCGGCACCCGGCCGCCCGCATGGCTAGCTTATGCCCGAAATAATTACACGGAAACTGTATTCTTTTAAACACTGTCTGGCCCGTTATCTCTAGCCTCTTACTGGCTAGCTCTTACATATTAATCTAACCCATTTTTAATAATCTGTGTAGCTCCACGAGCTGGCTTACCAGGAAATATCTTAACCTGTGTCTGTCTGGAGTGGGAGAACCATGGCGACTCCTGACTCAGCTTCTTTCTCCCAGCATTCTGTTCTGTTTACTCCACCCACCTAAGGGTTGGCCTATCAAGGGGCCTAGGCAGTTACTTTATTAATAAGAAATCACTCCCACATCACATGGGGATCAGGTGCCTGTAGAATAAAGCAAAAATAAATCAACCTAATACTTTTCAAATTAATCTTTACCACAAGGGAAGGATGCATAGGAACACTCTGAGGACATGATGGAATTCGCCTGTAGTTTTTGAACAAATGTGATGTTGATTGTAGCCTGGCCAGTAGTTGTCCCTGTTGTTCTAGAAAGATCTCTGCAAGAAGCTAAAACTCGGGGAAAGGTAACATGTCTCAACAGCAGATAAAGATGGATTAAAATACCAAAATGCATTCAAGAATGTTCACAGGTGAAAATGAGAAGTCTGGGTCCTATTCAGGTAATCCTGAGGACATCACTAGGAACTTGACAACAGCATAGGAAACTTTCAGATCAAGTTGTATATATTCTGTCGTAAGAATTTCAGAACACTGAGGTACAAGGAAATATTTTATTGGTTCTGTAGAATCAAACAGATATAAACAGGATGGGGGCGAGGGAAGCACCATCGTTTTGAATGAAGTTGGTGCTTGACCATATTCAGAAATTCCCTGTACTTTGAAGCCACAACCTATAGGCTTTGCCAAAGTCAACAGCTAGTGTGTTTACCTTCGTATGTATTTGCCATAGTTCATTGAAATATCTAGAGCTGTTCTCAGATGACGAATCTCTGATATTTAATTGAGTCCCACCCGTCCTCTCTAAATACATGTAGTCAAAACTCCTTGCCACTCTCCATCAACCCAGATGAGCCGAGCATAACTCTCCTTAGAAGATGGCCATCATGTTCGGGCAAGTCAAAAGGTCTTGTGAAGACATACATTGCTGTCACTGATCTTGTGATTTCAGTCACTGCTAATAGGTAAACCATATCAGAGAAACGCACACTAGAGGCTCCTCTTATTTCTTTCTTCACGGCGGAGTACAAAGCTGTTGGATGCGTCCCTGGTCTCCGCTTACGGGTCCCTTAATTGCTAGACTTCAATAGCATAAACTGTAGTCTGTTGTTGCGGTTGACAGCTGCAGAGGTATGAGATCTACAGATTCAATTGCATAATGCACATTTGTTACAGAAAGTGTGTTGCTAAGGCTGTGCATGAATAAAAAACAGTCCTATGGAGTGGGATATACGCCTTGAGGATCTTGAGTAAACGTATTTCATATTTTCCAAAAATTTGCATCTCACCATAGATCTCGCTAGCTACTAATGTTATTCGTTTAGTTATTTGCTTCTGTGCGTTCTTCCCCAAAAGTATCTATGTAACGGTAACTAAGCTGACTTCTGTTTTTAAAGATTCTTCCTAAATGGCACAAATGACCTAGTCATGAACAGTTTAATGCAAAAAAAAAAAAACTTTGTTTCCATAGTAACATACTAAGATGTCATTCTCTGTGGTGTATAAAGGGGCAGAGTGGAAGGCTACAGGAGATCTAGTGGTTAGAAACGAAGAGGGATAATTGAGATGCGTAAAGGATTGATCAGAAGCTGATCTTGAGAAAATGCCTCCTAATCCTCCTCCGATGCTCTATTGCTTGCGAGAGTTCAGTTCAGCAGCTTTCTGGGCATTGCTGCAATGGGAGTGAGGAGGCTGAACTCTCTTCATAGTCACCAATGGAGATCTTTTGATGCTGTCTTCTCTGGAGCTCATTGGGTGCTGGGGAGTGGGTGGTGATGAAGTCAGAAGGGCTGCCAATGAATCCAGCCCGCATGTTGTTTCCTGAGTGCATCCATCTGAGCATCATTAGACAGGTAGTAGTTTCAACTGGGGTAGAGAATAGCTGATTCCCTGCTCTTGTGACTGTCCCTTCTCGAGCCCCTATCTCTGAGCATCCGCCACACACCATAGTAACATACTGTACACCTCTCTTTTAACCTGAGGTGAAGTCAAGTGTGGGACAGAGAAGTGGTTCTTGTTCCAGTCTCTAGCATTACTCTTGTTCATGAAGAAAATAAATTCCCTTTCTGTTTACCATCAAGAAACAACTGTGAGATGAAATAGCCTTCATTGGAATCCTGTAAAATAAACTCACAGGCACGTATTTGAAACTTTAAACACTCAAACCTGCAAAGTATTTTTGATGTGCGATTTAAGCTTTCATAATGTTTCTTTTACAAATGTTGGTTCACTTGTATTTGGGCCATAAATGTTCAAAATTGAGAATTCATCCTGATTTATTTTCCCATTGATGAATATAAAATATTTTTCTCCATCTTTTTTGCCTAATTTTGGTTTGAAAGTTAAAGCTAAAGCCCCTTGCTTGTTAGGTGCATTTGATTGGAATGTATTTTCTCACCCTTTACTCTGCTGTGATGAATAATTTTGATGTTGAGGTTAGCTTTCTTCTATGTAGTCACAGAGTGGTTCATGTTTTCATATCCATTGTGTTAGTCTGTGTCTTTTTATTGGCAAATTGAGTTTATTGATATAGGGAAATATTAGTGAGCACTGACTGCTTGTTTCTGTTATGTTGGTGATGGTAGTGGTGGTAGTGTGGTAGTGGTGGTGGTGGTGGTGGTGTGTGTGTGTGTGTGGTGTGTGTGTGTGTGTGTGTGTGTGTGTATGTGTGGCATTTGTGTTTCCTTTTCTTTGGATTTTCTTGGTGTGTGATTATCTATGCCTGTATCTACGAGGCTGTAGTTAACTACCTTGGGTTGGAGTTTTCCTTCTAGTACCTTCTGTTTTGCTGGATTTGTTGATAGACATTGTTTAAATCTGATTTTCTCATGAAATATCTTGTTTTCTCCATCTATGGTAGTTGACAGTTTTGCTGGGTATAGTAGTGACTAGCTTCTGTGTTCTCTTAGAGTCTGCAAGATGTCTGCTCAAGTTCTTCTATCAAGGGTATTCTAATAGGCCTGCCTGCTTGGGCTTTTTCCATTCTTGAACAGTTTCCTTCACCTGCTTGCTTGTTTGTTTCTTGTTTGTTTTTGTTTTGTTTCATTTTGTTTTGGTGTTCTTTTAGGGATTTCTTGGTTTCATTCAATTTTCACCTCAATTTTTAAAGGAATTTTTAAATTTTCTTCTTTAAGGATTTCTTTCATCATTATAAAGTCATTTTAAGGTTGTTTTCTTGTGTTTCAGCTGGGTTAGATTGTTCAGGTCTTGGTGTCATAAAATAGTTGGGCTCTGGCTGTGCCATATTGCTCTTTATGTTATTGGTTGTGTTCTTATACTGGTATTTAGGCATTTGGATTTAGAGTGATTATAGGTTTAGGTGTAGATTCCTGCATTTGTCTTTGTTGGATGGATGTTTTTTTCCTTGGTTTTCTTTCTGGTCTTCTAGTCTAAATGGCCAAGGGTTCTGGTGACTAGTGAGTATTCAAGCCTGTAGGGTATCCCCTCTGAGGTTTTGGAGACCTGGGGTCCCTAGATCTGGCCTGGCCTCCAGTACAGTAGAAGTCTTTTTCTGAATTTATAGGCCAGGATATGGATCCCAGAGGAGGGGATGTGGTTTGGAGCTATTGGGCAGTCTTAAAAGGGTTTAATGTGTGGTGGACGTCATCTTCTGTGGTGTTCCTAGTACCACTTTGGCCTCGGGTAAAGTCGGTGGGCTGTGGGCCTTAGTGTGAAGCCCAGGAAAGAGGGTACAATCTGGGGTTGTTGGACAGGCTTTAAGGAATTTTAGCAGGGAGTAGGCACTTTCTTACTTGGAGCACCTGGATCCACTTTCACCTCTGGTAAAGCTGAAGTCTTCTTCAGAAGTTGTTGGAGCCCAGCGGAGGGGTTGCAGTTTGGTGTTGTGGCTCAGGTTTAAAGAGGTTTAGCTGGTGATTGGCATGTCTTCTCTGGGGTCCCTAGGACCACTCTGGCCTCCGGTAAAGCTGTTGGGTCTGTGGGCCCTGCTGTGGAGCCCAGGGAAGAAGTGCAGCCTCGGCAGTGTTAATTTATTGATGATGATGCTTGCTTTCAGAAGTAGAACACAAGGCAAATGCATAAAGTTTCATCATTCACAGTGTGCTGGTGTGTCCAGAGTCAGACTACAGATTCAAAATTACATAACAAAGAGCATGACTCAAACCAAAAAGCTTCTGCCCTCCAAGAGAAACAAATGAAATGAAAGAGGGGAAAAAAAATGGGACGGCAGATCTAATGAGAGGTTCATCTCCAAAATTTACAATCAAATACATACAACTTAGTAAAGAAAATAACCCAATTATTTATAAATAAATAAATTGTTATAAATAAATAAAAAAGACACAGATGAACATTCCTCCAAGGATAGCAAATAAGTAAACTGTAATACAAAGGTGGTTTCTGATGACAGGAGAGAAGAAAAACTGTCCACAGAACAGAAGGACCCAATGGGGGGAGGTGGAAAGAGCCGGGCTTAAGTACTCAAAGTGTGCTATACATCTGCATGATACTGGTCTTGTGTAACTCCATACAATGTTCAAAATCCATCTAATGGATTTTGGCTTGGGATTAAAACAGAATTTCCAACAGTTTCCAAAATGACCCTGGGTAAACTTCTACCACCTTGTACTACGTTTCTATTGGCAGCATGCTTCAGCATTGATGAGTATAAGATCAAATATCAATCAAGTCTGAAAAATGCTAAAGCTTTTGTAATTCCTAAGTATATTTAGGTCAAAGTTTATTCTCTTCTACCCTCTTTTCTGCATCTGTCTCCACCTCTCTCTCTACCTTACTCTCGATCTCTCTCCATATCTGTCTGTCTGTCTATCTGTCTATCTATCTATCTATCTATCTATCTATCTATCTATCTATCTATCTACCTATCTATCATCTATCCTTGAGACGTGGTCTCATTTCGTCAACCTTGTTCTTGATTTCATTATGTACCTGAGGATGACCTTGAACTTTTGATCTTCCTGCCTGTACCTCAGGACTGATGGGATAATAGGATTTTGAGTATCAAACCCAGGGCTTTGTGTTTAATAAGCCCGTGCTCTACCTATCAAGCTGCCTCTCAAAAAAGATTTAATTCTTTATGTAAAATTAAACAGTCATGTCCATTTTAATAGCACATAGTTTTTCTTCCATCTTTAAAAAAAAAGGCAAAAGTATGTATACTAAATAATTGCTTTGAAATAAATCCTCAATGATTTATTGTCAGTGAAAATGTGCACAGCAGCTGTATAAAATGGTACTTAGCAGCACTACCCCTCAGGGAACATCATATCCAGCATCACAGGATACCGCACACCTGGCAGCATGGCTAGCAACAGACACCTAAATATAACAATTGGGGAAGAGGAGGTAGGGAAAGGCATTTCTGTATGCTGTTGGCAGGAATGTTGACTGGACGCAGGCAGACAGAAAACAGCGAAGAAATTAAGAATAGAACTACCGTGCTGCTTATTAATTCCTCGCCTAAATGGTGAAAGAAATGAAACTGTCGCTTTAGAGAAAGTACCTCATGCCCTCTCGTGCCCCTTGCAGAATTATCTACTGCACACCTGCTCAAATAGAGAAGAAACTCTTTAAATTGCTAGGCTTACATATGAGCCCGGCTAGCTCGGGTAGGTAGAGCATGAGACTCTTAATCTCAGGGTTGTGGGTGCATGCTCCACGTTGGGTGCCAATTTGTTGGGGGAGAGTACTTGTTTGTTCCTGGCTTCCCAGGCTTGAAATAACCACACGGAAACTGTATTAATTGAATCACTGTTTGACCTATTAGCTCTAGCTTCTTATTGGCTAGTTCTTACACCTTAATTTAACCCATTTCGATTAATCTGTATGTCATCACATGACTGTGGCTTACTGGCAAATCTCCATCCAGCATCTGTCCCTGGCAGTGCTACATGGCTTCCCTCGACTCTGCCTTCTTTCTCCCAGCATTAAGTTTAGCGTTCCTTACCTAGTTCTATTCTGCTAAGCCACTGGCTGAAACAGATTCTTTATTCATTACCAATTAAAAAAAAACACATATATAGAAGGACTTCCCATACCACCTACTATTTGGAATGTTGTGAATATTAATCGGAATATTGTTACTTAGAATTTTATTCTTATGAATATGACATGAAGAGGTTTTACACTTGCCACAACATGGGTGAATCTGGGAGAACATTGCACTAAGTAACATAAGCAACATAGAGAAAGATACAAACTTCATAATTATAATAACATGGGAAATATTTAAAAGCATAGTCAAAGAGGAGCAAACAATGGTTACTAGGGCTGGTTAGTTTTGGTAAGCCTGACCCAAACCTAGTTATATATGAGAAGAAGAAATCTCGGTTGAAGACTTGTCCCATCTAATTGGCCTGTAAGCAATGTCTGTATGTGTTTTCTTAATTAATGGATGATGTTGAAGGGTTCAGTTCCATATGTGTGTGGAGGGGGAGCACCACCCCAAGAATGTGATCTTCAGTTCTATAAGGAAGCAGGCTGGGCAAGTCATGGAGAACAAGCCTGCAAGCAATGATCCTCCATGGTCTCCTCTTCATTCCTGCCTTGAGTTCCTGTTCTAACTTCCCTCAGTGATGGAGTGTGACCTTTGAGTTGTAAGCGAAAATAAACTCAAGTTTTTCAAGTGGCGTAGTCATGGTATTTATCATAGCAAAACAAACAAAATTAGGAGAAGAGGAAAAGGGGGACAGGGATTAGATGATTCAAAGTTACAGATAGGTAGTATCATAAGTCTAGAGGTACAATGTGAATATTAGGAAGTTAAATTCCATTATGTTTCAAATTCTCATCTAATGACTAACTGCTCTTACCACAAAATTCAGACCCAAAATAGGTAAACGTGGAAGTAATAGATGAGCTAATATTCTGTTTAACAGAAACCCTTTATCTATGTTTTCAATTACCTCAGGCTGTTGACTCTAAGTATTAACTAATGATAATGTCATTAAATAAAAATAGGATATGAGGCTTCCCAAAGCTAGAAGAGTCTCCTGGCTTTTTCTTGTTGTCCATTTAAGTACCCAAATCTGCTTCCTTAATAAACTAAAACTTTTTTTCTAAATCTATGTGCATTACTATCAAATTATGTGCCCGCCTAGAGGTATTTGTCATAATTCAAAACTATGATAAAGAATATTTATATTTGAGGAGGCACTTTGTGCTTACAATGAAATTGCATATTTCTTGTGACCAGTTCAATTTATAGAAAAGGTAAGGATTGAAGGAGGTGTGATGAAAATGTTTAAATTGGCCTTGATCTCTGGAGCACCAGGAACCCAGGTCTTTTCCTGGGAAAGCAGGAGCTGCACGTGAAAGTTCATTATAGGGAAAAGAGGCTCCTGGAAATTTGAATTCGTGAATGGTCATAATAAATAAAGAAATGTTGATGGTCTTATTGGAATAAGTCAAGGAGAATTATAATAAAATGCCCTGTGCATTATAACATGAGCAACTAATCAGTGTGGTTATATAGCTAGACCATGACCAGCAGTATCACCAACGCATAGCAGAACATGGAAATAATCCTTTGTTCTCTGCCCAGATTATTTCCGCTAAGTATAGTAAATTGGTTTAATATGATGACCAATCTACATCTAATTTAATAACTTACTGTTGAACATTGTGACTTTATTTTAGGTAATAGGCCCTTTGAAATCTCAGCTTAAGCCAAGTTTGGTGTGTGAGTAGGTGACCTCTCTGAGTTCAAGGCCAGTATAGTCTTATATGGCCAGTTTCAGGACATCCACGGATAACAAAATTCATTCTAAAAGCGAGCAAACAAACAAAAACAGAACAAAACAAAAATTAAAACAAGTTGGCAAATGAAACACCTGAAGTTCACCTATACAGAATAAAAATTACATCAGGTGTCAGTGTCTTGATACTTGGGAACAATATTGGATCAAGATATGTTCCACAAATTTAAGGATCACAGGACAGCTGTTAATACTTGATGCAGCTGTAGTTAAGGGAGCCTCAGTGGTCAACCAACATATCCACCCTTTCAAGCCTCTAAATCAGCATCATTATAAGTATGTGAGTTACTTAAGAAGGGGAACAATGCATGCAGTATGTATTCTTTAAAAGTTAGTGATTTGATTAAATAATAATCGAAGGTATATTTAATCAAAGATTTTATTGTTAACTAGGCGTAGTGTTGATATGTGTATGAATATGCGTGCATGAATGTGGGTGCCTGCTTGAGTACGTACACATGAATTTGGGTGCTTGTGGAGGCCAGAAGAAGCTATCAGATTCTCAGGGCTATAATTATCGGATGCTAGGAGCCACCCAACATGGATGCTGGGAACCTAACTTTTGTGATCTGTAAGAAGAACTCTTAAGCACTGACCCATCTCTCCAGCGACTATGATGCAGGTTTAACTAGCTGAAATACAAGCAAGGGAGAAAGCTTGCCTTTCATCCATGTTAGAATTTCATTCTGTTTTCTACTCTGTCTTAAACTTGCCATGTTCGACTGATTTACGGAACCCAATCTTCCTTAGGGTGAAGAAACAAAACAAGATGTCACGAAAGGATTTGTGCCTGGGATTATGGAACTTCCTTTTCCTCCAAAAAAAGAATTCTTGCTGAAGTCTTGTATAATGTGATGATTAATTTGACAGAGTTGTTCTTGACCGATGTCACTATAGCAATGGAAATAAACCACGATGAGAATTCAGCCAGAGGGGAAAAGTTCATTAAGAAATAACAGTGGGGACGAAATTGCTCATTAAATGGCTAACCAGGATTGTTTTATGAGATGAATTCAAAAAATAGTAGAGGGTTGCCATGTATTTTAAAGAGGTGGATTCAAATATGACTCATAGATTCCGGTTCCAATAAAATCTTGTGGAATATAAAAGTTTGGTTCCATGGAAAAAAGGATAGTTAGTAGGCCCTATTATAACATTTGAAGGACTCTAACATGAAACTTGACTTGGCCACAAGCTTCAAGATGTGTACTATTAAATTCAGAATTGTGAAGAAAGAAGAGAAAAGAAAAGAACATAATTATTTCCTTTGCCTCAAGTCCAGTCAGAGGCAAAGTAAATCCCACTCAAGATTCTTTTTGTTTTATACTGGGCTAGGAAGATGGCTCAGTAGGTAAAGTGCTTGCTGTGCAGGAATGAAGAAGCAGATTTGAGGTCCCTAGTATCCCTAGAAAAGTGGAGGATGATGGCTATCATCTATAACCCCAGATGTGGAGTGACGGCTAGCCAGTTGATGAGCTCCAGTGTGAGATGAGACCCTGTATCAAAACATGAAGTGGAGCACAAGTGAAGAAGACAGCCAATGTTCTCTTCAGCTTCCACATGCATGTGCACCCCATGCTGTTGTAAAGAGGTCGCTAGTGTGTTCCCGGCCACCCTCCAACTTGTGCATTTCCCGGATGCCCAAACTTCCGAAATAATCACACAAAAACTATATTATTTAAACCAATGCTTGGCTTTTCAGGCAGCAAGATGTCTCTGTCATTTCTAGAGTTTTGGAAGTTGCTTACAATGCACTTCCTGTTTACTTAGGTAATACTATATCCTTCTGGAGTCTTTGATAGTGTTGAAGAGTTTATAGTTTTAGTTATAGTTTTCCTTAGTTATGATAAAAGATAAAGTAGATATAATTATTATAACTGTAATTCTTGATGATGCCTGTTTTGTTATATGTAATTTGACTATGTTAAAGTTAAGACCTTCCTTTTTATTTAAACAGAAAAGGGGAAGTGATGTGGGATTCTCCTCTGTAAACCATGAATACCATTGGCTAATTAAGAAACTGATTCTAGCCTATAGCAGACAGGGCAGAACAGAGCTAGGCAGGGAAAACTAAACTGAATTCTGGGAGAAAGAAGGGTGGGGTCAGAGGGAAGCCATGTAGTCCTTCCAGAGTCAGACACCAAAACATTACCCAGTAAGCCACAGTCTCATGGTAATACACAAATTAATAGAAATGGATTAAATTAAGATGTAAGAGTTAGCCAATAAGAAGTTAGAGGTAATAGGCCAAGAAGTGATTTAAATGATATGGTTTCTGTGTGATTATCATGGTACCAGGCTGGACAAAAACCTCCCTACAACACCGTGCATTTGTATTACACATATGAGCAAGCACATAGTTTCTGCACATATGTACACAAAAAATAAATTTGAAAAATTATAAATCAAAGTTATTTGAATGCATAATTATGAATACTCTTTATTTTAGAAAATTTAGTAATCATTTTTAGAGATTGCAGTACTGTGTCAAGCATTTAAAAGATTTGTGTTGACAATGATTTGCTTTGTTAGAAGCTAGTCAAAACATGTAAGAGTTGAATACTCTCTTTAGCTACAATAAAGTAACTCCTAAATTTGACCCTTAAAATCATGGCACTTTAAAATGACTATTTTAATAGACAATAGATAGATAGAAGATATATACATGCATACATGCATAAGTAGATACTTAGATGATAGATAAATATACACATACATGAATAGACAGATGATAGATGGTAGACAGATGGATAGATTGATGGTGACTAGATGATAGATACGTAGATAGACAGATAGATGATAACTAGATAGATACATACATACATAGATATAGATAGATGATAGATAGACAGACAGACAGACAGACAGATAGATGATAGATAGTAGAGAGAGAGAAAGAGAGGGGATGGATATGAATAGATAGTGGGGAGGTAGATAGGTAGGTAGGAAGATAGGTATCTTTGCTTTGGAGAGTTAAATAAATATTCAAGGCATATCTGTTATGTTATATTCTGTTTTTAAAAAACGGAAAGCATGCCCCTTATTTTTTTTTAACAGAAAACTGCTTAGTTCATTTCAAAATGTGAACCAAAGCTTTGGATCCCATTGCATCTTTTAAAGAGGATTCTCCATCTGAGTGTGGCTACTCCACTGCCTTCCATTTGCCCCAATTGCCATTTGATATTTGAAAGTTTTGTGTGGTCAAGTCAGGAGTCTGAGAAATTAGGCCTATGAAATCTGATCCAAACTAGTTACTCTGGCTAGCTTGTAAATACGTCCCGTGTTCTTGACGCTTGACTTTTGCCCACCCTGATCCCTGCATTGTGGTCAGGTGGCAGGACGTTGCTGGGGTAGCCTTCATAATCTAGCGAAGATCGGGTGCAGGAGGAGCCTCAGCTTTCTTTCTAATGCTTGGACACTGGGTTTAGTGTAGAGGATTGGAATGTCTGGGAAGGCTTCATGGATAAAGGAAGATGGACTCTAGGGGGGCTAACAGCGGCTACAGGAATGTGGAAAGCTAGGGTCTAAGGCCAGTCCTAGTCTGTTGTAATATCTGTGTTTGCTAAATAATGTTACTGAGGAAACTGAGCAGAAGTGAAAAGCAGGCTGGAGAAGACGATTGAAGGGACTTAGACATGAGCCCTTTGGGAGAAATCAATGTCATCGCAGCAAAAGTGCCATTAGCTTTCCATTACCTTCCGTGAGATCCCCTTGATGTGGAATGACTGCAAATTTTAGGGATGCCGATATAGGAAATTACAAACCGGAGCGGCTTGCCCAAAAACACCAGGGCAAAGCAGTCAAGCCCTAAATGGAGAACATAAGGGAGGCGTAGACGTGGCTGACACTCTGGCTGTGTTGTACCATGTGGGAGAGACCAGGTCAGGGTGAGACATAGGGAAGGAAGACACACATGGTTTGGGGTCTAAAGCAACACCTCATGCTGCTTTGGAGACCATGGGGATGAGCAATAAGACGCAGATCCAATTCCATCCATCACGAGCCGATCCAAGGGAAGTGTGTGGTCAGCTGGCCCACGCTACCTCACTAACTTCTATTTTTTTGAGCATTCCCCATGCTTATTATAAGTTTTATTGCTCAATTTTGGGTTATTTATCCTGCAAATTAATTATATTTCTTTTATTTCTTTTTCTCGGTTGGGCAGTGCGGTGGAAGAGAAGCTGGATCGAAATCAGAGATCCTGGCTTTGCGAGTTACAGTGGCTTGTCTGGGTTTATCTTGGGCATGGTTCCTTTATTTCAAGGCTCCCTAGGTTATGATTATGCTCTGGGCCAACCCCAGTTGCCTAATATTAACTGATTGTGCCACTTCTGGACGGTTGTTTGAGAAATAGGACCTAGTATTTTTATTTCCTTTATTATCTCTGACCCCAGAGGAAAGCAGATTGGTGAGAGAAACTAAATACAGTGTGAGCTCGTGGGCGCCTTGTACCCCGACTCTTTCTCTCCCTTCTCTTTGTCCATCACAATGCCCATCTATTTTGGTTGAAGCTGATTATATTGTTCTTTTATTTAATTTTTTTCCCTTGCATTTTCCATTCACTTAGGACAGAATCCCACACTAAATGAGGCTCCGGGCTCACTTAAGGATGCCTTTGGCAAGCCAAATAAAGGAAAATCATCAGTAAATTCCAAATGTTTTATTATGTTCCTCTACACATGTAGGAATTCCGGTAAGGCTCGGCTTAAGAAAACAATCCCAAGACGAGGATTCCAGGGGCAATTAATAATTTTTTAACAGCGCCATTTAAGTACATAAGCAAAATCAACTCTATTCAACTTGGAAGATTAAAAAAATAATATGTTCAGAGACAATTTGCATCAACAGAATCCAAAATAAAACTGTCATAAATTACTTAGCATCCATGACAATTCTGAGTTAAAGACAAAGTCAGGTTTCTTCCAGGAAAAATAGGAGGGAGGCAAAGGAGATAGTTTCGTAATCACCAAGCTCTACTTCCGTGTTCTCGCATCATTTGTACTGAAATGGAGGTGGCAACAAGAACACTGTCACGTGTCTTAGAGCCTAGAAAACCCAGTTTATGGGCATCATGTAGCTGATGAGAAACAGCAGGTAAATTATAGTTAAGACCTCGAGACTTTTGACAGAGACAGAGAGTGGCCATCTCGCTCGAAGTTACCACTCGAGTTGAGAGCCAACCAACAGCTGAGCGCATCTTCCTCGCTATACTTGACATGCCTGACTTCCACCATTTTGGTTTCGTTGCCTTCCTTCCATCTTTTCTAAACTAATACTATTTCTTATTAATAGAGTAACATGTCCATGCTTGATTGGAGCGATGAGGAGGGCTGTGTGCTACCGGGAAGTGAAGTCCTCCCGGTAAACCTTGCCGTCTTGAGCCAGCTTCCTTGCAACCCTCAAGGAGATACTCTTTTGTCTGAGCATGATGGCCAGGGTGGCAAGAGATGCTGGGACATTTTGTAGGTTATGAACTCATCTTCTTGCTCTGACAGAATACCCGACAAGGGATAAAGTTAAGAAAAGAAGTAGGGGGTTATATCCAAATTCCAGGGTGTAATCCACCATGGTGGCGTGGCAGGAGCTGGGGGCAGCTTTTTATATTACATTGGAAGTCAAGAACCAGTCAGAAATGAATCTCTGAGTTCAGCTTGCTTTTGCCTCTTCTGATAGTCCAGATCCATGGCCCATGGTGCTGCTACCAGCTGAGATGAGAACTCAGTTAACCTCATGTAAAAAAATCCCTCACAGGTGCCACCAAAGCCTGTCTCCTAGGTGATCCTCTCAGGATGGCGTGATTAGCCATTGGCTTGCTTCTGCCGCTCTTTGAAGTAATTACTAGGGATTCAAATTTAATTCAAGCTCATATGTGGCTACCAGTGCTGTAAATATTATAATACAACATTTGAATAGAGATGTTTCTACGTACGGCTAAACTTCCGTGTAACCGAACATTATAAGACAAGATGTAACGTTCTTAGCATCATCAAGTTCTTTTGATACCAAATGTGTATTTCAGCACAAAGCCGTCTGGTGAAACACAGCACAGATAACTATTTTTCCTCCGTTTTTACAGAGTTGACGATTCACAGGCTGTTTACCTTCCATTGGTGTTTGCTGTTCTGCGGCCTTCACCTCAGCTTTTCCTGCTGGCTCCTGCCAATCCCATGTCTCTACGATTTGCAGAGAATCCCTTCGATAGCTCTCCACAATCAATGGGTTTGCATTGCATCTATAAATCCATAATTAATTAGCAACCAGTATCTTCAACTCAAATTCACACAAAAAACATCCATTCTATTTGTTAATTCCCTTCATGCCTTCACTAACTGGACATTTTTTGTTCTCTTCCTAGTGGGTGGCACACCCACCAAGACGTTACCTGAATCAACAACATTCAATGTTACTTAATCCATATACGTAGGACTCTATCAACTTAATAGTCTATCAACTCAAGTTCACCAGAATTACTCGATAGCCTCATGATGAGTCCCTATTTCTTTCATTCTTTATCTTGCACCATCATATTTCAATTCCATAATTTCTTAATACGTAGTTCTTAGCATGTAAATGCATCCCTTGCAAGTATGTATGGGTCCCCCATTTCCTTCAAAATAGAGCCTCTTAAGTCCAGCTCTTGAGTGATCCCTAAAATCTCATGTATTGTAGTCTTGGTCTTTAACCCAATTCATTTTATATTATCTCTTGCAAGTACGTATGGGTCCCTCATTGCCTTCAAAATAGAGCCTCTTTAAGTCTAGCTCTTGAGTGATCCCTAAAATCTCACGTATTGAAGTCTTGGTCTTTAACCCGATTCACTATTACAGGTGTGGGCACTTTAAGAGTTGGAATCTAATGGGAAGTCTTAGCTTGTTAGAGCTTCCCTCAAAGAGACTTTCAGGGACCGAGATGCTTTGGCATACCTGCCGAGATGTGAACAGGGGCTTCCGTTACATCTTCTCCACTGTGACGAACTATGCTGCAACACCAACTAAAAAGCAAAAAAGTCGAATGACCATGATACGAAGCCTCCATAATGTCTTAAGTCAAAATACATGTGTTTAAGTTGATCATCCCAAGTGGTTTGATACAAGAGGCTCTCAGAGCTGCACCTGTCTAACTTCAGATCTCCTATTGCTGGGCATTCTTACTGAGATAATGTGGCTTCCAGCCTCAGAGTCCACAAACTCGGAGGAGGGTGGAGAAGGTGGAAACACGCGCCTGACCAGCTATACCTATCTCTCCTTGCTCCTTGGCCCTTCTCATTTAGCTTTAGAACACTTAAAAATATAATCAGTCGTTGTGATGATAGCATTTGTACAAAACTCACTAGGTTTGAAAGAATTTTCCTCCTCCATGCTTGATATCTTTATTATCCTCTATGATGTACACACATAGCTATTTTACTGCGAGGAAGAGTGCAACTCAGTGCAAAGTACCCAAGATCACTAAACAACCAATGACTAGAAATGCCCATGCTTTGCTCTTAGAGTTAGTGATATTTTTTATTTTATATACAGAATTTCTAGTCTACCTCAATAATCGAGGTCTAGCCGCTGGGAAAGTCCAGGAAACCTCCAAGAAGTAATGATGCCTGTGTTCTACCCACAGAAATTCCCACTCTGACAGGGAAAGCATCTGGCATTTTGTGTCCTCTAGAAGTTTCTCAGGAACTTTTAAGGACTACCCACAGTAGGTTTAGATAAGCGTACATTTTCTAACATCGGGGCCGTCTCAGACTTCTGTCTGTGCACACATGCCTCGTTATACCTGGGACAAAGCACACAAAAACTTTGGGATCATTACACAGCACCTCTGCTAAATGTCACGTTCAGAATAATAATAATAATTTTAAAAAATCAGAACTTTGTTTTATAGGGAGCAGAGTTAATGTAAAAATTCAGGGAAATTGGCTTTAACAACACTAAAAGCAAACGTCAAAACAAACCCAAACGAAAAAGCTAAGAATGATAAATGTTTGTTTGCAGAGTGTGGAATTTGAGAGGACGGAAAATAAACATTTTTTTTTTTGTGAAATGTATATGGGCTTTCTTTTAGCTCATTCTGTGGACAAGGTCTACCGGTCACCCACACAGCAGTGCCGGACTCTTTAACAGCCCACGCCCTCTCCTCTCTGCTATTCCTGTTCTCCATGTAAATGTTCTTGGCAGACACTGACAGCACTGGGCCGATGACATGATTGGTTTTTATCTCCTTCAGCTGAGCTGGCAAAGCAGCCTTTGCACATCCTCAATTTTCAACGATGTGAACGTAGGCTTTTTAAAAAGAACAAAACGAGAGGAAATTGGTTTAATAAAGTAGAACTTGGTTAACTTTTTCCCTGGGGTGCTTAAGAAATACTAGGACCACGGCATCCCTGTGCCACCTCAACTTTTGAGAAATAAAGTCAAAAGCGTGTGCCATCTAGATCAGTGATTGTCCTCTGCCCTTACCCACCCTTGAGCGGTTTCCAGAAAAGGGGAATGTAGGTTGATGCTCTGGATGCCTCTGAGTAAGACAGACCGTCTCATCAATAATACGTGCAGAAAGCCTGTAATTCCCCAAAAGAAAGTTCTCGCCCCAGGCTACAGATGGGCTTGCTGACAGGGCTCCAGTAGTTTTCAACAACGGGTGAATCAGACATTTCCTGGCAGGAGGAACTTATTCACTGCTGAGTTAGAAAGCACTTTCCCAGTGCGCCTTCTGTTTGTCTGTCTTTGGTCCCTTGTGTCTACTGACTCACTGGCTGTAGAAATTGTGAGTATGTGTGAGTCTTGGAAACCAAATTCATAACAAAGAGTTTTTCAATCCAATAATCAATGTTAAAAATCAGTTTTTTTTTTTCCAGGTGTGAACCAACTTTTTTTTTTTTTTTTTTTTT
>NW_026067986.1:2546976-2611647 GCF_014885135.2 Alexandromys fortis | reverse complement strand
AAGACAGAAGAACGAGCAGAGGTTTGGGAAAGGTAGCCATGGCAGGAAAGACACAGAAGGTACCATCTCTGAACAACCCGTTCCGTTTCCAGATCATGGCGTCAAAAGCCAGTGTGCTCATCGTGAAGCTTCATTGATTGGAGATTGGAATACAGTGCCCAACAAAACCCGGGACCCTTGATTCTCTTCTACCTGATCGGAATGTACCGGCTGAGTCTGTCATTATATGGGTCTTGGAAAGTAGAGGCTCCGGTGAGGCACTCCTGGGAAAAGTATCTGTATAGGTCATCATCCCGAGAGCATCATCCTGAGTTCTGTCAGTGTTATCCTAAGAGCATCAGCACTGTAAGCTCTGTAAGCTAAGTCATTTCAGCACTTCTATTGAAGCGATACTGAGGAGAGCTAGATACGTAGTCTCCCGCCCTAAGACAGACTTCAGTCTAAACGAGGGATAGACCTTGATGGATATAAGACTGGTATTTAATATAAGACTGGTATTTAATGGGGTAAAGAGAGAAGCAACGAGAATTTAAACAAGATCATTTAACCAGAGTTACTGAGTCAGCAAAGACTGGGGGCGATGGGATTTATATCAAGGCTTCTGGATAGATAAGAAATATCTAAGGTGAGGGAAAAGAGCCAGAGGATGGGTCATTGTAAACAGACAGACTGTCTACTATTTGTAAATTTTTTAGTGTGTGTGTGTGTGTGTGTGTGCACATACACATTGCCTTTTTGTTAGTTCTGTCTTTGTGGGTGAATGAAATTCTTTTAGGCCTCAATTCTCATGTGTACAAAATAAAGGACCCTAGCCATCCTCCTAACTGTGCGTGATAACCTTAGCCCAGAGTTAGTACATAATACATGTGGGACCATCAGTAATCACAGTGATTGAGAGGGTTCCATCGGGAGTGGTGTGACTGATCAAATCATTTCAAAGAAAGGGAAGAACTTCTATGGATCTTCACAGGTCAGAATTGAGAGGAGAGTTGTATAAGCCATAGCATGCATCATCTAAATGGAAGCTGTTTTAGCAATAAAAGCCCTGGCCAGGCAGTGGACACAGTCACGCTGTCCTCAAAATATCGGCAGCAGGTGAGGAGACTGCTCCTTGCAAGTCTGGTGCACAGCTACAGCAACTGAACATCCACACAGCATTAGAAGCCAAGACATTAGAAGACTAGAGAAGGAGCTGGAATACGAGACTGATGTTTAATTATCTCATTGTCTTCTGTATGACTCTTGACAAGACTTCCTTTCTCTTCCCCCAGAGAGCCTAGAGACTTTTGAATGTTTTCATTGGACTTCAAGAAGGCTGAGGGGGAAACTAAACCAATGCTCTTTTTATTAGAATGTTGTCAAGTCATAGTCTTGGTATTGACCACACAATGGGATTAGAAACCACTTCTTGTTCTTGTTCTTGTTCTTCTTGTTCTTGTTCTTGTTCTTGTTCTTGTTCTTCTTCTTCTTCTTCTTCATCTTCTTGTTCTTGTTCTTCCTCTTGTTCTTCTTCTTGTTCTTCTTCTTCTTGTTCTTCTCCTCCTCCTCTCTTCCTCCTCCTCTTTTTTTCTTCTTCTTCCTCCTCCTCCTCCTCTTATTTTCCTCTTCGCTACTTCTAATTCTTTCTCTTACTCTACTTCTTTCTTCTCCTAAATCTTACTCTTCCTCTCCTCTGCACCTCCTTCACTTTATTTTTCCCCTGGCACAAAATATAAAGAAGATGCAGAGGTTAAAAAAAAATAAACACTCTGAGAAATTCTAGCAATTCTTCCATGGTATTGATCCATTGATAAGTGAGAAGTGACTTTGCAATCCAAAGTTTCCCAAGCACCAGTGGAAACCAACACTTCAAAGACCGTTCATCCTTTTTACAGAGAAAGAAAATTATAGTTTCGATCATTATTTCCTAACAATGATAATAAACAGGCCATTGTAAACTCTTTCCATTTCAAGTGGCCTGGCATTAAACAGACTCTGCCCAGCGTCTGAAGAATGCACCAAAACAAAAGAGTTCAGTTATTTCAAACCCTAATAAAAATATTTCAATGCCTCCATAGCTCTAAGTCTTAAATCACTCTTTAGCCTGGGTTATGGACTTCTGATTACACAATATAGTACCAATTTCATTTATATATGATTCCTAGATATCCCACTGAACTAGATTGCTTTGGCTTTCTTATACTAACAAGGTTTCCACCCACAAAATCAACCTTATGGGTACCAGAAGCTTCCATTCTACTTACGTGGCAGCGTCAGAAGATGTTTGAAGATGAGCAGCCATTCAGTGAAAGCCGAGTACCATTTCCTTTACAATTGGCTATGCAGGGTGGCGGAAACAGGAAGTTAACTCCAGAGGTGTGTAGAATTCTGTGACTACGTACTTTTCACAATCCCTGAACAGCTATGTAAAGAGCACTCGTGTTCACGTTATAATTAGGTAGTATACATGTGAACCAGAAAGAGAAAAGCCCACCCCCTGTTAAGGCTCTCCCGTCACTGTGTGTGTGGTGTGTGGGAGTACTCAAACAGCTTGCCTATTTATACTCAATCACATATGGATGCTATATATGAATTAGGTATCTATAATGCAGATATTTTAGATATTTGTTTACTGCCAACTGTTTAACTGGGATTTCCATGAATAGAATAAAAGATGTATTCGCTAAATATACAATGTAGTTGTACATGAGAATCTGGTACAATTTACTATTATTTCTTTTTATGGTCCAAATAGGGAAAAAAAAGCCCCCAAATTTCTTAAATAATGATGTTTTTGCCATTTTTATCTCAGACAGTAGACATCACACATTGTTTTCAAAAAGATGGAGAGGAAATTGTCTCGAGAAGGGTGGAACCCCAAAATAAGACAAATTGTCAAGAAGGAAAATTAACTGTCCCTTCTTGGTGGGGAATATTTGTAAGTTTAAGTTCAGGAAAAAAATGTAAATATTTTAAACAAACAAGAACATGTCAGGGATAACAATAAACCATTTTTGACTTGGGGAGGGAAAGAGCTTGCCGGGTATAGGCATGTATATTTTTAACCACGCTGCTTCAAGAGGCGGGATGCGGCGTTGTTACATCTTTAATTTTTTTTTGTTAATTATGGATGGAGCATTGTTGTGAATCGTGTCCTCAAAACCAAGCTCAGAAAACATGAGCAGATGCTCATCCCCAGGTCTGGCTCATGTGGGAATTGAATGGAACATATTGGTTTATAATTAATGTAATTTGTTGGATTATCTTTTGTGAAGGAGCGAAGGTAAACAGCCTCGCTGCATTGTGCTAGCATCGTTGGAGCTGCTGTAGGTAGATGGGAGGAAATAAAGGGTGGAGAAGAAAAGGGGGGGGGACAAGGCTCCTGCTGGCGGATTACGGGGAATTTGAAGATGGCTGTCACATTTAGACATACTCTAATGAATTCAACGGGAGAAATCAGGTGTGAGGCCCCGAGGAGATTTATATGTGCGAAATGGGAGCCATGGGTTCTTCCATGGAGAATTTTCAGATGAATTCGCTGGACCACGTGGTCCAGTTTTATTGTGAAGGAAACCAGGAAATGCAAAGGAAATATTTCCTTTCTCTCTGAACAGAAAGTCATGCTCAATGCGAAGCTCATTTATTTGACTGTTTACCCGTTTTTCAAGACATTCTGTTGTGAGTATGAAATTCACAGTGTCATGTCCTCAAGAAAGAGCTTTGCACATTTACTGTACCCTCAGAGGCAAAGAAAGATGTTATCTACATTTTGCATAAACTTGCATGAAAAAAAACCTTAATTCTAACACTTTTCTGCATTCAGCCTAGCCATAAGAAATGTCCTTGAGGTGACCTTTTATAGCCAGAAAAGGCCCCTACTTTAGGTTATCAAGGACAAATATGTATATCTTCAGGTTTTTAGCAATCTTTCAATGTTAATTGGGATATTGTATTTATTAAGTTTTCATTAGTTGATTGGCTTTCTAAATAGAATTGAATTTGAAACTTGTTGCTAAAACTTGCAAAGTTTCGATTCACCATTTTTCATGTGTTTCTGTGTTGGATAACTAAGAGTAAATTGCTGTTCTCAGAATCCTTTTTCCAATTATTTTATGTTGTAATGATACATATGTGTACGTATCTATATGTGGGTATGTGATCGAGAGTGGAGATGCCACAGAGGAAGGGGCAGTGGATCCCCAGGAGCTGGAATTATAGGCTTTGGGAGGCTCCCCGACCTGGGTGCGGAGAACTAAACTCAGCTCCTCTCCAAGTACAACATACACGCTCAACCTCGGCCACGTCTCTCCAGCCACATCTTTTCCGAAGAATTGTAGCTGGTGTAAGACTTCGTAGATGTATACTCCAGCAGTAAATTCAGAGGGTAGGCACTCAGGTGACTGAAGGCTAAAAAATTTTAAGACAAATGGCATGTATATGTCTTGAAAAAGTCATTGCATAAAAGATAATCCTACCGTATGGCTATAATTAATTGTTACATTTTAAAAATGATTTCAAGGACATCAAAAAAAAAGACAAGATTGAAGTATCTTCTCTTTATACACTTGTTACCAGTTCTTACCTGTGTGCCATTGTTTACAACGCATTAGTTGAATTGCAGGTCTCTCTCTTTCCTCTGCTAAACTGTGATTTTTTTTTTCCCCTTGCTTGTTTTGAGCACTAATGATTGAACCCATGGCTTTGCACATACTATATAAGCATTCTACATCCAAGTTACACTGCGAGTCAAAACATGAGTTCTTGATAAAAAAAAAGTATAGCTCATTTTAATAACTGCTATTGCTAGTGTCTAACTCTTTATTACACTGCCATTTCTTTGAAATCATGAAAGTAAAGGCCCTAAGAACATAGTGAAACAAAGTAGCTATTTATTTTTATGTCACACTATAGACAGAAGTTTCTGTCCTTCCCTGACCCACAGCCATTCAGTCCCAAAGAAACACATAGAGGCTTATATTAATTATAAACTGTTTGGCCTATTGCTCAGGCTTATTACTAACTAGCTCTTACAACTTGAATTAACCTGTAATTCTTATCTATGTTTAGCCATGTGGCTTGGCACCTTTCCTCTGTGAGGCATTCTCATCTTGTGTCCTCTGGGTCTGGATGGTGACTTCAGACTGAGCTTTTCCTCTTCCCAGAATTCTCCTAGTGTGGTCACCCCACCTACACTTCCTGCCTGGCTTCTGGCCAATTAGCATTTTATTAAAAACAGTACGAGTGACAAATCTTCACAGCGTACAAGAGCATTATCCCACAGCATGGCACTTCCCAGTTTTGTCCTGGCACCCTGTTTGGGGAAGACCAGAGAAGCCAGAGCGATGCCTAAGAAGGTGATTGCATCCCTCAAAAGCACATAATCTTCTGGGTCACTTGCTACAAGCATGGCCACTCAGGAGAAAGAGTTCCTAGCACCCGACTCTCCGGGATCTTTCATGTATTGAAAGCTGGGTGACTTTCCAGGTATACAGGAGAGATGCTGATTATGAGGCCTGATTTATTATTACAATGATATGCAGCTGATCCCAAATTCAAGGACCAGCAAAAGTAAGCACATAAAACTAAATACCAATCTCTCGGCATGGGATCTCACAAAGTACAGTGTCCAAATGGAGGAAAGATATTGGAGCAGAATTAGCCTAGAAAAGGCCATGGAGATAAAAACAAGTCTAAACAACAAGCCATATACTTAGGTAAGCCCTGGGCAGATTCCATGATGAGCACCTTTATTCAAATTCTTATCTACTCTGTAGTGGACTTATTCAAGTCAGACATTAAACCTCACCTAGCATGAGAAACAGTAAATTAAGTAGCTTTCCCACAGTCAAACGCGAGTCCATTGCAGGTCTGGATCTAAGTCACGATTCAGTCAGAGAATAAGATGCTAATTTAAATGATCCAGGAAGGCAAATGTCACCTAGTTGCGCAGGTAAAGCAGAGATGATGGGGGTCCTGCCGAGCCAGAGGCGTGGAGTTTCAGGCGCAACTACTCTAACAGTGTAGAAGACGATTGCGGTGACTGCACTCACTCCGCCCTGTCTTGGACAACAACGACAGCGATTTGTTTCCCCAAGAGCCAGTGACGGGGATGAAAACTGTGTTTCCGAGCTAAACACTGAAGTCAGCGAGCAGGCGGAGTTACAGGTAGAGATCTACCATAAAAATAAAGCAGGTAAAATGGGCGGGAATGGAACGGAACTAAGGTCATGCGAAGGCTTTCCTTGAGGTAGAGAAAGGCTTTAGCGTTTCAAGCTTGTGGGCGGGAAAGGATGGCTGGAGCGAATGGAATGTATTAGGGGAGGGTGAGCACTTATGAGGATCTTGTAAGGTGCCAGAATGTGAAGCGAGGATCTTGTAAGGTGCCAGAATGTGAAGCGAGGCCTGCAGAGGCGGAGGAAGGAGGGTGAAGTGAAGGAGTAAACCAAGGAGGGACAACTTGATCCTTTTATATTAAGAACCAGGTGAGCTCACCAGATGAGCAAAGGAGCGGGGAGGGGAGCGTTGAAGGCTGGAGGAGAAACAAAGTCTGCAGCAGCCAGAATGGCAAGGAGGAAAATCTTCTTTCCACGCTTCCTCTGACTGCATCTAAGGTATCTTCCTTCCTGATCAAATAACATCAGCATTGTCTGGCTCTCACCCATCCCCAAAGGACTTCTGGACAATCTGGAGGCTTGAAAGGACAGAGTCTTCAGTGAGAGGAGAGGTAAGGGAGAAGAAAGAGAAGAAAGAAAAAGATGTGGACCGATTGACCGATATAGAAATCCTGGCCCTTCTCCAAAATTACAGGGTGTCATTGGCAAAACTGGAAGCATGGGCCAGATCTCTATTCCACTCTATTTCTGCTACACTCCGTGGCTTTTCAGAGAACGTAGGTATTTATGTGTATGTTGAAACAAAGTTCTATTTTGAGAAACTCTGTTACATGCGTACAATACTGCATGAAGCATGGCTAGGACTTCTTTACAGAAGTCTGACTGGCCTCTTTATTTATTTTTAAATATCTTTTATTTTTTAAAAACAGAAAACAATCTTTTTTTTTCATTATACATACCAATCCAAGTTCCCACTTCTTTCTTCTTTTCCCGTTCCCTCCACCTTACCGCCCACCCCACCCCATCCACTCCTCAGAGAGGGTAAGGCACACTGCTTTGGGGAAGGTACAAGGCCCGCCCTACTGTATCGAGGCTGAGCAAGGTACTCATCCAAAGAGAATAGGTTCTCAAAGACCAAATCCTATAGATTGCTTACATAGGTTATTAAAGATGACTCTTTTAGTTTTGATATTCCAGCAAAAACAAGCAGGAACAAAAACGCATTATATATGATGTCAATGCAACAATGAAAATCTTAGGGAAAGTATTTGTAGGAGAGTTACCAAAACCCAAGGGCTCTCACACATTACTCTAAATAAAGATCCAAACACCAATGGCAGAAATGAAGAGCAGAGCGCATGAAGAGGCAACGTAGAAGAGGGGGCTAGCCCAAATCAGTGTGTACGAGGAGATGTGTGATTCACTAATAAAAAGAAAGGACAAGCGAAATATGGAGTTAAATGGCAAATCCTTGCTTATCAATAAAATGCTAACTGCTACTACAACATTTCAAGGCATTGACACTAGAAAACCTTTTTACTAAAACTTACACCTGGGTACTTGGGAATATATATATATACACACACACACACACAGATATATATATATGAAATGTGTACATAATCTTTGACCAACCAACTTCTCATTTAAATATCTCAAAGAATTAATGACTTGCAGATAAACACATGGGAAGTATAGACACAAAAATTTGTCATAGATAAATATATTGGAAGCTCAACAGTGTCTAAGAAATACAAGCTTTAAGCAACTATAAGACATGCACTCTGGCTCTGCCTGTGTCCCTTTACAAGGATGATGTGTATATGTGTTCACACACTTGGAAGTTATTCTACAGCATTTTAAAGTGTGCCAAATTATAAATGCATCAAATGTATGTTTAGAGCCTAAAGATGCAAGAGTAATGTCTTTTGGGAGGTGTACTCTACTGAGAAGCAAGCTATATGTCCTGTTGTGAAAAATGGTATCGAACACTCTAGAAAATGCTTACTGAGCTTCCTAATAGAAAAGCAGAGTTTAAAGCCGTTTGTTTAAAACCGTCTTTATAATTTTTGTATGGCTAAAACTCTTAATGAATAAGGGCTTCACATAGAACCTTAATATTTAGATCTTGAAGGAAACCGCCGTATCACCATTCCTGTGTTTTTCCATAAGACAGATCCAGAGGTCGGAGGGCTTTGGATATAAGAGCTAGAAGCCTCCATGTTTGCGTAGTCTCTTTTTCATGCCTGACTATGAGTATGTTAAAGAAATCCAGAGGGGAAAAGACTAATGTAGACATCTGTGAGTAATGGAAGAGGGTTTGTCTTTGGTTTGTGCTTCTTATGGTTTTAGCGTATCAACCCTCTTTTCAAAAGAGAGTGTGGCCCAAGAGCTAACTCAAGTAAGATGTGTTTGGGAGAGTAAAACCGCGAAAGCCAGCTACGATCCCCAGAAGATTTACTTTTGCTGTTTTCGGGAAATCTTTCGAGACCCTCTGAAACATATAATTCACAGACTCTTGAAGGAAGCCACAGAAACGGCAATAGATTTCGTGACCCAAACACTAGGCTTCATGTCATAAACGGACTGCGTTTTCAGTTCAGAGACGTGTATTTCAAGTGAGTCCCGAAAGCTACTCTTCAAACTGTCCCAGGCCACATTCGCGGGAAAGCGGTTCAAAGAGAATGGGAGTCTTACTGAGCACTGATGACTCTTTGAGATGGGCTGTTCAATTTTCAAATCCTTATGAATTAAGAAACACTAGAACAAAGTGACCAGATGCTCGGCTTCCTTTCTGGGATTTCCAATGCATGCATACACGGAAGCCATCCTTCTGATGAGTAGAAATTTCTCGTCAGAAAGCGTGCGTCGTCTTATGCTGCCATTGGCCAACATTTGTTATCCATAAAGCTTACATTTCAGCACTTGGCACTTTATGGTTTTATATATATATATATATATATATATATATATATGATATATATATATATATATATATATGCGCACACACACAGCCACACACACACACACACACACACACACACACACACAGATTTCAGAAGCCATTCAGAAAGAAAGACGACTGTGTTTTCCCCACTAGAGTTTAGGGAATTCTAATTAAACTTTTGTGAAGTCACTCATGAAGCTCAAGGGGCTTTTATTAAGATATTGAATTTCCCATTTGTGTGGCTAGCATCAGAAGACTCTGCAGAATGGCTAAGACAGAAGCTGGAGGCCAGTGGGTCGGTCCCCATCCTCCCCTTCCATGATCATCAATTTTTACTGTCAGTTTGACACACCCTCTACTAATGAGGGAAGGGGCACCCTTGATTAAGGAATTGTCTCAATCACATTAGGCCGTAGTCATATCTGTGACAGACTGTCTTGACGGATGATTGGGAGGGCGCAGTGCATTGTGGGTGGCACCATTCCTAAACAGGTGAGGCCAGCTTGTCTAAGAAAGCTAAATGAGAGTGAGCCAGAGGGCTCCCTCCTTCCTGGTGTCTGCTTTAACTCCTGTCCTGACTTCCCTCAGTGATAGATTATGAACCAGAAGTGCTGCCTTGTGGGCATGAGACGGCTCTAGCATTCAGGCACTCACAGCAGCTATGGGTACCTGAAGGACACCGAGTCAGCCAAAAGTCTGGCATGGCGCAGGTGGAGGAGAAGCTCCTGAAGTCCCATCCCCCTCCTGAGGAGCTACTGGCAGTTGGCAATTGTTGGGGCAGGAAGATTTATTATATTTTGGATGTGTGGCCACTGGTAGGGTTTCCCACACTGCAGCGGATGTTCCTACATTCATATACATAGTTGGACATATGTATATGTTGGAAATATGAGTTGGACATAGTGGTTTAACCCAGTGGTGGTGATCATGAAAATTTGACAGTGTCATGTTTGGGGAGAAGTTTGGAGTAAGTAGAGGAAGAAATGGCATGCATGTGGTCATAGTTCATTACATATGAGTCTGAAATTCTCGAGAATAAAGAAAACAGCATGTAAAAAAGAATGCTAATAGATAGTGGTTGGGTTCACTTGTGAAACACTTCTGTGTCTGCATGGCTGTGTCTGCCTATGACTGTATTAGGAAATGTTTGGAAGGACAGTTTTGTCGTAAGCTTCCAATCCCCCGTTTTAAGTTTAGCAGTTGGCTTTTTTTAAATCTTAGAAAATAGCACATATTATTAAGTAATAGTCATGGCAAAAATCCTCCCCCAAGCCCATCCTATAATAGTCACTGCTGCTTTCCCCCCAGCCCTCTTCTGATCCACAACCAAACCTTTATTTGTCAAATTTTTGTCAGAAAGAAAATGAAACACAAACTGTTTCTTGGCTGAGACAATGAGTTCTTAGCAGTTAGCATAATAAAAATAAATTCACCTTTTATTGATTTATACACACTACCATAACAGGGCAACAGATGACTTTTCTAATAGTGTCTTTCTTTTTTGAAGAAGTAGCTTCAGTAAGAGGTGAATCGCATGATTTATGTGATTCTAGCACGTCTGCACTTCCTGCCCCCGAAACGCTGCATTCCAGAGGTAGAAATCTAGCCTTTATTGGCCTCCCTTTTAGGTTGACTGACTCGAGAAGCAGAGCTATCCCCTCTGTGATAACCACCCTAACGAGTACCTATTCAAAGCTGAAGGTCACATTCTACAATGGCTTCTTGTTAAATCTGAAGAACTATGGCCCGGCTGTGAAAAAGCCCCTGCCCAGATATGGGGAAGGGCAGAGAAAGGCACAAAGTTGTAGAGGAGGTGACAATTGTCAACGCAGGCTGTCTTTAAGGGGGAAGGAAGAAGAGGAAGATGGGAAAGTGACTCAAACTTAGAAGACCTGGCGTTCGCATGAGGAAGGTCATGGTTGGCGTCTCTAGGTGTCAAAGAAGGCTGGGTCTTTGGTTATTGAGTCTAATGGGAATTGGATGTGAACACGGCCATGGAAAGGGGCTGCCATGGTGAAGCGGGATGTGGGTTGCATTACAAGGGCAGGTCAGAAGTGTCCAAGAACATAAGTCTTACGGTGGGCTCAGGAAGGGATGCGTTATCCATCCACTGTGGAGGGTCCTCTGGGGCTTGACCCAAACAGAATCCGCAGGATTAGCAGAGTCCCCACACCACAGTCGTGAAACAGTGAGGAGGTAAAAAAAAAATAATAATAATAATAATATACAAACTGGCACACAACCCTAACAAAAAATAGCTTTCCAATTGCTTGTTACTCCTAAAAAAAATCAGAAAATAGGACTTTAAAAATATCTTTAAATCCTTTTAAACAAACCAACATTTTTAAATCCTAGATTTTTTTTTTTTTAAAAAAAGAGAACAATAATCTTTTGAGTTACAGAAACTGGTGAGATTTCTCCTACTTAAAGCCCAATTTTCCACTCTTCTTCAGCAGATCCTTATCCTTGGCTGGCAGACATGACAAAGCATTCTCAGGTGCTCGCAATGTGTCAGGGACTGAGGGAGGTGATGGTCCTTTGTTCTTAAATTATTCCTGTATGCATGTGTGAGGTTGCCATCGACAGTCAGAAATGATCCGCAGTTGATGTTATGAACATATTTGCCACGCGGTCTGATATTCTTTCAACTGCCCATGATGATGCTGGACCCACACAGGAGATAGTGAGATGCTAGACCCGCATCCAGGTGCATCCAGTTTTGTTCTCATTCTAAGATGTATTTTCCCCCAGCATCTTCCAATACCTCCAAAAGTACGTAGATGTAGCTTGTAAGTGATCCAAGACCCTCTAAATCTTTCTCTCTTCACAAACTGTATCTGACAGATACCTCCTAAAAAGACATATGCCTCTCCTCTTTGCTCCAATAAGATGTCAAGACAGTTTTGAACGGTGGGGCTGGGGATCGAATTGAGAGATTTACCTGTGCTAGGAGGCAAGTACCCCGCAACTGAGTTACAACTCCAGCCCCTATGTCGGTGTGATCTAGGACAAGAAGAGGAGATACAGAATGCACTGAAGACCATTTAGCAGTTGTGGAAGTAAAACCAGTTCAACCCAAACATGAGCCTGTGTCGGCAATTGCTCCAGTATTTTACGTAACAGTTATTTCTATTATGACTTGGTACTCATGCTATTGTTTTTTCATCGTTAACCATAAATGTACAAAAACTTTTCGGGACTCTTCACGATGCTCCTGTCTCAGTGTTCGCATGATTGAAACGGCCCTGCTGTGCCTAAAACCTAAAACTAGTCTCTCACCTTTGTATGCCCCGCCCCCGTACCTGCGCCAGAACTGTGCGCTGATTCTTCCTGCTGCTCACGGGTCGCTATGACACAAAACCCGAATTGTCTTTGTCTGGTGGGGCGTAAATCAAAGGCTGGCCACTAGCCATGAGACATCCTGCCCTGTGTCTCTCAAGAAGAGATGGTTCGTGATTTTATTTGTAGCGCACGGCTACCCAGGCTTCTGCGTGGTCACACAGTCCTGGAGGACTTCATCTCGCTTCAGGCTGTTATTTGACCCGAATCTCAGTTCACCTGTCTGCATCTGCTGAATGTCCCCCCAGAGCCACCATAGCCCAGCTTCCACCCATTTCCCTCTGAGTAGCGATGCCATTTCAAGACTGTTTGGACTGAAGGGGACAAACGATGCTCTTAGATTCAACACTGGGTACTTCGCCTTCCGTGCCCCTGGGGCGCTGATGGAGGTCACGGCTTTTGTTTTGGAAAATTCCATTTCAGAAGCTCTGAATCTCCCTGCTGATGCCTCTTTCTTCTGGCTGCCAACGCAGTCAGTCATAGACTAGCAAAGGCAACCCGTTTTGAACTAGAATCTGTTCCCCGACATAACACGACATTTAAGTCTCTAAGAGACGCCTTAGTTTTGACTGTGGCCCTTCGATAACTTTGGATAGTCATGAGTGAAGGAATACTGGCCTGCTATTGTCTTTTCCAAACATCTAACTGACCGTTGGTTTATCCTTCATTCGAGGGCTAGACTAGAAAGTCTTTCTAAAATAATATTGTCATCTAATATAACAAATAAAAATACAAACGGTACTCTCTGGGGCAATGGAGGCAAATAAAGAAAGAGACGGGGTGCAAATGGAAATAGGGTGTGTCCACGGAGGAGGGGATCTGATCAGAGCACGTGATACACTTGTCTGAAACACTTTCACAGAGTATATAACTATGTACAATGAATATATGCCAATCTTTCTTTTAAGAAAGAAAAGACATTCTTGTCGCAAGCGGTCCTTGCCAATATGGGGTTTAGTTTTCTGGTGGCCAGGGTAGACCGCGTGCTGCAGCAGAGGCGGAGAAGCGGGAAGCAGGGGGACTTGGAAGAAAAACAGATGCAGCGTCTTGTTTAGCGGGCTGAATTATTAAAAATGAAATCCCTTTGTAGCCTGTCGTCTCGGGGTTACGAAACCCAGTAGCATGTTTTTCTTTTCCTCCTTTCAAATGATTTTTGTTTTTAATAAGTTTGGCTAGAAGTATAAATGCTTTTGGCGAGGTCAGCTTGAACTTGTGGCTTCTCTCAGCCATTGGGGTCTATACCTCAGAGGGTTCTCTGTTTTGACTGGAAGTCTCTGTTTTGTTGACTGAACTGGCAGCTGCCGTGTGCGAGCACTGGAGTCTTTAATGATTCTTTCTTTCTTTTTTTTTTTTTTTTTTGTTTCTTTTACTGTTTAAAAGACTGACTTGAGGATAAATTTGGTGTCTTGGATAGATAAATAAATCTGACAAAATTATAAATGGCTGAGTTAACTGAAGCAGGAAGAGGAAAATAATAGGGAATTAATTCTAAAAAGAAAACACACCCCTTAGTAAAATGCATGAAACCCTAACAAAGACAAAGACATTTTTTAAAAAAGTCAGTATTTTAAAGAAAGGAAAACAGTCAATTCCTCCCCATTCCAAAACTAAAAATAACAAAGGAACCACTGCAAAGTGCATAGTAGTTCCATGTGTCTGACACGCAACGGTTAACTTCTACTTTCAGAAACGTTTCATGAACCTTTATGTAGCTGACAGACACTAGTATCCTAATTTATAGCGAGACTATATATTATTATTAGAAACCCATAAGGAACAGTCAAGCTCTTTGTCATTGACAAAACAGTGGGTCATGGAGATTCTAATTGGCGATAAAAAGAAGGGTTGACCTTACCAATTTAGGGGGGCTAAAAAAAATATGGTGACTGAGCTGGGTCAAATCAGAATATTCATGTGTTGCCGGTAACACATAGTGATTGTGTGTTCCCAGGGTGGCTGTTTCGGTTGACTGACAAGAAAAGATGTTGAGCATATATGTTCTTCTTAGGCCTCCTACCATCAAGAGAGGAGAATCACTTAAAAGAATTGAGTGTTGTTAGTTATTTTCATTTAACGCCACAATTATTTTCAAATCTATTGTTTCTCTTTTTCCTTTTATCTCTTGGCAACTCCTTAGAGATTCGAAACACCCAGATTATCCAGCATTTAGCAGTTCTGCACCTGGGCCAAGAAGAAGTCACCATATATAGCATTCCTGTAGTGTCGACTTGTAAAGAATATTTAAATGATACAGTTAAAAAACTATATTCTATAAATATTATGTCGTAAAGAAAATGAAATAATATTTGAATAAGGAGCATTTTTCTTTATCTTCTCAATAGACATTGAAATAGTTTAAGACACTAAAACTAAAGCAGAACTACTTAGCATAAAACACACAACAACACTGTTCCACTACAACTTCTATGAAATTTGGCAACTCCTGATCATCTTTTAAATGGGGAAAAAAATGGCACACAGTATCACGTCTTGCAGTGAAGATTTTTCAAATCCTATCCAGTCCGTCCTATCAACAATGGGTGGAATATAATTGAGTCTCAGGCAGACAGATGTGCTTTGACAATAGAGCAACACATCTTTGTTATTTCTTGAAACATCTCATAAGAGATCAATAATTCGAATGCTGATATTATCGGCAAGGTGTTTTAATTTCTGTCAGATAAGACAGAATCGTCAAAAGCTGATTCAAAAGTTTAGCCCAGGGCAGCCCAGTAGAGCCAACCCCGTTAGCTAGTGCAGGTGTGGATGGGTCAGCCCCGAAGTTGTGAGCACGGGAGAGCTGTCCTTATTACCCATCTGGCTGGTGGTGGCATGGGTGGAGGAGAGTGTCCCTCCTCTCAGTCAACACCTGGGGGCAGGTGGGAGAGCTGGCCCTGTGGTCATAAAAGTGGGAGAGCTGTCCCTGACCCCCACTAGCTGCAACACTTGGGAGAGCATGCCCTGCAGCTCACCAGGGCAGCCCAATAGAGCCAACTCTGTTAACACAGCTGCAGGTGAGTCAGCTCCGAAATGATGAGCGCGAGAGAGCCGTCCCCATTACCCATTTGTCTTGTGGCAACATGGGTGGGTGAGAGTCGCCCTCCCCCCACACCCATCAATGCCTGAGGCAGGTGGTAGAGCTGGCCTTGTGGTCATGAAAGCAGGAGAGCTGTCCCTGACCCCCACCAGTTATAACACTCTGGGGAGCAGGCTCTGCAGCTCACCAAGGGCAGCACAATGGAGCCAGCCCTGTTAGCACAGGTGTGGGCGAATCCGACCTGAAGTTGTAAGCATGAAGTAACAACTGTCCCCATTTCTCATCTGCTGGACCAACCATACAGCTGCCCAACATTCACCCCACTATCATCTGCTGGCACATGGGAAGGCACCTGATCTGCAGACCCAACGCTGCAAGACCACCACAACACAGAGCAACAACAGGAGACCCAGGAAGAGTCCTAGCGAGGGCCCAGCATCAATATGTAGTAGAAACCAGAGGCCTTGAACCGGACCAATGACTGTTCTCAACAAACACGTGCAGGTAAAGATACTTGGACAAAGGGGCTTATGGCATGACTCACTGTGCCGCTATGCAACTTCCATGAAGAGACTTTTAATTTTTATCTTCAATTTTGTTTTATTTGGGGGGAAAGTGCAGGGGTGGAGGACAGATGTGAAGGAATGGGGAAATGAAGGGCATCAACCTATATGATGTAAAAGACATATAGAATAAATTTTAAAGAGTATATATGTGTGTGTGTGTCTATGTATAGACAGATAGATCAGTAAAAAAATTAAGAAATAAAAAGATTAGCCATTGGCATACTTCCTTCAATATAGTTTTACTAATTCACACCACAAACAAACCTAAAACCAATCAGATTCCCCAGCCTTCAATGTTACAACAAAACAGTATGGCCCAAGCCTTTACTTCAATGTAGTTGGCACTAGTGATGTTCTCTGCTCCCAAGGATTGATGCACCTCCCTCCAGAACATTACCTGCTTTGCAAACGACAGATCCCGAATAGCGCTCATCTTGTTCCAGTGTGACCCTGGTCTCCATCACAAAGTAGAGACTCAGCCCTCATGAGCTGTCCCACCCACACACTTCCTGGTACTGCCAGAACTGGCTCAGTCTGAGAAGCCCTCACTCACGTACACACCTGTGGAAATAAATCTGCAAGAATAAAACACAGTTTTGGTTTGCGCTGGAGTCGTGAGGGAGGAGCGTACCAAGATCTAAAATTCTAATTGTTATATCTTTTGAGAAGTAGATGCCTTGCAAGCACCAGACTATGCCATAGCCAAAACAAAATAATGTAAAGTTGGATTCCTCTAGTAAGTGTTATCAACAGAGAACTCCAAATAATGCATCGACTAAGATGGAACGTTGGGCCGAAGGTTCAGTCTGAAAAAAATGTAAAGAATGGTCACTGATTGATTTCATAAGCCTTCTGTTGGCCAGAGCGCGGCATTAATGGACAGCCAACTGCTGGATTGAGTACATCTGAAGGCTCAAGAATTCCTTCAGTTTGGTGGCCACATACTCAATCCCTAACTCTAGCCAGATGTTTTATGAGTGAGCAAGACCACAATTCTATCACTTAATACTAGAATAACAACCCAAACGCCATATATACCAAGGATAGTTCATATATACTGTTTCAAATGGAGAAAGAAAACCTTTCGCCAAGTCTTCTTGATGCCTTGATTTCATCTTTCCGTCATACTGATCGCTTTACGGTTATAAATGATCAGGGGTTTTGATTTATGTCAACACGCCCCTTTCTCCAACAGCCCAGCATCTTTATATAAATTCTTTATGCATTGCCAATATGCAAAATAATGGATTTTGGTATGAGAGATGTCAAATTAGTTTTTGCTTATCTCTTTAACGGTGTACATTTATTCCCACTGGGTCTATTTATTATATTGAAAATATTAAATATTGACATTCTTCATGCTCAGTTAATCTTTATTAGACCTCTATGCTATACTCAGAATGTGCTTTGAGGCAATTAATACTCTGAGAAGTCAATATAATACCTTCAAATTATCTTTTCACTCAAGAATGTGTCATTTCTATAGCTTCAGATTTTAAGTACTAAATCTTAGTTCCTCTAATGCACATATGAGTAAAAGAAACAAATATATTAGAAAAATTTAAAGTAGCTTTGCCATTTATTTTTAGGATTTGCAATCATTAGAAGTATCTAATAATATCATCCGTGGTATTTACAAAAATTTCAGAAAGAATTATAATGCAAACAGAACGGAAGGAAAGGAAAGCCGTAAGAGTGTTCCTAATGGTTTTTAATATTTTGTGCACCTACCAAACGCATCAGAACATCTGTATCATTCTATAAATACAGATGTTTATATGGATCTATGTCAAAAAGGAGTCCAATGGACAAGTGCTCTTATTGCCAGGACAAAGCACCATGACCAGGCAACCCAAAGAAGAAACCACTGATGGGATTCCAGGGGATTTGAGTCCATGACTGTTTAACAGGACGCAGGACATCAGCAGGCAGGTAGGCTTGGTACAGGAGCAATAGCTGAGAGATTACATCTGACCCAAAAGTGTGGGGCAGTGGGAAAGCTAACTGGTTCTGAGTGTTCAAAATCCCACCCCCAGTGATACACGTCATTGAACAAGGCCACATCTCCTAATCCTTCCCAAACAGTTTCACTAACTGAGAACCGTTTATTCAAATACATGCACTTATGAGGGCCATTCTTCCTCACACTACCGCGAATGGAAAAATGGTGAAAGGTAATGAATCATAAAATAATCTTTATGCTTAGCAGTTGGTCAATTCTCATTCACAAAATCCAGGTATCGTGACAACCTCTGGGGTGCACAAGTGAGCAAAGCTAATTCATAAAACATAAAAAAGTTTTCATTCATTCATGCTTAAACGTGTAACATAAATTGTGCTTTCCCACGAAAGCATGTGTCTGTATGCAAAAACTACGGGTTCAGCATATAAAAAGTTTATTTATATGATATGCTTAGCACTAAGAACAAATTGGTATAAAATGTTTCAAAAGATAAATGAAAGTGTTAACTATAATTTTCTTCAGTGGATAGATTATTTTTTAATATTATCTTTATGTTATTATAACTTTATGTATTTTCCAAAAGTTGCTTTTAAACTTTTCTGTTGGGAAAAATAGAATAATCTTAGTCTGATTTATAAAAGAAAAAAAAGAAAAAGAAAATAGAAAACCAAAACAATTTAAAAAAAAAAAAAAGACAAAATAATCCTGACTTTTAGGAATTCTTATATTCCCATCTTTCTACTGAAAGACTGATGGCAAACTCCTACGAGTCAAGGCATCTTATAAGACAATAAATCACAAGGAAGGATGGGTATATGCACCTTCTTCTAAAGCAAAACATGCTGGGGTAGAAGTGTGAAGTTTCTACCTATTTTTGCCCACATCCATCAAGCTTGGAAACATGGGCCTCCACAACACACAAAGAGAAAAAGAAGACCGCCTCCCATAGCCTGAGGTCTCAGTCCTTCTCACCTTCTGCCTTTGACCTTGGCTCTCTTTACGACCACATTCCAGACACACGTTGGCACGTGCTGGATCATCTCATCCAGGGAAATAAACCCACTCCTCCTACAGAGAGACGCAGTGGATTATAAGGTAGCAAATGGAGAACTCCCTTTCCACAATCTCTTATCTTCTGAGGACAGGTTCTTGGGAGCAAAGCCTTCTGAGACTTGGCCAGACATCTTCTCAGTCAGGAAGAGCCATGCCCAATAAATGAGGCCTGTGGAGTGGAGAATTGAGATTTAGTTGATTCCAGGTGTAGTCCCGTTGACAGCTAAGATTATCCATCTCAGGCATCGTTCATGAAGATGAGATACTCTGCAATAAGACATAAAAATCGGATCAAATGACAGCAATTTTGAAAAGGGATTTAAAGGCAGGAAGAATTTTAATAGAATTGTCATTGATCTAATACAATCAACACGCACATTACAAAAAGCATAGAGTAAAATCTTTTTTCACAGGAAACTTAATACTGACGTGGGACCAAAGGTGAGCAGCTTCTCAAGAACTGAGGAGACGATGGAAAGAGACGCGCTCGTCGAAGGGAAGACAGGGAGGTCAATCTGATCGCGATAGCAGAATGGAGAAACAGGGACTCAGCAAGAAGTAGAACTTTGTCGCTAAGTTCATGGCTGGCAAAGGTCTACCAAGTGTCACACAAAATTATTTGGGTTTGATCATGTTTATTCCTTAATCTTTGTTATCAATCATAGGCTTATATATTCGGAGTTGAACCCTCACTGCCTCTTGAACTGTTCGTTCTCATCCAACAATAAGGTTATGGAAACGTTTCTAATCCTATTCCATAAAGTACTATCAATATTTTTTGAATGAGTGAAAATAATTAAAGTTAATAAAACTTTTGTGCCATGTCTGTGATCATCCATGATTTTATCAAAACTAATTTGTGTCAAAATTTAACTCTCAGAATAATGCTGCTAGTCAAATTTTCACTTCTATATTGTGTATATTGTCAAATACGGTGATTCATCGAGTTATGAATAAAAGGAGAATTTTAACCAATGAAATCAGACCCTTATGCCAGCATTCTGAAGCCACATGATTGAACTCATCATATATACAATGAGTTGCCATTGAGTGAACTCAGTCCATACTTCCGTATAAACAGGTCGTCTAAACCTCACCTCTGTCTCTGTTGTTGATGGCGATTCAATGCCTACCAGGCCAAGCCTCCTTTACTTCTCATTGAGCAAATATTTTGTCTATTGTGATACATTTTCTTCCCTAGGTTAGTTTTCAAAGCAGCTCACCAACTCTTACGGGTGCTTAATAGGAATTCCTTGGAATCGGAAGGTAATTAACAGATGAACCTGGGGAAAAAGCCGTGTCTTGGGGATTTCTCTCCCATTTATCTCACTTACTGTCTGCCTAAGAGGCGAGAGTGTTAACACATAAATAAAAGCCCTTCCCTAGTTTTACTTTCCTGATTTGTAATGATGTTCTAATAACATTGCCCATGATGCCCATCACAATGAGATTTAGGACTTAGATGAGCCACAAGAAAATTGCTAGAAGAGTAACATCCCTGCATAGTATCATCCTGTGTTTCAGCAATAGTGGCTCTCACCTTAACTTGTGCTTCTATGTAACAAAAACCCTTTTAATTCTCATCATGTTAGTAAAATCATTCAAAGGTATTATTTATCCAGTTAAGAGCTTGCTGTTACGATACTGGTCTCAGTTAGAATGGGTCAACGGTCTTCCAAGTTTACACAGGATCGTTTCCTACTATGGGTTAAGGTGGCTGGTTACATTCCACATCCGCTAAACTTAAATGTCTGTAACTGGATCCTGTCTTATTATTAGATAATAGATGATATATAAATGCAAACATACATATAAGTGCATAGTTACATAGATAATAGATGGAATGATATGGGTAGATGATAAATAGACAGATAGTAGATAGATTGATAGTACATAGATAGATGATAGATAGTAGATAGATTGATAGATAAGATAGTAGATAGATGATAGATAGTAGATAGATTGATAGATAAGATAGTAGATAGATGATAGATAGATAGATAGATAGATAGATAGATAGATAGATGGATGGATGGATGGATGGATGGATAGATAGATAGATAGATAGATAGATAGATAGATAGATAGATAAATGGTAGTTAGGTACATTTTTAAGCTTTTAATTTTTACTCTTTCAGAATTTTATTACTATATACCTAAGACAGCTCTATTGTTTACAATATTTCTAATATAACTTAAATATCATAAAAACCATGACATGCAGACGTACAAACACAATGTGGTTGTAACCTGTGTTGAGTTTCCGCCCTAGTAGACCTTAGCAAAACCTTATTACAGCCATGTCTCAGGTACTGCATGAGACTTCCAACTCTAAAGACCTTCCGAATTTCTGGAGGATCATTGAGCTACCCTAGACTTGGTGTTGGGAGACAAGTATTAATTTTTATTTTCTTGAGAAATGAACTTTCTTTAAAATGTATTTTCTATCTGTATTCCTGCTCTTTTATACAACTTTGATTTCTTTTAAAGTCCACTTTTTGTAATTCCAACTTGGCAAAGACTGGTTTATTTTATTACATTAAAGGAGCCAGCTTTTTGTCTTATTGATCAAGCCTGTTTTTAAGTCTAGTTGTTTGTGTTCTGTTTTATTAATTTGTGCTTTTATCTTTATTAACCACCCTCTGTTTCCATTTTGTTTACTTTTATTCTTTTTCCAGCTCCCTGACTTTAAGCCTTGATTCATCCAGTTTTCATGTTTCTTGCTTCCTAATAAACAAGTTCCAGGCCGTAATTTTCTTCTCCTGGCAGCCATCTTGGCCCACTCACGGGGGTTTTTACTCACAACGTTCGCATCATGCCTCATTTCAAAACACTTTATTTGAATTTTTATTTCCTCCTTAACCTAATAATTATTTACTGGGTGTTTTAAAACATTTTAGTTGATTGATATTTTTTTATTTGTCTTTGTTCCTAATCCCTAATTTTATTGCACTGTGGTTAAAATTCATACTTGGTATTATGTCTGCTTTGAAGAATTTCGCATTCGTTTGAGGCCTAGCAGAGTGGGTAAGAGAGCGCTGACTGGCCCAGGGGGGTGACACCTGACACAGAAAAACACCACGTACGCAAGGATAATGACTTTGTATGCTGTACACATACAAAAAAATGTGCATAGGTTTATTTAATTATTCTTGTTTATATTTGTTACTTAAATTCTAAATCTTTGTACATGTGAATTTGACCTTGGAAACATTTGTAGTTCTATACCAAGCCTTTATTTTCTTTAAAACATTACATTTCTGTAATTCCTTGCATTTCTGACATTTTTCTCCCTATGATATTTTCAGTAGAAAAAAATTAGTATGCCTCATTTTTGGGTGATTTTAAAATTTATGAGCTTATTCACTTCACATAGTCATATCTATTTTCATCAGAATGTCTCCATGTATTTTCAAATTTTTTATATTATTTATTATTCTATCTTTAAGTAAATTGGAAATTGATACAGAGCATCCTTTTCTTTTTTCATGTTTCTCTTCCAAATTGAATGTGTATGTATCCATTTTGTTTCTCAACATAAATGTGGAGTAACTGCTGAATTTGTTCCATTTACAATTGCCAGGATCTTGACATGTTCAATTTCTTCTTAACAGCATGCAACCTTTGTGTTAAGCCTGTTTCCTCCTTGTTTCTTTTCTGTTAACCACCCTCCTGTCCTTGACCCTCTTCTGTTAACACACCACCCTCCTGTCCTTGACCCTCTTCTGCTCCTGTCTAACTCAAGCCCGCTCACACCTGCTGCACAGCCACGTGCTACAGGAAAGGCAGATCCCACTGGGATCTTTTCTTGCTGTCGGAAGTCAGCTACTTGTCTCACTTCTTTTCCTTGCAATTGCCTTGGTCGCGTCCTTTCTCTTCACTGAGACTAATTCTATTTTGACCGTATTCGGAAACATGTTCTTTACTGGTTGAAACACAGAGCTGGGGAGGGAAGGAGGGAGGGATAAGGAGAGAGAAGAAGGGAGGGAGGGAGGGAAAAGGGGAGAGTGGGGGGATAGAGAGAGACTCTTTTCCCAATCTGTGTTTGACTAAAGAGATAACAGAGGAAAGCCCAAACCGTCTTCCTATTGTTGTCTAACCTCAGAAGACGACAGAATGGAAAACAGAGAAGTGCATTGTTTTAGCTGTGTGTAAGTCAACATGAAACTACACTACTACCTGACAAGAGAATATCACTGAGTAATTATTTTTGGATTAGTATGATTTATTTTTGCCAGGGACAGACATGACTTTTATCAGCATCCTCCATCACTGTCCTGAAGATTTCCTCTACAGTCTTTTACCATTGCATGCAGAAAGACAAGGAAAACAGAAAACTAGTAGTTTTTGTTCCATTTCTTCTTTTTCCTCCACTGAAAGTGTTTGTATAATTTTTCTCTTTAAGAAAATTTAGTCCTATTGTTTCCTGAGATGTCTTCGATGTTTTGTTTGTTTTTCAGTTTCTGCTATTGTTTCAGTTTTTGGTGCAATCTCTGCTCTCCTCACAGAGACACATTTTCTTCCTCGTCAGTTTTCTTCTGTTACTTCTTTAATTGTTGCGTTTCTTCCACTTTCTTGGATTTCTCTTGGTCAGAGCCAGTTGGACGGACTGCCTCTGGCTCTTTTCAGTACGTGTTAGTCCACTATGCCCTCTCCCTGAAGGGGAATTCCCATTCAGGCTTGGAGTTCTTCCATCTTTTGCAAGGTTTCTTTAAGTTGTATTCCATAAACACATTTTTAGGGGTGAAGGCAAGTTATCATGTTGTCTACCTTTAACAAGAACAGGCTATGTTGACATTAATCTGAAGAGTGAATGAACCTAATAAATAGTAGGCAATGTTTCCCACAAAAATCTAAGTAGATATTGATATAGTTTAAGTCTTGGAACGTGAAATTGAAATGTCTTCCAGGCAGAAGAGAGAGACCACTTACAAAGGACTCGAATCAGGTCGATGTCCGATGTCTCTACTGCAAATTATAGAACGAAAAAAGATGAAGAAGAATAAATGTAAAATAATGACATACAGTAATGCTATCCACATATCCTACACATCAGTGTGGGGTGAATTCTTAAACTCAACAGGGAGCAAAGTGTACGTGAAAGAGCCCATATAAACAAAACACGCAGGCTTTTTCTAAATAGCTCATTTTAAGATGGATATTTTAAGAGTGACTTAAGTTAATAGAAAAAAATGTATATTATAGACTTTTGTCTCTTATTGATTTGCTTGGGTTTTATTTTAATGCCTTCTGCTTATGCATTACAGTTTCCAATTTTGTGTTGTTATGGGTTTTGGTTGTGTGTGTGTGCGTGTGTGTGTGTGTGCACGCGCGCGCACGCACCTGTGTATCTTGGTCTGTGTATTTCTTGTTTTTCCTTTTAAAAATTTTAAAGTTTTCTGGTTGGTTTGTTTGTGGGTTTTGGTTGTGTGTGTGTGTGTGTGTGTGTGTGTGTGTGTGTGTGTGTGCATGCACCTGTATATCTTGGTCTGTGTATTTCTTGTTTTTTCCTTTTAAAATTTTTCAAGTTTTCTGGTTGGTTTGTTTGTTTGATTTGTCTGTTTGTTTTCCAGAGAGGAAAAGAAGACATGGAATTGTATGGTCAGGGATGTGGAGATGATCTGGAGGGAAATTGGGGAAGGGAAGCCATGATCAAAATGTATTAAGAATTTTCAATGAAAATAAAACAAAGAAAAATAGTGTGTTGTAAGACAATAAGTTAATTTTTACCAAATCCCATTGTGGAGAACTTTTAAGGAAAGTGAAAATAACATTTCTGAAGTAATTATTAACAAGAACAAGGTGGGCCAATTGGTTGTAGCACACTCCTTTAATCCCAGCACTTGGAAGGCAGAGGCAGGTGGATCTCTGTGAGTTTGAGACCAGCCTGGTCTACAGAGAGAGTTCCAGGACAGCCAGAGCTGTTACACAGAAAAATCCTGTCTTGAGAAAACAAACAAAACAAAAGAAAAAAAAAAAGAAAAGAAAAGAAAAAATATCACAAGTATGTTGTGTGAAGGGGGCAGAAGTTCTTATATATTTCTTGGTATTTTACCAAAGAACAGAAATCTGAGTGTGTGTGTGTGTGTGTGTGTGTGTGTGTGTGTGTGTGTGTGTATGCACTCAAAAGAAATGCTAATGTATTCATTTTTAAATGCTCAAAGAAGAAAGTTTTCTGAGTGCCGAGTTCACAGATCTGTGTGACCCATCAAGTCTATGAATTGGGACGCAGGTCTTCTGGTCACTGATGAATATGTGTGAGCATATGCTATGGGGTGGAGCCCCTTCTGGAAGCCTGGTCCCCTCCAAACAACCTGGCCTAAGTGAACCTAAACATTCTGCTTTAAGTTCCTACATGGCTTCTGTGTCAAGCCCTGCTAATAACTGACAGACTTCCACTGAACATACAGTGTTTTGTTTCCATTAAGCAGAATTAAATATGGTGCTCACATGCTTCCTAATAGATAAAAATAAGAAAGTCTCTTTATGCATAAATCACACTGGAAGCCTTACTTGAATAACAGGATTTATGGATTTTTCACACAAACTTTAAGACTAAAATTTTGACAAGGAGCCTGGAACAAAACAAGGAAACACTCTTGTCTTTCCAAACATTCTCAAATTATTGTTTAGCTTCTTGGTAACATAAAGATACTATAAACCTCTTATGATGCGCAACACGGAGATGGTTGTACTTGGAAGATAACTTGTCTAACCAAAAGTTGCACCATAAATCAAAATGGAAACACTAGGTAATCATATTGAATGCTGCTTGAGGCCTAGTAGGTAATGCAATTGTCTCTTGAACTTAACAAAGCCACAAAGCACAGGAAAGGACTTGAAAAGATCATGGCTTATGTTTGTCCTTACTGACTTGAGGCTGAGTCTATGAACTCATGTTCTAGTATGACAGCCACCAGTTTCTTAGCCCTGCTCCAAGTGCTCACTTCATGGACTGCTGTGAGAAAGAGTGGCTGGACCCTTAAACTCTTTCCCTTTGCACACGGATGAGTTTTTCCAGTAGAGAGCACTAGAGAGATAGTGCAGGGGCAATTTCCTCCTCAGGGTCTGAGACACTAGCTTAGCTGTAGCAACCTGGGCAGCTTCCCGGCACCTAATTCTTACAGCGCACTGAATTTGGTGGCCAGCCTCTTCCCGTGTCTCTCTGGGGCAATGGGGTGCTGTCAGAGACATCTTTCCCCAAAACCTTGGGAGGAAGATGTCTAACAAGTTACACTGCCGTCCACCCACATCATCTGAAAGCCAGTGAAGCCTTGGCTATGGGTTCCAAAACTGTATGGAACATAATGCTATTATGAAACTTTGAATAGGCTAATATGAGACTTGCCAGCTGAAAAGACACCTCAAGTGATGTCAACTGCTTGAGACTCTAGATAGAGAGGCAATATCTGCCACGCACCGCGCCCCCATGTCTGCGCTCTGTGTGCTGGCACCCAGTTCGCGAGCTTCAGGCAATGGGGCTGGAGGTTAAAATACACAGATGCAGACAGACAGAGAGACAGAGACTCAGGTCATTCTTGAATTCCCCAAGAATGCCCCCTTTATTGTGTTCAGGGGCAGATTATATAGAGATAGTTACGCCCCAGCCAAACCCACCAGAAACCACTCTCCTGCCTTCAGGAACTCCTGAAGGTCTCGTGCTCAGAGCAGCTGTAGGCACTCAGATCAGGGGAAAACAAGAAATTCAGGATCTGGGTCTCACTGCTACCAACAAATATCTTGTCATCTTTTAGTCATTGATTTTCTACAGGTTTACACTCATGCTGCCTTGAATAGACAAACTAAAATCCAGTAGTTTGCAATTATGTTCATTATGTTCCTATATTAAAGGAAGCAAAGCAGGGTTTGGTTAGTTCTTCTTCTTCTTCTTCTTCTTCTTCTTCTTCTTCTTCTTCTTCTTCTTCTTCTTCTTCTTCTTCTTCTTTTCTTCTTCTTTTTGCTCTTGACATCTTAACATTGAGAACAAGTGTTATATTCCCAAGTTCCTATACCTTCTAGTCAATTCTAGGATGGGTATGCAAGATTTACTAATGTCATACAGACATATTAGGTCTATGACTCTTCACCTACTGCCAGTCTCTGGAACAAAAGGGCATGATAAATGAAACCAGTTCAGTTAACAGGGAGAATCTCTGTGGAGCAAGTTGTTGGTTACTTTGAGCTGCTTCTCTTCTCGTAACAAAGAAAAACAATACTTGGCATCTACCTCGGGCCCATTTCAGTGAAGGAGAACTCCATATTCCTGGACAACTTGAAACAAGTCGTTGGTTGTTCGGCTCCCTTTTCTGGTTGGAAAGTCCTGAAATCTCAAAGCTAATGGCACAAGAAAGAAGTATAGCAGAAAGATGTCTCGGTCCTACTGGGGCAAAGGCCTAGATTTGAAGGGGATTGGGATCGAGTCACACTGAGTCATTAACTTGAAATGGTACTGCAAGTCTCTCCCGGAAGTGTGCATGGGGTCCACCACCAAAGATAGAGCCTACAAAGGACCAAATACGTACACTTGATAGCAGATATGCTGTATTTTAACAGGCTAGAAACTGGGCACTGAATCGTTAAAAGGTTTCCAGAGTCCGCTTGGGAGGAGGAGCAGAAGTACAGGGGAAACTCCTGTCTCTTCCAAATGATTTAAAAATGCATTGGTAAGGAACAATAGATTAGAGACTTCTTATTGATTGATTTTTGTTTGCACCACTCACACCAGTTCCTAAGTAAACAAAGTACCCAGGAGCCGGAAGTGGGGATGATCATTCCATAGTGGTTGAAAGGGTTGGTACATGAGTTGGAATGGCAATGTGGAGACTTAAAAGTGACATTACATGCAACTGTCATTTTTCCATTAGAATGGCTGTTTGCAGAGCCACCAAGGGCTTTCTATTTCAGACTCGTCAGAGAACAAATTAAAGTGAGCATAAGATGAGGAATATTTCAGAATATGCATCCCTACCTCAAACTTTGGCCTGGAAACTACGTGTGAATGAATAAAAGAACAAATGACTTTTGTTTTGAGGAAATTCGCCTGTTTATCTCGTTGAAAATAACAATATTAAAATTAGAAAATAGTTTCCATTATTGGATTCATCTCGGCCTTCAACGCCTCACAATGCCACAGACTATGCACAGAAAGGATTTCGGAGGCTACATTGCCTGTTAGGACCCCACGACACTCTCGTAGACGTCACAGGGGCGAGATTTGTTACTTATATCCAGGCAGGGAAGAATTAAGCGAAGGAATCCAGGAAGCTGATAAAATAACACTGTCGCTTTACAAATTCTTTAGAAGTAGTACTTATTGTAAATATTATTATGGAAAGTTTCTTACTCTTAAGAAACATGGTCTCGAAAATACACATACTTGACTTTTAAGTGATTGTTTGATGGCGTTATTTACATGATCCAGTCATTTCTGTCATTTTGAGAATTCACTGTATACCAAATCATTCCGTCTCTTATGGAATTATAAAATTCATAAGCCAAAATTACCTTTAAAAACACATCATCTAATTTCATTATTTATGACTAAGGGAATTAAATTATAGTAGCGAGAGTCCTCTTATTCAAGAACACAAATTTTAAAAGGGCCAAATAGTAATGCACATCTTTTTATTATGGAGTGTTTTTTTATTTTTCTTAATAATTATTTTTACTTTGAGTGCTTTGCCTGCACATATGTGTATCTCTCACATGTGAGCCTGGAGCCCTCAAAAGTCAGAAGAGGAGATTAGATTCTCTGGAGCTTGAGTTACAGATGGCTGTTGGTTGTCTTTCGGGTTCTGAGAGAGCAGTACGTGTTCCCAACCATGAAGCTCTCATTCTGGCCTCATATCTTTTGTTGTTTCTGTTGTTTTGTTTGTTTTGGTTTTTTAGGGTCTCTCTACCTAACTCTGGCTCCCCTGGCACTCACCATTTAGCCGACTGTCCATGAACTCAGAGATCTACTTGCTTCTGTCTCTTAGTTTCCAGAATTAAAGGAGTGTGTCACCATGCCTGGCACATTTTGGGATTTTTGTAGTATCCTGTATCTGATAATTCACTAAATATAAAATGTTAATAAATATCAAATTTTGGAGACTTAGCCTAATAAAGATACTAAGGTCATGAACATGATATAATGGAATGATATGCTGAAAAATACATAATCTGGAACTTAACTATATATGTTAGTAAAAAAAATTATTTGAAGTTATTTGGAATATTAAATTGTGATAAAAATATAGTCATCAAATCTAAATAGCACATTTCACAACTTTTCCCTTATTCTGTAAACAACAACTGGATATTCTCCATGTGCCAAAGACTCGGGGAGATGCATACAGCTTTGAATCAAATCTAAAGTCTAAAATTTCGAGTCCAGAAGAAAACAGAAGTGTCGAAAAGGATGGCCCTAGATGGCAGCTCCCCTACTCCGCAGCAGGAGCACTCATGCTGGTCTAAGAAGTACATGAAGACTTACCTGAGGTGCTCACACTGTGGAGAAGGAGCATCAGGGTGTGATACAGGGTGTGATGCTAAGAGACGAGCATCTTACAAAGCTGGGGGACTAGGAATCAGAAAAATGCACCTCACTTGAGGAGCCACCGCTGTGCTGTCCCATTCAACAGCTGGATCCACGGGAACGGAAGTGGATTGTATTTCAGTGATGTCCAGCTCTTTAGTCGTACCAGTTACATTTCAAGCTCTGAGCCGCTGCATGTGGCTGCTGGTTTAGCATGCAGGAGAGCACAGACACTCACTATTTCTCTCACTGTGGAAAGCTTTAGAGAGCGCTGAACTTGAATTTGCAGAAGAAAATGATGACAATCCATGAGGCAGGAGAAGGAAGCAGAGGCAGAAAGTGTCGTGCCCTCGAGAGTCATATCAGTTGGGTGAAGACTTTGCAGAAAATGGAGATCCTTACTTAGTAATTCATATACTCTCACAGAGTAAATTAAAATGAAACGTCTTCATGTCAAACACCAAATAAATTGTTAACTATTATAATTCTAGTCTCCTTTCGTGTTCTAGGCTTTCTTCGTGGAGAACTGAGCAGTGGCGATGCTAAGATATTCATTTGAAATGCAGTGCAATGCTGTGCCCTACCCCAAACCCAAGCACGGCCAACGTTCAAGCTAGAACATATCGCCTTTCCTATGCGACTATCTATCACTAAATATAGCCACATTGTATGTTTTGTTTACTTGTTTATGTGTGTCTACACACACCATTTTAAAGAACTTCTGTCACAAAGATGCTGACAGCACCGTGGAAAGGATGGTGTCACGATTCCTGTCCACAAGTAGCCGAGTTTTGCCTCCGCATTTTTCGACCCAAGGTCAGTTAGAGAGACGCGTCTACACAGACATTCCAATAACCTTGAGGAGGGCAAATCACGGGCACAGCAAAGAGTGGCATTGAAAACGGTGAGAAAGACACACAAAGTCCACTTAATATTTTGTCTCTGCACAATGGGCACCACCACAGGTTTTGAAATATGATGAATCCTATTCATTAGCCTGGCAATATTAAAAATTGCATCTATTGTGTTGGCAAGGTGCATTCTTTACATTACCCGTCTCTCTGAAGCCTTCACGTCCTGACTATCTAATGACAAAATCACTTAAGCAGATAATAAAACCCAACAAAGTGCTGTATGGCAAAATCTCGGAGCAACGCCGTGTGAGGTCCGTGGTTGGCATGCAAACATTTTCCAGGTTGTGAAGTAAACAGAATTCATATTAAAGCCGATTTACAGTGGGTGTTTTGTGGGGCTTTGTTCGTTCCTTTGACTTGTCCCTTCTCAAGAGCTTGTGAAGGTTACGATGAGTATTCACAAGGATTCTTCATTGTAAATGGAATGATATGTCAAGACCAGCAAAGCAACTTTCGAATTATTAGGCATTATAATCAGCCACGGAGCTATACTGTGCATCCCTCAGCAATGTTGAGAATAGATGATTTATACAAACAAACAGATTAAATTAATAATTTGCTATCTTGAACTCTGGTTTCACAGTATATTGGTGTCTTCAACTTAAAACTTTCCTTCATGTAAACAACAAAGAGACAAGAGTTTTTCAGTGGGAATCACCAAATGTATTCAGTTTCAATCAAATACTTTGAATTTTCTTATTCAGCCTTTACTAGACAGATCCATTTTCCATTAGTGTGTCTGAAGATATTTAATCTCATTTTCTAATAAGTCTAATGTTAGTTTTTAAAAGTTTCTATAGTAACTGTGTACAACTCAACAAAGCCCATATAATTGTAATTTTGACAAAGTCTTTATTTTAAATACACACATCTGTATATGTACAGATGTGTGTATGATCAAGCAATGAATGGTATGTAAAGTAGACTGACATTTTGGCAACTGGAAAAAACTTTCTAACAGAAAGCAATGCCTGAGTCCAGAAGTCAGGGATACTCGCACTTAAAGTTAATGGTTTATATTTGTAATATGGCTACTAATTTTAGCTTTCCCCACATAAAGTGTGGGATCATCTCTAAAATTTACACTAATGCTTTCACATGTATTCTTATAACTATCATCCTATTTGTGAAGTGAAATCAAATTTTGTTGACACACAAAGCAACTGGGGACCAGTGAGCTGGCCAGATGACAGAGTCATTCAGGATACAACTAGCATAAGCGCAGTCTTCCCTGTACAATAATGGTCTTTCCCGATGATGTCATTGTGTCCCAGCTTGGACCAGTTTTCCAGGAGGAGCACGCGGCTTACCTCCGGAGGATCTCATCGGTTTCCTCTTTGAAGGGCGTCACTTCTCAAAAGGCATCCTACCTTCTCCTTTGTAACCCAGGTGAAAATAAAATTGAAGCCGACCTGATTCTGCTCAGTAATGTGTTTCTTTAGTTTGAAAAGAAAATAATCCTATGGCCAGATCATTTCATATTCCATTGGAAGGAATGAAATATCACTCAAACTGCAATTATCTGCAAAGAGCAATCATCCCCTGGCTACTACCTCTGGAGAAATTGATTCCCTTTTTATGTCCTCTGCTTCCACATTTTTCTTATATTTACTGGCTGAGGAGTGATCATTTCATTATCATGGGATGCTTCTCTCTTTTCAACAGCTGATTCTTCTCTTCCTTCTGCTTAACAGTAGCAGGAGTGTTCATAATTAGAGCCAGCTTCATTTGATTTTTGTATATGATTTCCTAACCATATCACACGTTGTCAAGCGTTTTGCTATAGTAAGAGATCTGCCTATATGATTTGTTGAAATTTTCATTGGGAGAAGTTGTCTTCATCTGCCCTAGAGTTAAGTCCTTCCAGGTCAAGAGAGGTGAAAGAGAATCTTGACTATGTGTGTCTCAGATTTGTGGCTCTCCTACATACTGGAGAGGAGAACCTCTGTTTGTATTACTATCCTTTCTCTAGACCCATACCAATTTTGCCAGTGCAGAATGAAAACTAATCAGGAAATTTTAATTGGCTAAAAATCACAGATATGCTTGTATCTCAAACTAAACCTGTTTGTGAATGTGGTGGTTTGAGTGTTTATGGCCCCCGTAGGCTCATATTCACAGTATACAGAGGGGGAATCCCACATCAGAAAGCCAGGAAGAAAACTTAACAGTGAATGGTATAACAAAATCAAATGGTTGCCTGAGCCAATGGAACTGGTAGCTGCCAGCCAGTTTGGCACAAGATAGAGAAGACTACAGGATCGCAGATCTGACATTTCAGAGATCCAGGTATGTTAATCATTCTCTGCTGTTCTAAAATACCCTGACAAAAGCAACTGTCTTAGTTACTTTTCTACTGCCATAACAAAACACCAAAACCAAGCCAACTTATAAGAGAAAATGTGTAATTTGGGGCCCGTAGTTATAGAGGGTATGAGATCATGACCACCAAGATGGGGAACACGGCAGCATGCAGGAACACGTGACTCCAGAATAATACAGCTTTATCTTGATCCAGAAGCACAAGGATGAGAACGGAGGGGTGATGTGGTCTTTGGCAACTTCAAAGCCTGCCTCAAGGGGCAAACACACAAGGCCATATCTCTCAATGCTTCCGAAACAGTCCCACCAAATGGGGACGTACATCCAAACACATGAGTCTATTAGAACCATTCTCATTCAACCCATCACAGCAACGTACGAAAGAAAGGGTTTATCTTAGTTTACGGTTTCACGTAGATAGAGTCCGTCGTGGAAGAAAAGGCATGTACGGCATGATGATGGGAACAGGAACTTGGCTAAAAGGCCCATAATCTCCAAACAGTGCCAACAACTGTAGGCCAAAGTGTTTAAACATATGAGCCTAATCAAGGCATATCCCAGTGAACCCACAGTGTCTCTCCATTTTCCAACACGCTCCTTGCCATCTCCTGCAAAATTCAACTAGCTCAACTTCAAAACTTCCTATAATCTTTACATAATATCTTAACTCTGTTTAAAAATCCAAAGTCCAAAAGTCCCTTATGAATCTCAAGGTAACTTCTTAACTGTGACTCCTTCCAAATCAAATTTCACGTTAATAGAATGCAAATTATATAATTCCAACAAACAATGCCCCAGCATTTATATTCCCACTTAAAAAGAGAAGAATGGGGCATACGGCAGAAAGACTGGGCCAGAGCAAGACTAAAGCCTCGTAGTACAAACATCAGATCCTATAGCACCATGATTGTTTCCTAGAGATTCACTTCCAAAGACTTTATGGCTCTGTTGTACCTTCACTGCCTAATGTAACACACATCTAAGATGTGGGATGCTTCCTCTTCCTGTCTGCAGTTCTTCACAGAAAAATATCTCATGACTCCAACATCTCTAACATCTTGGGCTCTCCACCACAACCCAGGCGTCACCATAATGGCCTCTTCACGAAATGGCCTCTCAGGACCTCCCACCCCTGCCACACATTGCCTGACCTATGCAACTCTCTGAAGCTCCTGGGAAATACTCCATGAGCGCTACAGTTTTTGCCTCTTTCTTGTCTCCAAAACCAGCACCACAGAAACCTCCTGCCAAGTATGGCTGCCAGCTTGGGATGGGACTTGGAACTCTTGTGCTACAATTGAAGCAACTTCTGGAGCTATCGGAAAAGCCTTCCTAGACAATTGCTTTCTAGGAGCAAGCAGCCTTTCAGGCTCATTTTCACGGATTCAAAGCTTAATTAGATGGAGTTTTGCCTTCAGGGCACCTTTTCTGTTGTTCTAACACAGAGCAAGGAGGAGTCTCTTAAGTCTCTGTTCTAACGATCACAGCTTCTTTTATAGCACAGGACTTGGCTACAACATGAAGCTTCCTGCTGCTCTTATTTTGTCTGTAAGCTGCACATTTTAAATTTCCCTTCCCTACTTGTTCTTTTTAAATATAGATAAGAAATATCAATATCACCATCTCAATGTTGAACTGCCATGAAATATCCTCTGCCAAAAAAAAAAAAATTAGTCCATTGTGTTCCTGTTTGGCCCCACACAAATTCTCAGTATATAGGCAGAAGAAAGTTGGATGCTTTACCAGAATATCGCATGTATAGTTCAATAGCTTATAAAATTCTTGTTCCTCTCTGAAACCTTGTGAGTTGACCAATCATCCACTGCCCTCCATGAGGTCGTGGCCTACCAGCAAAGTTTCAGCACATCTGTTCCCAGTGGCTCCATGGCTTCTCCCTGACTCTGCCCTTCTTTCTCCCAGCATTCAGCTTAGTCTTCCCCCCCAGTTCTGTTCTTCTCTGCCAAAGGCTCAAAGCAGTTCTTTATTCATTAACCAATAAAAGCAACACACAGACAGAAGGAGCTCCCACACCACCATTCTCTCATGTTTTCCTCCTCCCTCCCTCTCCTCTTCTACTTTTCCTTCTCTCTGCCTCCAAAACAATCTCAATTTTCTCAGGAGATCTTGTCTGTTTCACCTTCCCAGGGGGATCCATGTATGTCTCTCTTAGGGTTCTCCTTACTACCTAGCTTCTCTGGGATCATGGACTATAGATTGTTTGTATAATAAACACATTTGGGAGGAGATAATCCCATTTCTGAAGATTCCACTCTTAAGATCTAGTCAGCTCCCAAGAGGACCCAACAGACTGGAGATGAGAGTTGCGATATCTGAAACTTGGGAACGGAGTCAACATTCCTATTAGCATAGAACGCTCCACTCTTCAGCTGGGTTGTCCAGCACCAATTAACATAGACAAGGCAATCCCTCACAGACATCTACGGACCAACCTGAGCTGGACAGTCTCCCACTGACTCCTTCCAGGTGATTCTAAACTGTGTAAAAACCACTCACCACAAACTCTAACGCCAAAAGATTAAGAACCATTTATCTGGGCAGTTTGCTTCATCCTGTGTTCAAGTTGAAAGTTAAGAAATTACTTTTAACAACCACTAAGTCTTTTCTATTGAAAATCTGCATAAATCCCATGAGGACTGTATTTCCTTTTCAAAAATTGGTCTCGTCAATGACCATAGTCTCCCAAAACACTGAGAGACCCTTCCTGTTACAACTTAGTCCTCTCACAGATCTGAGCCAATTTTATCAGATAATATCCAAATAATGGACAGGTTGTGTGCATGAATTGAACAAGTAGCCTAAACTACGACTGGTATTCTCACTCGTATTTTCATTTCCCTCGTGACCTTGTGAGGTCCCCTAGCATGATTTGGGGGAGACCATGAAGAGCCCATGTGAAAGCTGAGGTTGCTATGAATCACTATCTGTTCTACAGTCTAGCTGCGGCTGCCTGGACCACAGTAACTTTCCTATTTCGAACGTGAAGAATAGGTACTCTTCCCTCCTTTATCCTCAAACCACGCCCATTCCATCCCTGGGGCAAAGAAGAGCTATTTCTACCAAGCAGCACACGCATTGCAGACCTGGGTGAAAAGCTAGTCTTGCTGTCATTTGATTTTCTAGACAACCGTAGGAACTGAGAGAAACTTCTTTAGGGTGCTGTGAAATCGTCGGGGGCGGGGAGAGTGGGGCACGCGGTAAGCGCGTGGGTGAGCTTCTTCTTCGACATCATCCTTATGCAAAGTTCCTGGTCAGGGAGGCGCTTCAGGCGGCATCGGGGGCAGAGATGAAGGAGGAATGAGCTCTAGCATCGGCTCTCCATGTCCCCGATCACTGGACACATAGAAGGCAGAGTGGATTAAAGGGAAAACCTGCCAAGTTCAGTAGCAGACCGAGTGAAGAAAATGGGAAGCAAGCACAACCTGTACCAGAAAAAAAAATCGTTTTTATAACATTTATTATACCAGCTATAGAATTATACATCAAACTTTATATATTACACTAGAAACCTTATCTATTATCTTTTATCTTATATCTATTATCTTTACTAATGTTACTGTTTACTCTCCAGAAGTCTACCACTTTCTCTGGTAGATGAGAAAATATGTGATACTGAAGGTCATTCAACAATCTCCCCTAAAAGTACACAGACACAAAATAGACTCAGAAATTCTGACTTTTTTTATATTAAGATAAATCTCCCCCTCCCTTTCCAAATAAACAATGTGGCTTCAAATTCCATGCTGTAATCTAAGATCCAGGGAGAACAAATATGCCAACCTTCAAAGGCAGCATTTCTGTTCTCTCTCGGGGCAGAAGTGTCCGCAGCACCGTGTGAAGCCTTGGCTAATGGCAGGTGGCATTGGGGACAGGCTGGGATGCGGAGAATGCTAACAATTTAACATAAGTGATTTTTCAATTGAAGAGAAACAGGAAACGTTGCCAGAAGGCTGTGGATCAGAGGTCAACACCTGCTCCTCCCTCCGCGTGTCCACAGATTCTGACATCTCATCTGCTGGGAAATCAGACACACTGTGATGCCAGCCAAGCCAGGGGTTGGCAAGGTCTTCCTGCCAGCCACTGCTAGGTCTTAGCCTCATGAATGCCACTCAGCAGCATTGTGCTCCTTGAGATGACTCCCGCCACCCTGATACACTGTGGCAAAATATGCCTTGATGCCTCTCTGGAAAGTGTCACAAGTACCATATGCATTCCTTCATTGCAAATGTGCATGCTTAGGAGCCTGTGGGGACGGAGAAGAAACGGGATCCTTTGGAGAGGCTGGAACGGGAATTTTTCGGTATTCACTGCGTCTCGGAGCTGTTATTTACTAGTGAATGTTGACTCAGGGTTTGAGTTTTACAGAGTGGTTTTCATGCACAGTCTCAGATACGCAACAGTTTCATTCTTCCTTTGCTGTGATACAGGAGAAAAAAATCGTCTAGCCCCCATTCATTGTTAGAGGAACTAGCACGTAAATCCACACTCAAGAAGCCTACATCTGGTTCCTTACTCCTGTAAGCACTTCAGTCTCAATTTTTCTCTTACTTTGCAGGGACATTTCTTCTTCCCTCATCAGGTTTCCCCATCTTGACTTGGAACGTAATTAATTTATTTTTGAGATCAGGGTCTCACTAATGACGCCCAGGCTCTTCAGACTCTCAAGTTCAATAATTTTTCCCCACTCAGTCCTCAAGTGCTGGGATTTCAGGTATGTGTTGCACGCTCAGCCTTAATTAATTATTTTTATTTTATTTTATTATTTAATGGTGGTATTTAACAAGCATTTGGAAGGAGATTCTCCAGCAACTCAAACCTCTTCAGGGGGGAAATAACATGGGAACACTCTTGATCTGTAATTTTCCTGCAAACTTACAATTATGTCAAAGTTAAAAATGTTTAAATTATGTGCTTTCTGTCTTATTAGTCTTATCAGGAAAGTTCCTTGGTTTTAGCGGTGAACATTCTCAAGCCTGGCTCCATCCCATTTTAGTTATGCCTCTTTTGGTGGGTTGCAGTTTACTGAGCTCTGGTTTTCTTTGTTGAATAGACAGTCTGTCTTATAGATCTATAAAAAATTGAAGTGAAGCAAATATCTACAGTTTACTAATCATTTCCGTCCTTTTATAATATTTTATAATATTGCTCATTATTAATTTCAATGTGTCCTTCTATGCTATACTGTGCCAGTTTATTCTCTTATAGTCAATATTTGTTTGCTGGTCTGGAAAAAAAATGGATTATCTGACTTTATCTAATCAATGATCCAATGCAATCAAGCAATTTTAAGAAAGTGTTGTTCAAATGATAAACAGCCATTTCAGGATCCAGATGTCGCATGTAATCCTTACATATGACCCACTGTCACACAGTTCATCATCAAACAAAAACGACGTAAGACTTTCATAGGATTTTTTTTTCTCATGGAAACGAAATAAAAGAAAATCAGTCACACAAAAGATGATCAATACAATTTGTCCTTCAGGAAGTTCTAGTCGAGTCACTTTCAGGAAATGTCACTTCACACCATGTGTAGAAATTCAAATCACACAGGGCTGATGGGAATACAAAATGCCCCTGACACTGAACGAACCAGTTTGATGAGTCCTAAAATGTCTGGACATGGAATTATCATGCAACCCAGTAATTCCATTTCTAGGTGCATAAAATAAGACACTGTGAAAACTTAAAAATAATTCTCTGGAGGTGAATACACATTTCCTAAAGCTTTTAGTAATCTACAACATAACAAATTATTGACAAGTAAATTAACGTCTGAAATCATCTCTAGACCCCCAGGGTAGAGAGAGCAAATCAAACCCAGGAAGTTGACTTTTGGCTTCAACACACACACACACACACACACACACACACACACACTTGCATGCACACACAACACATGTATGCACACACATGCATACACACATACATACTCACACAGACACACTAAAATGAATAAACAAATGAAATAAAATATCTTTCAAAGATTTCAAACAAATTATGTTGAGCAATAACAGTATTGCAGAGAAGAGGAAGAGAGTTGATTTTCTAAAGCAAGGATTCAGAGCAGCTGTGTAGAAGACGATCACCTGGCTGTGTTAGTTAGGCTGATGCCATAGGAAAGATCAAGCTGGAGCATTCTTCAGTGATGAACTTTTCTTCCTGAAACAAAACATGCTTGTCTACTCACCCCAGAATGTAAAAAATGTCAATGTCGGTAAGCCAGTGTGTAACACGTCTTCCTCTGCCATGCCAGTCAGCTCCCAAATAACAACACGGAGACTTCTTATTGATTATGAAAGCTCAATCTTAGCCTAGGCTTGTTTCTAATTCTCTCTTATAACTTAAATCAACCCATTTCTATTCATCTACATACTACCATGTGGCTCATGGATTTTAACTCTCCTCCCTCGAGCTCTGTTTTCTCAGCATCCATCTGGCAATCCCCACTTTCTATTTCCCAGAGTTCTCTCTGTCCGGAAGTCCCGCCTATATCTTCTGCCAGGATATTGGCCATTCAGCTCTTTATTCAACCAATCACAGCAATATATCTTCACACAGAGTACAATTGTTCCACAACACCAGTGAGTGTTTATTGGGTTTACTAACAATATCATGAGTGAAGGGGGTACTTCTGGCAGCTGGGATGACTCATAGCAACAGCATCACCAAAATGGCCATCCCAAAGAGGGTTTGGTGACATAACCCTGGGGCTCTCTGTTGGTCTCCTCTGACCTCTCCTTGACCTCAGCTGGTCAGTTTCCTCTCCCAGCACTTTTTGCTCCTTCTCTAAGGAGGTTGGGGCACTTGGTGAATCTTATTTCCTTGACAGATGACAATCTGTTTCCCTCCCGAGTCCCAGGAGCCTCCCTATGTCACCTACAGAGAACATTTTGATTAGAGGAAACTGCTCTACAGCAGCTACGTAAATGTTACTTATAATTTTATGAATTGGAAAAATAAAGTGGCTGTATTAATTACAAAATTTCACAACCGGGAATATAACTGAGAACAAAGAAGAACTTTTTTTTTTAGGAAAAGGGTCAATTCACCACAAATACATAACCACTCTGAATGTTTATACATCCAGTAATAGAGCTGCAATTATATACATAAAAACTCTAATGTTTCAGAAGAAATCTAAACATGTATAATTAGAGTTGTAAAATCTGATACTTCTCTTTCTGTAATTAATTGAAAGGAAGCACAATAAATCAATAGGTCTAAAGCCATCAATTTGATTTATAGGTTATGCAGTCAGCAGAATACACATCATATTTAAGATTTATTTTCTTTGTTTTACGTGCACACATGTGCCTGAGTATACATTTAGGCATCATGTGCACGCACGTACTGGCGGATGCTAGAGGAGATCAGATCCCCTGTAAACTGTAGTTACAGGCAACCAGTGTGGATGCTGGAAGCAAAGCGAGTCCCTCAGCAAGAGCAGCAAGTGTTCTTAACTACTGGACCATCTCTCCAGCCCCAAGAATGTACATCATCTTAAAGTACACATTGTTTCCCAAGTAGCAGTCAGTAAGAAGTATGCCCACTTTATCTTCATAAAATTTCTAGGCCAAATAGGTCAGATACAGGCACACATAAAACGACTGGCTATAGGAATCGGCCCAGGTGGTATAGAGGCTCTGAAATCTCAGGTGATGGAATGTTCTAGCTTTAAGTTGGAGAGGTGGGAAGCTGAAATGTAACTGAATCCAAATTCAAAGCCCCGAGGATCATGGGACATGATGTGATTTTCAATCAGACACAAAAGGGCTGAGAACCGGGGACCTAGGCTGGAGGTAGGAGGGGTAAGAGCCAACTGCCACACACGGTAGACTCAACCAACTAGAAAGTCTTGAGTTCTAATGGTGTGGTCAGGAGTTGGTGAGTGTCCAACTTCTAGGAGATAGTGATTTTCCTTGTCTCTGCTTTGTTTTCCTTCTAATTATACTGTTAATTTATTTCAGCTGTTTAGGTGTGGTCTCTTATATTGGAAGAGAGCGAAACTCTCTCGAGTGGTTCAAAGGCTGATCTCTTCCTAAACAGCTTCACTGAGGTGACATAGCCAGAAAAGTCTCAGCAGAGATCTAGATATCTCTCAATCTAGTCATGTTGACAGCTAAAATTAGAAAGTACAGAGACCACGCTCAGACGACAGAGTGTCCCTGCGCGGATAAATCCACTCACACAGCCTGATTTTGCAAGCATCTTCTCCGCTCCGTAATCCCCACTCCGTATCCAGCCACAGGGTCATCTTTAAATTGGCCGTGTGTGCCTACTAATGACAAATGCTATCACTAAGGACTTGTGATATGTTAGAAACATATGCCTATGGATATAGGAGATAATCCTAAGTGAACATTCGTGGTTTCTGTTACACACCTGCTCTTCCTGCAGGGGAACAAGAACCAATGATACCTAATACCTGTGAAAACAGACATTGTCTAGATCTTGAGCCCTAAATAACACACTTCACAAACTATACCAGGTAGCTGGAGATTGACTAAATGGCAGGGGAAGCTAAATTGCAAAATAGGGCTGTAATATTAAATAGTATTGTAAGGTAAATCAGGGCAAAAATAAACATATAAATAATAAGAGCATCTCAAAGTATATGGTAACCAAGTCAACAAGCTTCCTAGTGGCTTAGATGCTCAGCTAAGTAAATTCAATGGGTAAGAAAGGTGCATATTTTATTACATAAGCATTATAAGTAATAACTGTAGAAGAGCAATTCAGCATTACCTGGTTTTGCAGGACTTAATAAAGCTGAAACACAAGATATTTGTGTCGTCTCTATAGTGTTAAGTAATTACATGGAGAAAACCAGCAATTTACCATGGATAATATCAGCAATCTATACTTTAAATCAAGTTACTAAAGTTAGCCTCATATTAGGTGTAAGATTTGTATTGCCATCAAGTGAGCCTGATCTGCTCTAAGACTAGGAGACCATCTCTGAACCATTCCTGTTCGCAATTCATGTCCTCGAGCTAGTCAGAAATAAAAATCAGACAAACTTGAATGGGGGCATTACACAAAACCGTCAGCCAGAACACCTTGCAGGGATTACCAAAGACAATGAACACAGGGGAGAGCTATCACAGCCTTAAAAGGCTAACGGGACCCAAGACGGAAATGTTATTTGTGGTCTAAGATTACCCGTCAGAACAGGAAACACCAATAAAAACCTGCATAAAAACCTGTACCAGAAATAGAACTAAATGGTGAAATAGTCTCTGACATTGTTAATTGACTTGTAAATGTGTATGTGTATGTAGGAATACATGCTAGTACTAGTATCAAAAATATAGATGCTGTAGTAGCTTGATTTTAGTTTTCAGATAGACACACATGTATGCAAATGGTTAATTATGCCCCTCATACTAAGCGTCAGTACTGTTTGCCTACCCATGACCGTACATGAGCAAAGAGTAGCATGAGCAACATTATAGGACAGCTTTAGACTTTCACTGCCCTTCCCGTGTCCCCTCATTTTCAGTCAAAACGTTACCTAAACATAGGTCTCTGGAACGAATGTGCTAAAACATATATTGCAGCTAACACGCATGTCGACCTCGATTCTTCTCACTCCCTGACATGGTCTGAATCTTAAAACCTCGCAAAATGCAGCAAGATGTACTTCTGCAGAGCCCGAGATGCCAAAGACCCCATTTCCATGGCAACTTCAATGCTTGAGAAGTAAAAAACAGAAGGAGTCTTAAGAAAATTGCACCAAGTGAACAAAATAAATTATTAGAGTGAACATATGTGGCATAAACAAAATATGGGGTACAGTTATTAAAAATGAATTGCCTTTTGAAAGTGCAAACAAGCCGAACTCAGGTGTGGAACTTCAACTTACAGGGAATGTGGTCATTCCACACTCAGCAGACAATCCCAGCACTTCTTGGGACACACACACACACGCACACACAAGCACACTCTCGCACACATACACACTCTCATACACATACACACACTCACACACACATACATGCACACACACACACACACACACACACACACAAAATACCCATCAAAATAGTCTTCTTTTACTGTGCAGGTACATGCCTTCGTGCAATTGTAAGTTACCAACGAATTAAGATAATAAAACAGGATGGGCAGATGTTAGATTTATGCCAGTCAAAACAAATATCTTCCATTTCTTTCATATCAGTGTGAGTTGTGTGTTTAGTATTATTAATTGCCTTTTCCACACATAACACAAATGCAGCGTCAATTTTAGGCCATGATATCTTTAAGCAAATGTTTTCATTGCAGTGAACCCTAAATGTCCCATCTAAGCCTGGTGTTTTCAGGTAAGCCATTGATATGGGAAAAACTCACAATGAATCAAACATCTCATGACAGATGAAAAAACTAGAATAAAATCTACCTGCAGTGAAATAAAATATTCTCTTCATTTATGAGTGTGTTTGAATCAGTGGAACTCAAGTCAAGTTTGCCTTTCAAAGACATTTGTTTTCTTGCTAAAAAGGACCTTAGACCTAACCAATCTGTGTTATGAACTCCATCTCATTACAGCTTTACCATTTAGTTCTGGCTCTCAATGTCTATGTTTCTATTCCTATCAGTTGTGGGTAAGCCTTATTCTTGCCACCAAATATCTTCGGAAAGAAGAACAATGTAGATTTCCTGGAGACTTGGCTTGGCCTAGCTCATCATTTTGCTTTAATAATATTAATGCCCTAAACTGAAAAATAAAATTCAATTTTCAATGTTCAAGGCCTCTAATCCAATAAAACCATGAATAATAAGATGTGATGTCTTCAGAATTATAAACTAAAATTTGATTTCCAATTGTTTATTGACTCGACTGAAGAGTGTACTGAATGATGGCCAGACGAGGGGCACTATCCCAGGCCCTGAGAACCCAAGCACAGATCTGATGTACCGCATCTAATCGGGCCCATTGTTTAGTAAATACAAGAGAAAACTATGCTGATAATGCCCTCCAGTGTGGTAAAACATAGTGATGGTACGTCTGAACGTAAGAAACAAGAGAAATGTTAATATTTTCTTGCCTACGTCTTTATTTTACTGCTTTTTTTCCCTAGTATTGGTAATTGAACTCAGAGCTGGATGCCCAGTGGAAAAGTATTCTGCCACTGAGAAACACCAGCCCTCTACATCTATGGAAACAGTTATAGACAGTGAGTGTGTGTGTGTGCATGCATTTGTGTGCGCGCGCATGCATGTGTGTGTGTGTGGTCCCAAGGTTCTATCAACATATACAGAGAAATCACATGAAAGCAGAGCTCACGGTTCTCATCTCTCTGTGCATATACAGATTTACAGACATATGTGCTGTGGGATACAGAAACAATGTCTGCACTTGACTGCCCATCACAAGGAGTTTTACACTAGTGTCTTCCTGAATACAAAAATAAAATAAAATAAAATAACCACACCGATCTGGTACATTATAAGGAAACAAGTGTAGTGAAATTCACAGCTCTGGTCCAAAGTCTAAGGGCCGTACGACGCCCTTCTTCCTGACGTGGTCGTGAGGCAGAGCAGGGCTAGATAAGATCAGAGTCAGGGAGAACTCTGCCTCTTCTTCAGATCCCCTCTGATCTTGAAGCCCAAATGACCACCCCAAAGCCCAACCTCTGAGCTCTCTATTCCGATCAGATTCCCTTCCTCCCTCCATTCCGTAGAGCCATGAGTGAGCTCCTCTGTGAATTTGGAGGAAGGAAGACCATATTCCAACCACAGACACTCTTGTTTGCTCCAGTGTGTAGGTATGTGCTATTTGTAAGATGTTCAGTATTTCTTCATCCAGAGGGCAGCTTCTGCATCTGCTACTGAGTTCTCCCGGTTACTCAGAGAATTACATGTGTCATTAGGTACAAAAGTGCTTTGTAAAATTTAAGGCATAATAAACCGTAATATTTCATAGCGTTTCCCATAATAACTCTGACTATGTGAGTAAGATGATTAATTTAATTGTGAGGAATTAGCTGAATTATCGGAATGAACTGCACAGTTAATTGTTAATTAAAAGAATAAAGTTTATTTAATTTTTATCCATTCATTATTTGCTGTCATGCTTGGAGCACAAAAACGCTCAGATCAACAGAGAGGGAAGAAAGCAATCAGCAAGTGCAAGAAACGTCTGTCTATGTCTCTTCATTCTCAAAGCAGAACACGTGTTTGCTTATCCCAAATACAGCAGCTGACCTGGGGAAAGGCACTTGCAGCTCATCCAAGCCGGTACCTGGAGCACTCAGAGAGCGCTGCCCCCCCACACACACACATCTGGTTCCCTCCACCCTCCCAACTTATTGTAACGTGGAAGGCCCCAAACAAATGCACTTCAGGCGTGTCGCTCCTGAGTATTGTCACGCGCTCTAGAATAAAGCTTCTCTGAAAGTTTTTCTTACTGAGATAGCGTTCAGCTCCATCCTCTCCGTCAGGCCATTTACCCCTAGCTCCTGCGGCAATCATCGGTTCCATTCGGTGCTGACCGCATTAGTCACGGACAACCAGACAGCGTTTAACCTGGGTGTCATGCCCATCACCTACTTACTGTCTTGGGAATTATGTCCCCCGTGGAGTCTGGAATCCACACAGTCCAGTGCAACCTCAAAAGCTATGCCTGACAAGTGATAAATGAGAGCCAAGCTTATCGTGGAATCAAGAACTTCCGTGGGATGAAAACTAGGGTATCAGCACAGCGCGCATCCTCTCTTCCACAAGCAAAGAGCCAGCAAATGACCAGATTAACGCCTGGCAGAAACAAGGGAGCATGTATAAACGTGGAGTGTTGGAGCATGGGATGGCATATAAAACAAGATGACAAGGATTCAATGAACACGATAGCGGCCCACCATTGGTTAAGTGCATACTGTACCCAAAAGACCTTAGCCTGCTCTAATAATGGACATTTTACCTAAGTTGCTCTCATAATAATTTAAGATAGATGGATGGATGGATAGATATAGATAGATAGATAGATAGATAGATAGATAGACAGACAGACAGATAGACAGATAGATGAGATTCTAAATGTTGCTTGGTTTTCTAATGTTAAATAAGTCCTCCCATGGTAAGCAAGTTAAATGGACATCTTGGAATTATTCTTACTTAACTCAGATAATAAATGATAAACAATCTCACATTCTAAGAGACCCCCTCAAAGACCAACCCTGTCATTAAAGGAGACAATACAATGTCACTCATTTCTTCACAGTCCATTTCACCTACCTGGTCCCCTGAAAAACGCAAGGGATTAACAATAAATCTTAATCATTTGAGCCCCAGCAACAGAGCAAGTAAAGACCACGGCAGGGATTACTGGAAGAGAAAATGAGGTTTCTGTAGCTGGTTATGCAGCTACTAAACTGTTTACTATATTGCTCTCAGTTACACTTAGGAAGAAGGATACATATTCACTTATACACGAGAAGAACCAACGCGCAATTATCAGGTTTCCAAGCCATAGTGACTGCATTACTTTCTGCCAAAATGTAATGCATAGGGACCTTGATTATTTCAGCATTTCCCTGAAGATCGTACTTCAACAAGTTCACAGAGACCCAAAAGCTCCCTGCATGCGTGAGCATTTCAGAGACCCAAGGACCTGGGCAATCTTGGGGAATCTCTTTTGAAGTAGAAACAGAAGCTGTTGCAGCGCCCACAGCACAACACAAGAACAGGGCTTCTTTGTGTTCTGAAGGCAACGCGGTCAACGTTTTTACAAACTGTATTTATCACATAACGTTAAAACAACAGTTCAAAGCGGGCATGGAGCAGCTAGAGCCTACCAAAATGTCATACTATACTTTCAGCCGCCCGGCAATCCCAGCCATACTCCCTGGAAGAAGTCGAGTCAGAGAGGAAGGCAAGGCAGATAAAGACACTGTAAGAAATACCTGGCAAGTCACTAAAGGAAGATTATAGTATGACTTCCACATTCTGGAACAAAGCCATGCTCTAGCCTGTAGAGGACTATTCTACATTCCAAAATTAATCCTGACTTGTAACTAACCTAACTATGAGATACCAGATGGACTGCGAAACCAAACCTTCCCATGGTGAACTCGTGTAATCAAATCCGCAGAGTTTCAAATTAAGGAACATAAAGCCAAAACACCGTTGGATGGAAACCATGCATTTGAAGCTCGGAAGACACACATAAATCACAAAAATTTCTGTCAAAAGCTACTCTGGCCCAACCACTGGCGTAGTGAAACTCTAGCTCAGAGCCAGGGTGCAGAGGGTATTTTGTTAGCATCAATTGTTGGAGGAGACAATTTGTGCTGGCCTGGTTCACGGTTGATATTGGATGTGTTCAGGCTCAGCACAAATGGAAGGCAGCGAGAACTTCTTCTAATGGGCACAGCAAGCAGTTATCCATTCAACCTCATGACAATGAAAGCAATGTGTGGTAACAGAGAGATTCAGGGACCTCGGTGACCAGCGAGGGGAATAAAAATGGCACACTCGGAGGCGATATAAAATGGAAAAGAATCGCACGAAAAGCCTACGTGAGCAAGCGCAGGAAAGTTGAGTGTCTGGCTACACCCAGAAAGATTAAGAAAACCTGGCCCAAAAGGTGCACTCAGTAACTGAGGTGAGAGAGAGCTTCGACTCAAGGGTGTTAGCTAGGCTTCCTCCTTAGTTGTTGAGTTCAACAAAAGCCTTTAGTGGGGTAACCATAATCTCATAGTTACAGATTATTCACGGAACAGACACTCAGGGTTGATCCTCCTATTACCCCTGAAAAAAAAGTCATCAGAAGAGATGGCTCGTACTTTCCTTATGTGGCAATATATTTGAAGATTGAACTAACGACTTGATACCACACACCCTACCACAAATCCCCTATGCAGTGGAGGCCATAACCCTTGCCATTATAACATCCTCTCTTCCAGTAACTCTTTTTGTAAGGTCTTTTAAGAGACTGCAGAAGGCATGGCCTGTAGGCGTGGTGTCCTGAGCAATAGTATCTCTCATCAGAAGAATCCTTGTGTGACGAAGTATGTCAATAAGCCTATGACTGCGGTACCTACTGAGGCTTGGTCCCATTATTTCTAAGCGGTTACTATATATTATAAAGTAACACACTAAAAAGGGTATAAGTTCAGATTAATCCTACCCAGGGCAACAGTCTTCAAGTTTTGCATATTTCTTAAAGGTTGCCTTATTTATACTGAACTCATGGTAATGTTTGGTTTTATCTTTCCCAAGCTAGAACTGGTTAAACCAGAAACCAAGGAGAAGCAGTAGAAATGGCATCTCTCAAATAATCTAGTTCCCTCCTTGGGTTTGTCTTCTGCTCCATACATATTCCCTAGATCCTCAGAGGCGCCGTTCTCATGTGAAGATGCTTGAAAATCTCGCTTTGGATGTCACAATAACCATGTACTCAATTAGGGATTCTGATGACCGGGCATTACAAGCAACTAAGAACAAAGATGTTTGTACGGGGTGTTAATCTAGTTTAACAGGTGCACCTATACATTCTCAATATATCTGATGCCTTCATTCTAGCTGAAAATGTGATTTCTAGAGAAAATGCCCCGACTGAGAGGGCTCACGGCCATGTCTGTTAGTGCTTTAAAGTCACAGTGGCGGTGACTGCAAGGGAGCCTGCTAAAGCCTGAACTGTGAGTACTCAAGACTGTCAACTGTGGAACACTCTAATCCAGCACAAGGCCTGTATGCTGTCCTCCAAAAATGAGAAAAACCAAGAGTGGCTAATGAAAGAGTTTATAAAGATTGTATCCATAAAGCCAGTTGCCATACAAGTGACAATTGATGTCAGCATTCTATGATGTCCATTACAACTTAGAGTCATTTACAAAGCCTCACACCTCAGCCTCTCAGTATCTACCTCGGAAGCAAACCTACATGACTGCCAATATTGCGTTCTGCAACCCTTACAGTGAGCACACAGATGATGCTAAATTCTTCTGCTAAATAGAGATATAGTCAAGTACCCTTGGACCAAGCCTTCAATTGCCATTGAATATCTACGAGGCCAAGCAGGGTAAAGTGCTTCCCTAGGCTATACTTAGCAAGAAGGGTACCAATAAAGAGGTACATTTCTTTACAAACCCAAGTCTTTTGACTGCATTTACATCTTTGCACTCTGGAGCCCACGATGCGAAGAGCCTTTTCCTTATGATGACTTTCCTAATGCCACTTCATGCCGCTAACTCCTTTAGCAATTGCAGTTGCTGGATTGTCAGCAACTTGAAATATATCAATACAACTTTTCTTATGGAATCTAACTTTTTGACATTTAGAGCTATTTTTTTTGTTCAGAATTCTTATTATAAATCTGACTAAAGACAGCCACCAGGAGCCATGTTAAAGTGTGGCTATAATGATTATTTTAAACTTTCTTTGCCAAAGAAATTAATCTTTTGAATCTAGCTGTATTCAAATTTAGAATTTTTGAGACTGTGGCCATATTTCATGCCAGATTATAATACAGATGACCTCCAGCCCAGTCCTCGACAAAATACTATTCCCATCTGAAAATTTGTAAACATAGTGTTTCCTACTTTATTTCAATTAGCATTATTGGTATTCTGGTTTTTTTTTTTTCCACTCCAACCAGAGTCTCTCACAAATCATTCTTGGAATTTTCTAGCCTGCGGCTCCAAACTCTTCTGCATTCTTCCAACAAACTTACAAATCACATGGTCAGGCTTATCACAGCAAAATCACCACTTCTGATATGAATTTTATGTGTTATTTTCATTCTCAACATAGTGGCAAAATACTTAAAATACTCCACTTAAGTAAGGAGAAATTAATTTTTTTAGACGTACCATTCATTGTGGTACAGAAGGGACATCACAGAGGCTTTGAGGCAGGTCAGACTAGAACCTAGTCTGGGCTCTAGTCCTCCAAGGCCGACCTCTAGTTCCCTACTTAGTCACAAAACCCCATTTCTAATGGTCCTAAAGCCTCCCAACACACACCCCAGTTGGAGACCAAGTGTTGAAACACATAAGGCATGGGTAAAATTTTTATTCAATTGATAACAAAGCTTTTCTTCTAATATTTACCCAAAGGGGTTATGTTTTAGATATTAAGCCTAGACCTTTAATCCACTTTGAGTTAACCTCCACATATGATGTGGGGTTGTTGTACAGGTTTCATTTGGGGCATGTGGACGATACAACTTTCGGGATGTTGTTGAAAGGCAATAAAGAATGACCCTTATCACCCTATTCAAAAATCATTTGATAACATTTGATAGAATTTGTTTATGCACACTGTGTAGACAGCCTCCCTTTCCAAGACCACCTGGCGGTCTAACATATATTGACGGTGAAAATTGGGATATTTGAAATGACTTGTATTTTAGTTAGGGTTTCTATTGCTGCCACAAAACACCTTGACAAAAAATGCAAGCTGGGGAGGAAAGGGCTTATTTAGTTTCCTCTTGAGCATTGCTGTTCATCACGGAAGGATGTCTGGAAAGGAATTCCAACATGGCAGGATCCTGGAGGCAGGAGCTAATACAGAGGACATGGGAGGAGCTGCTTACTTTGTTCCCATGGTTTGCTCAGCCCCACCTTCTAACAGAACCTGGGACTGCCTGCCCAGGAACGCACCACCCACCATCGACTGAACTCTTCCCCATTGATCGCTAATTGAGAAAACGCCTTACAGTTGGATCCCACGGAGGCATTTCCTCAGCTGAGGCTCCTTCCTCTGGTGATTCTATAGCTTGTGTCAAGTTGACACACAAAGCCACCCAGTGCAACATATGACAAGAACTGACGTTGCTTGGCGATTTCCATAGTAACAAAGAGAAGGACCAAATTCTGTTTGTCTGAAACAAGGCTTAGAATTGAGAATACTGCAAGATCAGCCTGTGCTCTTAACCACTGAGCCATCGCTCTACCTCCTGAAGGGAAACTATAGGGGAAGTTGTTGAAAAGGCTAAAGCCTCAGTTACATCCCAGTTATATTAAATCCCAAGATGTGTCAACTCAAGTGAACTCTCACGTACAGACAAAATTAATATTGATTGTGTTTTACCGAGCCTACAGTTTTGTATAACTGAAGTTCTGAGACCTCAATATCTTATCCTCCCTTTTAAAATAAGCCTGTAGACTTATCCACTGTTTACATATCTGCACATGTCTGACACCTCATATTTTATAAAAAAGCAAAGTCCATCATTATTGCAGGAAACTCCTGTTTGCCGGGCTATATAAATCCACCAAGGAGGAAACACTCACTGGAATTACAAATTTACATTCAGTTTTAAGACATATTGTTATCTTGATAGCTGGGGCAAATTAAATTGCTCACAAGGTAATACACTGACCAGCAGTGCGCATGAACTGACCTCTCAGGCTTACGCTGTGCATTAGCCTTGGACCATCAGGTTGTCTTTGTCCTTGTACACACACACTCACACACACTCACACACACATACATACACACACATGCACACACACATACATGCACACATACACACATACACACACATACACACACATGCATACACACACACACACATACACACACATACGCGCACACACAAGTACCACATCCATATCTTTCTTGTATGGATACCTTTAAATTCAATGATGTGGGCCCTGATGGAAGCCAATACACTATCTATACATTTCTCTCATGTTCTTCTGCCCATCCACCCCCATTTTCCTTATCTGCCCATTTCTATAGAAGTACCTGGGTGGGAAAACTCTTCTTGAAAAATGAAATCATTCTAATGGCCATGGTCCTCGTCTTGTCCTTTCCTTTACCAAACAACGTTTATCACGATAAGAACATCTTCTCCATCTCCCTCCGACTTCACACTAAAACATTTTCCCCTGAGGAAGAGTGATTCTATTTTCCCCGAGGAATTGTGATCTCTCAATCACCAATTCCAAAGGATTCTCTTTTGTAACGGTGTTGTCTCTGCAATCTTATCCAGGGGTTGTATTTTCCTCTTTGAAAATGTTCCTTACTACGGTTTTCTGTGATAGTGGACTTGTGGCTCCTACGCTGTTTCTTTTTCTGTCGTTTGAAATTCTTTTCAAAAAATTCTGCACAGACTCATCCTTGTGACAGTTTCATGTTAAGTGCTGACCCTGACTGGTATCATACACTCTTGCATGTTTATTACACATACGTTTATCCCAACAGACACCTTTGGACTATACACCACATTTTCTTGCCAGAATCACTATAATGAACTCCTCATTGAACATCTTCATCACCCATCTTCTAATGACCCCTTAAATCTGTGTCCCCAGCTTTCCCCCAAACACGTCTAAGTGGAAATCTCAGGTATTTCTTCCTCTTCATCAAAGTCTATGGGTGCACATTGCCAGAATTCATTGCCAGCACGTTGGCATGGCTGTACAATCCTTCACAGTCTTCCTCCTGGCTTCAAACACCGTAATCCAGTGGCCTGGGATACAGAAGCTTTGGACTGCACTTGCCCTCCATTTGTGCGATAAATCTTACTCTTTCTGACACCCCCTTGAGTCTCAACTCTGGTGTCTTCCCATACGTCCTGCTGCTGTTCATCACTACGTGATTGCTACTTTCTGTATCTTCTATATGCTTTTGCTATTACCCAGTCTCTGTATTGATTCGTCTCCCTTGAATGGGAGTTTCTCAACAGCAGGGAAGGCATGGGATTGGCCCTTTTATCTGCAGCATCTAACGAAATCATCCCTCTTGCCTTGGTCGTTGGGAAATCTTTGTAGAACAAAAGTGAAACGGATTCGTGCTTCTCGGCATATACTTTGCTTTCTTTATAACAGCAATAGATTTTAAATCCCATCATAGAGCTTCTGGTTCACAACAACTAAAGAAACTAACGTGCTTATTTCTTCTCCTTTTCAAATCGAAATCATCATAATGGTGCAAAAGTAAGATGAAGTAATGATTAAGAAAAGAAGAGGAGGCGGGGGGGGGGGGCTGGAGAGATGGCTCAGTGGTTAAGAGCATTGCCTGCTCTTCCAAAGGTCCTGAGTTCAATTCCCAGCAACCACATGGTGGCTCACAACCATCTGTAATGAGGTCTGGCGCCCTCTTCCGGCCAGCTGGCATACACAATAAATAAATAAATATTTAAGCCGGGCGATGGTGGCGCACGCCTTTAATCCCAGCACTAGGGAGGCAGAGGCAGGCGGATCTCTGTGAGTTCGAGACCAGCCTGGTCTACAGAGCTAGTGCAAGGACAGGCTCCAAAGCCACAGAGAAACCCTGTCTCGAAAAACCAAAAAATAAATAAATAAATAAATATTTTTAAAAAAAGAGGAGGGGGAGCTCTAAGAAATTATTTATTTTGACAAATTTGGTTTCTTTAAATAAGGAAAAAAAGCCACTGGGGAGCAAAAAAGAAAGGGAGCTGTTTTAGCTTACAAATAAGGGTCTTTATGTTGTTTGTTTGTTTAAATTTCCTGCAAGTGAAATGATTTGATGAAAATAGGGTATTTTATGAAATAGGGCAAATGTCTGGGGAACATTTGGTAGAATTCTTGCCAAACAGCTCAATAACTACCTTTAATAATTCAAAATACAGAATTAATAAAGTGGAAGTTTGTATCTGGCGAGGAGGGGGAGACCAGGTTTCCTCTAGAACTAGGGACATTCTACAAAAACAGCAAAAATGCATCCAACTTAGCTGCCCGCCTGATTCCTCTCATGCTCTGTCTACTCCAGGAATGCATTGCCAACTAGCACACACTTCATCTGTCCAGATTCTCCAGGATCCTGGACCATTTGGGGTAAAAGAGGTGGAGAAAAAGAATTGTAACAACTTGAAAGTCTAAGCTAGCTCACAGCATAGAGCCATTATAACAACTTCATGCTCTTGTGGTGTTTCTTTCATTTTATTTTTTACAGGGTCTGAGTAAGTAGACCAGGCTGGCCTAAAACTTGCAATCCTCCTGCCTCACTCTCTGGAGTGCTTGGATTACAGACATGTGTTCGCCTCAACCGTGCCTGGCCCTCTACTTACTTCTTCATTCATATTTACTGGCAGGTAACTGAGAAACACTATAGATTTAAAGAAAAGAAAGACAAAACAGAATTAACAAGTCGACCGAGTATAGAATGGGAGAGAAATTTGGAAGAATTCCATAATATGTGGAGAAATTGATGTAGTTTATTCACAAAACAAAGGCATATTCTGGAGCTAATGGATATCATAGACTCTGAGAAGGTTCTTGAAATCTATAACTTAATGAAATTAAATAACTGTTAAATATTAAATAGATGGTCAAAAGTCTTAATGGAGAATTAGAAGAAAAAGGAACAACTATATCACACTGTATGTGTAAATATATATATAATGTGTTTATAATATATCTATTATAATATATTTTATTATATGTTTATAATACATATAAAACATATAATAGTATATATTTGTAATATATACTATATAGTCACTCTCATAGAGTGAGAGCAAATAACGATTAGAATTAAATTAAAAAGAAATCTCTGAAAAATAATCCCAAGTAATGTCTCAAAGCTGAAAAAAAAAACAAAAAAGAAGAAATGTAAAGATCCTGCCAAGTAATAAACAGGATCGATGGAAATATTGACATGTACAGACGTCGTGCAGAATTCTGAACTATTAAATTGGAAAGACATTCCACAAGCTTCTAGAGAGAATTTGGAAGAGATTACTGGTAGATGCTAGGAGGCAAAAGAGCAAAGGTTTGTTGTTGTTGTTGTTGTTTTTATAAAAAGAAAATGGCATGGAAGCTATTACTCTATAACAAGCCAAACAATGTGCACAATAAGAAATAAAGGTTATTTCTGAGAGCTGGTGGGCTATGAGAAGCCTCGACAATGTTTAAAATTTCAAAGTTAGAGAGCAGAACTTGGAAAATAAAAGTTTGACAGGGAAAAAATATTGTGTGGAGAGACAGCTGAGCAGTGGGTGCTTCGGTATTGTGCCTCAGTTTTAATACCCATCATGGGTCAGAAATCAAACTGGAGAGTAGACATAAGGCCTGTGAAGTTAAATGTGTCATCTTTCAATACACGTTGCTCACGAATAAAATTCTAAATGAATGGCTGAAGATAGAGTTGCACACAAGTTGACCACAGTTGTTTGCTCTGGGGTCAACACTACACTGAAGAGTACAGGAAAACACAGGACTTTTTAAAACTCTCTCCCCTGTCTCTCTCACCTGCTAAAATGTTGGGAATTTATCACCAGGTACATAAAGCACAGCTATGGTCACAGTAACATCACCCTCACCTGGTCCCTATCGACTTCTCTCCCTGGTGGAAAGGGAGCCACATCCTTTTACCATGCTTAGGGCAGTTCCTCCTCCTCGGTTCTCTGCAGACAGAGACCCCAAAATAGGATACAGACGATCAATAGCTCTTGGGGATTCTAGAGGAAAATTCTATTTGTCTGTCTGTGATATTAAAGAGCTGCCATCACACCGTGTGAGTAAGGCCATGTTGAAGGGAGGAAGCGGAAGTGAAAGTCACCATGGGAAGGACAGCATTTAGAGAGAGGCAAGGAGAAGTAGCTGGAAGTCTGTGGAGTCCCCCACTGTCCTTAGTGGGCATTTCACTCAGAATGTCCCATCTTCACAAAGTAGCCAGGAATCAAAAACGGGCTTCCCTGAATAAAATGTATACTATGATATCAAAGCATTTTGATGTTGTAAATGAAAAGACAGATAAAAATACTGGGCATAGGAAACGGGGGGGGGGGGCTTTCAGAACAAACAACTTCCAGTTGTTTTGCTTTGTCTTATAATGGCTGAAAAGAACGTGGGATCATTTTTTAAATAACAAGCTTGGATTTAAGATCTGAGACAGCCCAGGAGTCCAAATCAAATCACAAACAAGAAAGCCAGTGAGGACAGATGCAAACCTTCAGTTGTACACTTGATCACACAACAACAGAGTGGGGGGGGGGTAGGCAACTTTCAGGGGCTCTAGTTTGTGAACCACCATCCTGGCCTGACGAATTTCCTCGGGATTCAAAAGGAAATGAAACGCGCATGGCACATGTGGGATTAGACTGCAAGATGAACCGCCCACTGCGTAAGGTTGTGAAGATTGTCATTTGCCCAGTTTCCCAGGTCCAGAGAGAGAAGGAAGGACAGAGGAAACAGTCCCGACAAAGGAGACTCTGGGGATCAAAATGCTTACCAAATGGTCCTCAAAATAGCTAGCTACTAACTAGTTAAACTTTAAAGCATTTCTGATTTTAAAGAGGAGTCTTTAAAGAAAAAGAAAAGAAAAAAACTTGTCTTTTCTCATTTTACATACCAACCCCAGGTCCCACTCCCTCCCCTCTTCCTGCTTCCACTCCCTCCACCTTTCCCCATCCCCCCCATGCTCAGAGAGGGTACTGTTTTTCATAGGAAGTCAACAAAGTCTAGCATATTGCCTCGAGGCAGGACCAAGACCCTTCCCACTATATCTAGGCTGAATAAGTTATCCTTTGGAAACCCTCCAAAGAGAATGGGTTCTAAAAAGTCAGTACAAGCAGTTGGGATAAATCCTGGTCCCACTGCCAGTGGCCCCACAGTCTGAGGGCCTGGTTTGATCCTATGCTTTTTCCCTTGCTGTCAGACAGGAGTTGGTGCGCTCCCACCAGCTCAGGTCAGCTGTTTCAGTGGGTGTCCCCATCATGGTCATGCTATCTCTCCTCCCTGTCTTCAACTGGACTTTGGGAACTCAGCCCAGGACTCCGCTGTAGATCTCTGTCTCTGCTTCCATCAGTTGCTGGATGACAGTTCTATGATGACATTTAGGGTAGTCATCAATCTGACTACAGGGCAAGGCCAGTTCAGGCATTCTCTCCACAATTGCTAAGGGTCTTAGTTGGGGTCATTCTTCTGGATTCCTGGGAATTTTTCCAGTGCCAGGTTTCTTGTTAGCTCCATAATGGCTCCCTCAGTCAAGATATCTCTTTCCTTGCTCTCCCTCTCTGTCCTTCCCCCATCTTGACCATCCTGTTCCCTCAAGTTCTCCTCCCCGCTCCCCTTGAAGAGTATTCTTTTTAAAGTGTGTGTGTGTGTGTGCATATATGTACACGCTGGAAAAATATCATCTAAAAATGAAGCCATAAGCAAAACAAATGTATACACATTTGAGTGAAAAGATAAACAAATCAAATTATCATTTATATATGTGAAGGCTAAACAAAAATGATAACAGACAAACTAAAGTCTAGAAGTGTACCACCACACAGCTTTGAGAAAGAAAAAAGTCTTCGGGTAATGTTCGAGCCATAAGGAAACTGTTTTGGTAGTTAGTCATAAGGATTTTGCAAAGATTAAGAAATAGTGTTAAATAACGAAGCTTATAAATTACATTGTTATATCTAAATTAACCTTACCAAAGTGTTTTCCTTAAGACGAACAGGTTTCAAGAAAAGATTATTGAACTATATTACGCATTAAAATAAAATATTTTAAAATTTGGCAACAAGATTTCCTGTTACTTAGCTACCAGCTATATAGTAAGGGATGGTAGCTGTTAGAATCTTCATTTTGTTTAAGAAATGATATGCATTTCAGTCCTAATACTTAACACAGAAAAAAAATCAAATTTTAAAGATTCTAGATAAATCATAAGAATTAAATCTGGATCTTGAATGCATAAACCATTAGGACACATGAGCACACAGAGTAACCAATCAATACAGCAAGGCAGAGGCTAATAGAAAGAACCATAAATATCAGCATAAAACGATTTCGTAAGGAAATAAGATCAAATAAAAGTTATTCTGTTAAGAAAATACATGGTCATTATAATTGATTTCACAGAGGTATGTTAAATAATATGGAAAAGTTACCTGACATAACTTTGTCTAGAAAAAAAAAAGCTGGTTACAAGTAACATAACAAATGTGATTCCTCTTGATGATAAAAAAGTGTCTGTGTAATGTATGGGTATCTAGAGTTATTAGTGTGGGAAATATATGTTATTTTTTTGTAGGAGTGGGACTTTTGAGTTTTTCTTTACCACTTTTATTGTTAATTTAATAATGAACATGTATTATTTTAAAATAAAATTAAATAATTTTCATATTATTTGATTTTTAAAGCTAACAAACTGTTAGATCAAATGTAAAAAATTCTATAATGTGCTACTTACAAGACAATAAAATAAAGAAATTAAAAATTTTTAAATTTGATAGATAAGCCAAATGTCATAGGTGATTTCAGTTGTTTTAAAATCAAGAGTATGAAACAAAGTCCAGTTTAATCCATGAAGCACTGAGAGACCAGTAAGAAAGCAAACAATAGAAGAAGGTGGTAAGAGTAAACTCATAGGAAAATAAACCCTTTTTATTAGAAAACAAGAAGACACACAATTTGGATGACAGTGTGGTATTGGAAACCCAAGTGTTTGTCAGTTCCTTCCATAGAGGGGAAGCAGTGGCCAGCAGAGCCCCTGAGAGCTGGCCCTGGTCAGTTCTCAGCATCACTGGCCTCCAAGGCCAGAGCACACCTCCACACAGGCAGGGCCTCCAGAGTTCCCTGTAGAAGAATAAAGAAGACTAAACCCTGGCTTATCGAATATTCTAAAATTACAAAAAGCAAACAAATCGAGCAAATAACTTTAAAAGGTTGAATGAGGTGAAGGCAGGCCTCATCCGAATCTTTCGTGAAAGAGAAAAGTCAGAATAACAATAGAAACAATATTTGAATTGCTGAGCTGGGATCTCTCAGGAAAATGTCAGCCCACTTGATTTTATTAGGAAGCTTCATTAAAACATCTACAGAAAATTATTTTTATGCTTTTCCTGAGGGCGAAAAATGAATTTCCCCAAACAAATCTAATATAGCATCCATAAAACATTGAGCATTGTTATAGAATAAGAAACTACACCTTTCAATATGGTTATAAAAATTCTAAATACATTATTAGTAAATTAATTCAAGTAGTCTATTATAGAATATACAATAACAGTGGATTTATTCTCTACAAAAATGCAGGAAAATTTTAACAGTAGGCAGCCTATTAAACATTATCAATTACATTAACAGGGCAAAGAAGAAAAGCTATATATTAACAAATGCCGAATTTTTCAAGTAAAATTTAACCTGAAATCTTAAATAAGAAGAATGAAAAATAGTTCTGTAAATAGAAATGAATCTTAAATTAGCAATAAAACATACACTGAAGGATTAAAAAATTAAAGATGCCTTTTCAGAAGGGAGGGGAAATAAAAGGAATTAGTTAGCATTGCTTTACTGGAAGCAATGAAGAAAAATGAAATGTGATTTCCATTACGGAAAGGCACCAAAGGCACCGTGGTAGAAATGGTTTCCGGGTTACAAGTGTAGAAAAACGAACAGGCTTATGTAGCAGACAATCCTGACTTCACCTCTGAGCTGAGGTGTGCTGTGGTCCCTGAAGATGGCAGAGAGTCCTCAGTGGGGTAGTGCCATTTTCTGCTTCAACCAAATAACAGGGATGGGGGCCATGGTGGAAGGAGAAAGGATTGTGGGGGTGTGGTCTGCAAATGGTCTCTGCACTCACCTTCCCTGGCTAACCTTCAAGGGAATTCCAGGAGGCGGACCTTTAGTTGGTCTTTCTGTCTAGTACACCACTCTTTGAGGTGGGATAACCCATTCTGACTGCAGGAAACCCAAGTTCTCATAGAAATACTGCTTCTGCCTGGTGCTGTGACCTTGAACAAATTACCTAACGGGACTCAAGCACCAGGGTCAGCAGGCGGGAAATCAATTGCCCGTTTCGCTCACGGGCTGTTCTAACACACGAATGGATGATTCAAGTGTTTGGCTTTAGATAAAAACAGCTTAGATAGAAAGCATAATTCACTAGGATTCCGGGCGTTAACGTGCCAATTCTTTATCTGAGTGAACAGCAACTGACTTAACTAACACGCCCAGGAACGGGGGACTTGGTGGGAATGGATGTTCTGTGTAGTTGCTCAGAGGGGAGCCGCGTAGAGTACCGGAAGGGGGAAAGTGAATAGCTAAGCAATCACTGGAGTCTGAAGTGCTCTTGGAAGCAGTGTCATTTGAAAACTCTGCTTAAAAAAAAAAAATCTTGAGTGAGTCCGGGAGAGGTGGTGCACCCTTTTAATCCCAGCACTTGGGAGACAGAGGCAGGTGGATCTCTGCGAGTTCAAAGCCAGCCTGGTCTATAAGTTCCAGGATATCCGGGGCTACACAAAACAAAACAAAACAAAACAAAACAAAAAAAACCCTAATACCCTCTCCAAGTTACCAAGTTTTATAAGACTGGATGCTCCTCATAAGGCTTCTGGAGTTAAACTGCGATTTCTTTAAAGTCAGTCACCCTCCATGGACCGAATCATGGGAGACCTTGGATAATCTATTTTAATAAAAGAAAGTCTCAGAGTGGAAAATCATGCTGATTTTTATTTTAGTCTTAATATTCATGAATCTCACACAGATGTGTCTACAGCCATGAAAACAATATGGCGTGCCTGCATGTATGTGTATTACACATTCCTCAGGTTCAATATCAAGGGTCTTCTCGCAGGATCGGATCTTGTGCTTTGCTCTGTCAGCTTTTGCCTACTGCTGTCCCCAAACCCCAACTTGCTCTCCCAAGGGTTGCATCTTGAGTGAACCTCCCTAGCAAGCAAGGTTGCACAGGCCTGGACGGTCACAACTTCTGAAACTGAACTAATTGGTCTCTACAGCAGTGAACCTGGGCCCCAAAGAAGGAACAAAAGAAACTGCAAATTACCAATGGTATCGGGCTTAATCAAAACAATAGGAGATTAAAAAAAATATTCGCTGGTGGCTAGGAGATCGGGGGCAAGCTCTACAGAGGAGATACTGGGAGGGGCACAGGGGCATCTATCTATTAAAAAAAATGAGCAAGAAGTAGATAAGGCTATAATTCCACCCTGGGAGTTCTGGTGACAAACCCTTCAGATTCTGACTTCATGGTACATGTCACCGCCAGCACCCCTCAGTGGAATTATAGCCTTGCGTTACAGGCTTGCTTGTCTGTTATTATACTCAGAAGAGCTTAGAAAATATGCCCAGTGTTGTTGAAATGAGAAGTAGATTCAGCCAGGCAGAACTAACAATCAAGCTCTTCCTAAATCCGTTCCGGGAGAGCTTTGTTGGCTGCAGCGGAGGCCACGTGGCCTTGCTATCTTCAAAGACCTTCATCGCCCATCAGATTTCTTCTGTTTCTCTTGGGACCACAGGAATCTCTAATTCTCATCTCCATTAATGACCTACCCCGCAGTGGTGACAGCAAGGTCAGAAATAACTGTTAGACCTGAACCCAAAGTTCTTATAGGGTCCATTAGATGGTCCAAGACAGAAAGAGTAGACAACAAGACTTTGGGATAAAACAGGGAAATTAAGATCCATGCACATATGGACCACGGACCACAGTGGTCTTCTGAGGGCTCCTGCTGTGCTTTTTCTGCCGTCCTGTAGGTTCTGTTATTGGGATCAAAGCATGATAGCTGATAGGCTACAATCACAGAATACTTTCTTTCTCCTTTTATTCCAGTGAGTTTTTATCTAGAGCTGGAAATGACGGTAACTCTTTAGATGTTCTTAAGTAGAACATAGGTAGGACCAGACAGATTTGAGTATACAAGGTGTGAGGTCATGGCCAGTTCTCATCAGAACGAAGCCTGGATTGGTACTTAGTCTATATTTCGCTACCTCTGCCAAACTCTTAGTGTCCTATTCTAAGTATAGTAGTTGGAGGAGATTTGAGCACACATTTAAATGAGTTCTTCCAAAGTATCTACATACATATAGATGAATAGACAGATGTTTCAAGCTTATAGCCAAAATCATCACTGAAGCCAGGACACTGGTGACTCATTTTATAATTGTGGTCTTGAATCAAGACTCTCCCATATCCTCAATTTTGGTAGACATTCCCTGAAATCAGGACACTCATTTTGCTGATTGCCTTGAGACCTTTGGGTTAAAGGTTTCCAATCACAGAAAGTCACCTAAGATAAACTGTAGACTCACAAACATCCTTAACAACATGTTATCCTCAAATAATTGGTGTTGCAGGGATTCATTCAGTTTAGAAGCGAATTGGGCGGTGAGATGGCTCGGCTTCTTGATTTCTGGCACAACTTCTTGCCTACCAAAAAGAAGCTGGATTTTTTTTTCTCAACTGAGGCTATGTATGTGGGTACCTAAGAAATGATTCCAGGAGAGCTCACGTGGAACAAATCACCCTAATATCTCACCAACAACACCTGAACACTCCATTTTCCATCTGGCCTCTGCATTCAATACACGGTTATTTTCCTTTTCTTCTACCTGTTGGGATAGGTTGATCCTGACATAGTAATGGAAATTGAAGAACGAATGGTTAAGTAAGGAAGTTGAATTTGGTGACAATGAGGCAAATAATTTAGTATTGTTGACAAAACAGTAAACAAAGCAATAAAGAAAAATGTCATTTCTTCGATGAATAATTTTCTGAGCCCTATTCAGAATGATTGTAACAGCTCATATATACTGTCATCGTTTGATGAGTTTCTATTTCATTCCAATAGTCAAAGCTCCTCCTTTTCTTTGTCTGAACCATGGCATCTATGTTATCTAGTCCCATATTGAGAGCGAGGTTCTCCTCTAGCTCCGTGGCTCTAGGGAAGTTACATGACCCCTTTGTGTCTTGGTTCCTTTATCTGGAAAGTCGCGATAATGCCTAATAAACATTTATATACCGTAAGGCTCTTAGAAGGATATAATTATTGATCTATATGGATTCTAATTTGTCATATCCTATCAGGGAGCATTTCAGGGAGCTGAACAGAATGTTCATGAATGTCGTATTTGTGATGTATAACATAATCACGCAATGAGTGTCCTCTTTTTAGTGTCTACCTGTTTCTGCAAAATGTTTGAGTTTATTTGGAGACTACAGTTCACATCTCACAGGAAAGGTAAATTCTAGTGTGTTAATTTCCTTACCTGCTTTTTCTGGTAACTTCTAAAAGTTTGCATTGGTCCTAGATTAAGATTAAAATATCTTCTTTGGACAAAAGAGATCTATTTTTTTTTTTACTGCTGTTCATTTATGTCAGTGACAAATCCAGACACTGGCATGACTTAAAGAAATTTTGATGGATGGATATAATAAAAGAAAATTAATAATAAATTTTGAATACAGAAGGGACTTTTCATGAAATATATGTAGTCCATCCTTGTCTCTGTGACTGACACAGAGAAGTTGCTTGACGTTTTGTGACATGTCTAATGAGACTCCGAAAATCTTTTAAATTCTTTCTTTTTTGGTATTATAATTATTTCACTTCCTCCACCTGTTTCCCCACTCCAAATTCTCCCATATGTCCCTCCTTGCTATGAAACATTTGATGACAATACTGCTTCTAGTTTGAGCATGACACATCATTCATTTAGTAGTTAGTTAAAATCCTCGAGCATTCTGTATGGGAGTGAACTGGGCCTCCAGCAAGCATAGCACAATCCAATGGACAGGAGCAACATTCAAATACCAGAAGCTGACCACTGGTGTCTGTATCCTAGAGCATGTGAAGAGAACTTGGGCTAATAGCTACATGAGTTAGTAGACTAGGAACTAGACCTTGATGAGACACTGATGTCATGGATTCGGTCAGGAACCTAACTTTAATAGAGACCTTACCTCTATTTAGTAACCTTGCCAACCCTACACCATAGACTAACATAAAAGCCTCTAATCTAGAAACATGCAAAATCCAGGAGATGCCCACCCAGTCTCCCTGACTCCATATCAGTGAGAAAACGCCTTGTCGCTGTCCTAATGAGATCCAACGCTCTGCATAAATCTGTCCAGTTCTCCCTCTAGATTCTAGAGTCTAGAGAATCAGGAGTCTCTGGTTTTGTAACAATTGCCCCAAATTTAGCATCTGAAAATGAACAGCATGAATTGTTCCTAATGGATGTACACCTCAGGCGGGCAATTCTACAGATCAGAATCAGGCTTTGTTTATCTCTGATGGACCCCACGTGCCTGCAGTCAGCTGATAAGCCAGAACCTGCTTCTGACCTGAGATGGCTTCATTTAACTTGTCAAATGGTTTATTGGCTGTTGCTTTTGGTAATGGCGTGAATAGGTCCCAAGCCTGTCATTATCAGCAAGCTGTTATCATCTGAGGCTTTGGAGCCTTCAGGAGAAGAAGAAGAACCCTGAGAGGCCAGGTTGTAGAGCAAGCCCTGCACCCTAACAGGACAGCAATCTTGGAACAGTAAGAGGTACACATTTATATGGTTGAGAATAAAAAAGGAAAGGAAAGAGAAGTTGACGTCTGCCTTCAGTCTACCTTACTGCCCTGAGAAACGTTTTAAACCCTTGCCACTTAAACAGTTGCCCAAAGTGTGGAGCATTCCTGTGCCTTCCTCTGAATTCTTACCCTGGCTCCTGTAGCCAGCCACGCCTGCCTTCCTGTTTCTTGCTGTACATGCTGAGTTCAGTCTTACCCTGGACTTCTTCTTCTTTCTTTTTGCTCACTAGAAACATCATCCCAAGCCTGCCATTCATTTCCCTCTCTCCTCCCCTTTCCCTTCTCCTCTTCTTCTTCCCTTTATTTTGTGATACTTTACCCATGATGCCTGGGAAGTGCTTCACCACTGAGTTACACCCCCAACTCCATGTCTTCTAATATTTATTCAGTATATCAACTCAAACTTGCTGTCTTCAAGGAGCGCTTTCCTGACCAGTTGAGTAAGCTATCATCTTCAGCCAGTACCTTAATTTATTCTCATCCTCGTCTTTATCTGTTTCTGAAAATATCAGATTTGCTCAGCTGGTTATTTCAGTGAAAGGAGAGAAAGTCTGTCCTGCTTACACACAACTCCTCCGTTGCCTAGGACAGCATCCAGCTTATAGAAGATGCTCCATGGATATCTGAGTGTTATCTATGCATCTGATATCAGCTGCATTACTGCCCGACT
>NW_026067986.1:2521976-2544476 GCF_014885135.2 Alexandromys fortis | reverse complement strand
GAGGGAGGGAGGGAGAGAGAAAGGGAGGAAGAGAGAGAGAGAGAGAGAGAGAGAGAGAGAGAAAGGAAGGAATATGAACAATATTTGATGAATCCACTTTTTGTCTTTTTGTATGGGTTAATATTTAAGATAAAGTAAAGATAAATGATAGTATATTCCGAATCCAGATAATCAGAAACCACACATGATCCAAGATAGCATTTCACAACTTGAGAGCTTCATAAAGCTTGGTAACACACTAACTATATTTACTGTTTTGTTCTTTAGAAGCAAGATGACAACTTCGTTTATTAGAATACTTACCACATGACCCTGTGCTTAAATGATGTGGGTAGGAACTACCATGCTTCTCGGTGTCTAATAGTGGCTTTTTCCTGCCCCATACAGGAAGAGGAAGACTAATACAGCTGCCAAAGAAAGCTGCTCACATCTGTCAGAGGGTGCAAGCATGGAAGAGTCATAATACAGCTAGCCTTTCACTGGGGCGTGTGAGATTTGTTTCCAATGAGTTTTCTTGGGATGAATGGACGTAGACAGAAAAGCGCTAAGCTCCAAGTATATAGAGTTACTCTGGCCGATGCTATATCACAGACACCACGTCCACATCCTATCTCTATCAGCTACGGAAGAACAGGGGCATCATTCTCTTAGAAGCCAGAGAGAGGAAAAAATATATAGGCCAACTTTTCTAAACTTGGCGTCCAGCTCTCCCTTCCTGTAAGAACTATGTAGCCTTCCACGGAAGAGCCCGCACACGGGCTTTGCGGCAAACACCATATCCTAAAGGTGAAAGACTACGGAAATAATAGTATTGAACCTGAACTTAAAATAAAACCTGACATAATTGCTTCGCTTCCTTGAACCTGTGTCGGGGTGCTCAGGGGAGTACAGCTACGTCTGTTTTACGCTCACTTGCTGCAAGGTGTAAGCCCCCAGTGATATATTTATGAAATACAGAAATTGCTAAAAAAATATTGCCAGTCTCCCTCCCTGGTTTCCCAGCCTCTGTTGATGCCCAGGAAGCAACACCAAACTCTCCAACACATGCGTGAGTGTCGAGGAACACAAAGCGTGGTTTGGAAACTCTTTTTAAAAGGCACACAGTAACTGGCTGTCATTCGGTTTGCTTCCCTGCCACGTCTCGTTCAGGTTGAGGACCATGATCTGCAGTATCACCAATGGAGTAATACACGTCGTGGTTTTGTGCCCCATTGACAGCAAACGATTTACACTTGATGTTACTCTGCTTTTTATCAGCATCTCTGGGTACTTTGGTTTCTGCCTGTGCTAAGTAAGGATTTATGCAAACCCTTAAAATAATTTTAATGTCGTTTCAGCTTCAGAGAACTCAAGGCCAGGAGGTAGTAAAGACATAACTCCATCTACAACTTCATATTAAGTGGAAGTATGAACTCTGAATACTGGCAGGCAGATGAGGGTGGTGGCCCAGTGTTTGTCTCCTGGGGAATATTTCAGACATTACAGGTTTGGGTGTAGAACATGAATATCACAGCATGCTTCCACCAAAATTCTGCCTCTTTCAGCACACTGGGCCTCATTGTACAGTTACTTACCTTCCTGCAAGGGGAAATATAAACTGAAAATCCTTATGTACTGAATCACTAATGGTAATGATTTTTATTTTAACCACAAAAATACCTTCAACTACAAAACAAAACCCATATAAATGATAGTTAAGAATACATTGTCTCCTTGCCAATATTTGTGGCAAATTTTTTAATTAAACGGATATATAAGGTCTGCATCATTTTTTAAAAATTCTTTCTTTTGTATGCATTATATGCATGTGTGTATGCCATTAGTGTGTGTGTGCACTGGGGACATGAATGTACTTTGGGGGCCAGAAGACAATGGGAGACATTTTGAGGCTGTGGTTACAGGTGGCCGTGAGCTGTCGGATGTGGTTTCTGGTTACTGAAGCCAGGCCTTCCTCAGGGTCGGCCGGCGTTATTACCCTCCGAGCGTCTCCCCCAGCCCGTCTACCTTGTTTAAACAATGTGCATGTTCAAATAATCCAGTAGCTGTCTTATTTAATAATTACACTTGCTTCGTATGGTTAGACCCTTGGAAGACAATCTGCCCAAAGGATTCAGGGCAAATAAACCTGTAAGAATATCTCCCAGAGTTGTGTGTCTCTTGTGTACCAGTAGCTAGTTCAAGGTTGGAGAGAGGGCTCAGTGATTCAGAGCCATGACTACTCTTCCAGGGGACCTAGAATCGATTCCCAGTGCCCACATAGCGGCTCACACCAGTATGTAATTCTAGTGACAGGTGGATTCCACCCTCTTCTGACATCTAGGATCCCAAAGTCTGCACAGGGCCCAAACTCACATTCCGGCAATCCCTATTCATGTACGTCAGATCAAATTTAGAAAAGGTGAATTAGTCTACCAGCATGAGGAAGACGGTTTGAAGGGTAGCGCTTACTGAGTGAGTATCAAGATGCCCATCAATGACATAAAAACTGGTTTCCATCATCCCCAGCATGGGGGACGGATAAAGAAAGGTCCCTGGAGGTTGCTGGCCAGCCGGCCTCGTTCCATCAGTGAGCTGCAGGGTCAAGTGGGAAGTGACAGAGACAGAGTCGCCATCACAGGCTGTCATCTCACCTCGACACTCATAGGCACACATATACACATATATACACAATATATACATATATACAATTTAAAATAAAGAATGAACACAGGAGCAGCGAATTTGGGTGTACTCTGATCATATTACCGGGTGTGCGTGAGTCCCTAAGAGGCTTCAAAATGTGTCATTATAAACTGTTGCTCAATTAATAGATTTTTATATACAGAAAGAGAACTGCCTAGCTGTGTTTATTAGTAACCAAATGACTCAAAGGAACCATTCTTAAATAGCTTGCTTTACTTAATAACTAAAAACATGTCGTTTAGTAAATAATATGGGAATTATTCGAAATAAATCAGTATTCATTAGGAGCTAATAACTACATGTGTCCATAAAATTAAGCCTCATTCAGAATTTTCAGATACAAAGTAAGTCTTTATCCTGCACTATCTGAGGGAGGGAACATTCCCATTCCCATTTTCTAGATGAGAAAGACTGAGACCGAGAAGTTTAGAGATTTCTCCAGATTGTCCACTCAGTTCTAACTGAATGACCCAAGATTTTGACTCAAGCACCTAGTGTCCCAAAGCAAGCCATCTTGACCACCGCCCCAACCAATAGTTCAAAGTCTAAATCTCTGGGAAAGCCATTCACGAAAGCACACAGAAACTCCTCAGTTAGCATGAAAGCCGACAATTTCCTTCCTAAGGTTTGCGGGCGTTTGTTGTTGCTTGGTATTGGGTCACTCCACAAAAGAACACTGCTATATGCTCCGACTTGGGCCGGTTTTCTTTTTTATTTTAACTAACATGATATGCTTTGGTCCTCATGTAAAAACAAATACTTGAAAACATCTCAGGCTTTGCTATTATAAAGCTGTTTCGGCATCGGCCCCTAGCCTTCCCTGACCTCTGATACGTATGCTGGTATAAATTGAGCCTTCCCCTGCTGCCTCTCCCTCTCCTCTCTCTCCCTCTCCTCTCTCTCCCTCTTCTCTCTCTTCCTTTCTTCTCTCCCTCTTCTCTCTCTCTCTCTCTCCTCTCCCTCTCCTCTCTCTCTCTCTCCCTCTCCTCTCTCTCCCTCTTCTCTCTCTTCCTATCCTCTCTCTCTCCCTCTCCTCTCTCTCTCTCTCTCCCTCTCCTCTCTCTCTCTCTCTCTCTCTCTCTCTCTCTCTCTCTCTCTCTCTCTCTCTCTCTCTCCTCTCTCTCCCTCTCCTCCCCTGTCTTCTAGGATGTTGATGTTTCTTAAGAGAGCAGCAGACAAGGGTAGCATCTCCATTCTGGAATGTTCCCCATCTCTCCCCCTCACACAGTCCACAGCAGGACTACAGTCCTTCCTAACTGATGCTGTGGCCTTCCGACACTTTGGAGGCGAGAAGACCAGGAGGAGAAGCTAGCTCTTCCACCTACCCACTAGACTGTCAGAAGCGATTTATTTAATTCCTCTGAACTTTAGGGCCCTTCTTTAAGAGAGGAGAATGACAACTCCAACCTTATAAAGTTGTTATAGGTAAATCCTCCCAGAATGAGAATGCAAACGGTAGCCCATATACCATATGTCTAAATATTTAAAAGTTATAAATCAAGCCAACACATCGTTAACTAAAATAGGTTTTATCCTGCCTCTGACAATATACTTTCATAATGATGAAGTTAAAAAAAAAACATTGTGTGTCAAGCTATGCTTTTTTGTAGGACCAAAAGTTGGAGAATAACAGAGAATAGTCCTTGTTGCCTTGCCAGAGGACTGGGGATGAGAAATAAAATAAGAAAGCTCTAGAATGCAGATCACTGTGCGTGTTTCATAAGCAAATCGATGACTTTCAAAAACCAAGATTTTACATCATTCCCCTTTTTGAGTACTAAGATTTGAACCTGAGTCCTCACACTTGGTAGGCCAGTGCTGTACCACTGAGCTAGCCCCCTCCTTACTTACTTCTTAGTGACCATAGTGACCTAACCCAGTGGCTCTCGGCCTTCCCAATGCTGCGGCCCTTTCACGCAGTTCTTCACGTGGTGGAGACCCCCAATCATTACATTATTTTACTACCGTTATGAATCATAATGTACATATCTGATGAGCAAGACAGCTGATACTTTCACACCAAAGGGGTCTCAACCCACAGGCTGGGAACCACCGATCTAGGGAATCCATAAGGAAACCCAAGATCTTAATACGTTTTATCATCAAGAAGCATGAAGTTATACTTCAGAATTAGTCGATGGAAATGAATCTTACCTCATTTACCCTTTCATTTGGGTGGAAATACTCAAAAATCTGCTTTTGTAACTTTTTTGAAATGCCTCGTGCATTACTGTCTCCACCCATGTGTCCTGTTCCTCCTCCTTACTACCATTCCCAGCACCTTGAAAATATTCTATTCTCGGTTTCCATAACGTCAATGCTTTATAATCTGACCGATGAGTGACGTCACACGATGTTTGCTGTTTGTGCCTCAGTTCCTTCACGTTGCGTGATGACCTCTGTGTCATTATGGGTGATGACTTCCGTTGTCACAAATGACTACACTTCACCTTTTTAAAGGCGGGGTAGCATTCAATTCCGTGTGTGGAGCAGGCTCAGCACCCGCCCCTTCAGCACCGAGTCTATTTCTTGGCCATCGTCAAAGCGCTGTGAAAACACCAAGATGGACGTTTCTCAGATAGACCGGCTTCAATTCCTCTGGTTAGATATCCAGAAGTAGGCTTTGTAGATTATATGGTGGCTCTATTGTTAACTCTTGCAGAACCGTCCTGCTGTTCCCACAATGGGTATGCTGAATTGCATCACCACCAATGCCAGGTACGGCTTCTCTGTTCTCTGCACCTTCTCCAGGACTCGTGTTTTTAAGAAAAGCCGTTTAGGCAGCTTGGCTGAGGGCTCATAGCGGTTTTGATTGACTTTGACCTGTTGATCAGTGATGCTGAATGCTCCTCAGCTGCCAATCACTTAGATATCTTGATTTGGAAAATGTTGAATTAGGCCCACGTTCATTTCTCGGTTGGATTATTTGTAGGTTTTTTTTTCTTCAAGTTTTTTCTAGGCTCTGAATCTTGTGTCCCTGTCAGGTGAATGGGTGGGTGGCAAACACTTTCCTCCGTTCTGTAGGTCGTCTCTGACCTGCCAACACTTGTCTGCAGAGGCACTTTGGTTCAATCTACTCTCACCTGTCAATGTTTACTGTATCCCTGTGCTCTTGGGGTCTCATCCCGCAAGTCCTCCGTGATTTCAGCGTCATAGATGCTCCCTTTCTGTTAGCCATGCCATCAAGTCTTCCATCTAGTCTGAGTTTGATTTTGTACATAGTGAGAAGCAGGGCTGTAGTTTAATTATTCTCCACAGGTGCCTAACATTTACCGGTTATTAGTTATCAAAGACGCTGGCATTTTTCAAATACGTTTTCTCCACACCTTTATTAAAAGCCCTTTTTCCTACAGATGAATGAGCCTAGTCCCAAGCTCTCTATTCTTTTCCATTACAGAAATGAACATTTTACTTATTTTTGTCAGAGTACCTCAATGCTTGCTAAGCAAGTGACCGTCTCTGTGTTTCTCATCACACTGCCGCCATGTTCTCTTTAGTGTGCTTTGGAGACATCTCTCGGAGAGAGCAAACCTCCGTGAGTCTTTACTACCATGCCTGGCCGTCACTCACCCCTAAAAGCCCACTCCCTCCATGTTCTTCACAGGGTGCTCACGAGATCACAAGGTTTTCAGGAGGAAAGTGGACTTCAACTCCCCATTTTTGAGACTTCTAAGGAATTGTGGGATTTGAGTCAGGAGTAAACGTGACACAGATCCAATTGTTCAGTAGAGACATGAGAATATTCATGAAATCCCAGTAAGGAAAAGTCAGTGGGGAAAAAATATAAAACAAATTCTAGGTGCATTGTTTTGCTATCTAAATCTTAAAACGTATAAGGGTGGAAGTTTAAAATTCCTGCATCAAACTATAATTGTAACTGAATTATTTGAATACCCTATATTTGAAGTTGTGTCTTGAATACTAAACACATTTGTCCACTAATTATTTTTAAGTTGCTTTACATAACCTTAATTAAAAATTATAAATTATGTATTGAGAGTATAAATAATCTTAATTAAAAAATATGATGTCTCGGTCTACATTTTCTATAATGTTTTACAAAATTTCTTCTTAAGCTTAGACATATAGAAAAAAATAACCTTTGGTTAAAGTGAACATTAGTTAAAAACCCCGTAGAAGTTTTATCAAATTTTTATTAAATATATTTGAAGATTTTGTCCCAATTCAAGTGAAACAGCAACAAAATTGGATTGTACCAAAAATAAAGTGACTTTAAATCCATTAGTCATATCAATGCACCCAAACCAAATATCAATACAAACTAGACAGACGTGCAAGAGAAGAAACAAAACAGGGGATGAGGTCCTAGTCTATAGCAAGACCAAATGCCAGGTAAAGTCCGTCCCTGTCCAGGCAGGTGTCTTGTGTCAGGGTTACTGAATAGGTCCCATTGTCCTGGATCCATACAAACACCATCAATGTAGAGGCTGATTGACAACCCTTTAGAAAACACAGAGGGGTTTCACACAGACGTCTGTCCATGTTTCATGTGCTAAACAGACTCTGGAAACCCCTGAGACTGGAAATCGCATGAGCTAGCATGTTTTCTGACATAGATCTGATTTTTAAAGCACTTATAGAGTCTGTTTACTGTTTCTAAGACCCTTTTCCTATAATAGAACCCCCTCCGCTGTGAGCCTGTCTTAGGAATTCCAACTTCACTCCAGGGTTGAATGGTAGCTCTTTATCTCGTTAATCTAAACACTTGTGACTCCAGAGCAGCCCGCAGGCCTGCTCTGTACACCATGAGGACCTGGTTTTCAGGAAGCAGGAGGATGATGACTTTAATTGCTCTCCTCTCTCATTTGGTGGTGGCAGGTAGAAAATCAAACACATTAAAATGGTTTACAATCTTTATTTCTTGAAAATATTACACCTACTATTATGCTGTGTGCCAGGACTCCTAGATATTGCTCCTTGCACTTTAAGTTTTTGCAAGGACATAGAAGAGAATGGATTTTATAGCCTCTCTATTTCATCAGTAAAGACAACATGCTTTTCCCTCCATTCCCGTTCATTCCTGACAGTCTTCGGAGTACATTCTGTGCTCTGCTTGATTCAATACAGATTTAGTCTTTCTTCATTTCACTTAGCAAAATGTTTAAGTGGTACAGTTTTGCAAAACTCTGCCAAGTTCATAAAATAATGGTAAGTAAAGCAAAACATTGCAATGCAACCAAATTCTCTTTAAAAAATGACCGACCCACGATTATTTAAAAAAAAAAAAACCGTTGCTGTTGTTTTATTTGCTTGTCTGATTTGAACACTGTTAATATACCTGCAGTTTGCTGTCTTCTATATGCAATGGTACAATAATAATGTATGGCATTTTCATCTTTGTTATAAGTAACTAAGAGCATAGAAAACAAGTTTCCATTCATCCTCTATCCTGGAAAGGTAGCCAACCTTTTGTTTCCTAAATCCTTAAGTTTCCCCAGTCCCAGGGGAGTTGGTATTGTAAAGCAGAGGCTCCCAAACGAGAGACTTGAAATGTCTGAGGAGGTAAGAGAAGAAAGAAGCAAGATCTGAGGAAGCAAGCAAGAGGATGACTGCATCCAGGAAGTAGGGCTGCGGATACGTGATGATGAGGATGAGGATGATGATGAGGATGATGAGCTAGACAGACAGATAGATAGATAGATAGATAGATAGATAGATAGATAGATAGACAGATAGACAAAAAACTGGACCCTCCTACCTCAATTAGCAATTAAGAAAATGCTACCACCCCCACCCCACCCCCATGAACATACCCTCAGGCCAATCAAACAAAGACATTTCTTCAGTTGTGGGTTCCTCTCCCAGGTATTCAAAGTTGACCACTCAAGCTGACGAAGACAGTGCAAATCCTACTGTGTCTTCTACTTTTTAAAATTGGGTTCTTTGTTCTCTGTTATTTAAACTGCAGGGGTAAATGCTGGCCCTTTCTGTGGATAAGGAAGGACGAATAAACAGTGGAGGGATTTTATCCAACAAAGACTGCTTAAAAGTTAAAGACTATATCAACAAAACCAAATAGGATGCTTTTGTCCTTCCCAATGGACCCCACTTATAAATGTATATGGTTTTGCTCATAAACCTCAAACTTTTTAGACAAAATTTGTGCCATAAGTTCCCAGTAAAGTGGAAGATAGCACTGTGATGAATTATCATATGTCCTCGGGTCAGTGTGTGTTATGTGTTATACAACATTCTTAGTTTGAACAAAATACTTAAGTCGAACGTCGTATCTGAACTACTCATATAACCTTATCAACCCACCACAAAATACACGAATATGTTTTCAGCCAGAATCCCATCTCAAGTGTTTAATGTGGAAAACTTCAAGCTAAGTGTGCCGAAAGACAAAGTAAAATGTCCATTCAGACTGTACTTCTCCCCTCCACACTTCCCCTCCACCTAGACACAGTCAGGGGAACCATTGTGTGGTTTTCACAGCGCCAAGAGCTTGAAGGGTTCCAGCAAATTTCAAGACGACATGTCTCTAACCTCATTGCTGTACAGTTTTAAATTGCCGGCTTATGTATTAACTTTGTGTGTTAAATTTACGCAGAAGCGGTGCATGGAACGTGGAATTTAAAAGTTCCTTATTGGCGTATGTAAAATCTCAAACAGTGTTGAATAAGCAAAGAGGACCTCAAGCACTTAATCAAATTGACTGTCAAGGGCTTTCTATGTTATAAGGTTGTCTTTGTGTTTTTACTTAAACGGTATTCTTCAAGCAGTAAGATCCAATGTGTCTGAAGCCTACTTCAACCTCTCCAACAAGTGAAGGCTAGAAAGGAAGATGAAGGATGTATTTTATTGCTAAACCCCATATGAAAACATTCTATTTAGAAAATACATGGGTATTATGACATACATAAGCTTTGTCGCCAAGGCTGCTGGCTTGAATCTTCCCTGAACGGAAACATAAAACCACATTTTAAATAGTAGGAGTTTATCAGTACACAATTGTGCGCGTCATCAATCTCCCAGAAGCCATAGCTGCTGTCATCAGAAAGGCTTAGACAGTGGGGAGCACAGGGTATCAGGCCTTCGGTAATATTTAACCTCTACAAGGAAAATACAGATTGGAAAATAATCCTCTCCCTCCGTCAGTGTTTCCCAGGAACTGTTCAGTATATTGATTTTGTAGAGAACGTCTCCCTTCTTTTTGAAGGACTGGGCAGATGTTCACCATGTGACATACCATCTTAATCCAGAGGAAGAGAGTCAAACCCCAACGCTCCTGTCTATTCCTGGGGATCCTCAGAAACAATTTTTAAACGCATCTCGATTTACTAGCCAGTCATTCCAATGTGGGGGAAGAAAAGATAAAAGTGAGAAAAATATCTCCCACTTTAATCAGCTCAGTATTAAAACTGGCTAGATTTCAGAGTCCCTCCGCTTTATTTATAGGGCCCAAAGTACACAGACTGTGAAAAATGATGATAATTCCATCTTTTCATCCAAATCATGGATTTCATGCGGAAACGTTCGGGCCTTTGTCAAACACGGAACTTTTACAAAAGGCTTTGGTGGAAAGTATCTTCAGGAGGAGAGTGATGGATGGTCCAGCATCGGGGCTGGTCCACATCGGTCATACAGTGCAGAGACAAAAAGTAGAACTTCTCTTGTCTGTGTCCTGCAACTCCCCCATTGCGCTCACTTTCGCTGGGGATAGTTTAAGTTGTTTTAAAGTTGTCTGGTCACATTTACAGTGAGATATTAGAGCCAGAGAGGAAATATGGTCTTTGGAAACCAAAACTTCAGGAACCAGGAGAGAGTTAAACAATGTGCTCAGTTCAGAGGAGTGAAACAAGAAAGCCAATAAAAGAACAGTAATCAGTGTTTTAAATATACATGCACTATTAGAAGGCACTATATAAAAAAACAGAAATACACCAAAAAGGGTAATATTTAAAGCCACCAAAAGTCAAAGTTCGGAGCATCCAGAGATCTAACATTAGTACCTTGAAAAAGTTACAGGACCTGTGTGATTGATCTGAATCCCAAGGGAAACTCTTGCGTGTGACCAGCTCAATGTGCTTCCTCTATCCATGTTGTGACTCCGCCTTTTACCTTTCTGGATGACATTGCCTTCTAGCCAGCCAAGAGGGGAACAAACACAAGGACATCACAAATACGAAGCCAAAATTGCACACAATACTCTTCCTCTGACTCCCATTGGCTGGAATTCAGTCATGTCACCACCGTGAAGGGACCTGGGAAAGCTCCCTAGCTTTGCATTTTCGATGAATAGCAAACTTGTCTAGTTACTAGAATAGCTTGCTCCACCGATCTGTGCTAGTAAGAGCTGTTTGTACTGCTCCCTACTCAAGCCCAAGCAGTATGTATATTCTGACTTCTAGATAAATAAAATCCATTTCCAATAAGTGCTATCTAACAATCAAACCTTCCTCTTAAAAGCAGTAGTACTAGAATGGCAGGAAAGAAAGGAATATAAATCTTCCATGAGAGAAGCTGATAAGGGAAAATAAAGAAAGAAACATGGCTCACTTAGAAGAAAAATACTGTGTAATATGAACCGGTCCAATGCTACCCCAAGAGGGAGCCATCCTTGTTTCCCAGTGCATTTTCCTCCTCTTTTGGGAAAGCCTGTATGGTAATGGAACACACACGCACAATCAGACTCACACACACACACACACACACACACACACACACACACACACACACACACACAGGCTCACTATAGAAGCCTTGCGGGCTGGAACATATCGTACAGACCAAGTCAGCCTTGAGCCCATTGATCTCTAGCCTCTGCCTCTTGAGCTGGAATGACAGGTGTATGACATCATGCCTGATTTTAATACCTTTCCATCACCATTGGCCACGGCCACTCTGAATGATAACTAATAACAATAATACAGATTATTTCAAGGACAATTTTAAGCACAGATGCAGAGGCATTCTTTTCAGTGATTTGGGGGCAAGATGAGGCAGGTGGGTGGAAATCAAGACTGGCTCACTGCAGAAAGTGGGGCGGAAGAAAACTGACGCTAGTGTGGAGAGGCCCCAAGTAAGTGATGGCATACGGTAATAACATTTTTCTTAAAGTATTACCTGTAAGATTACCTGGACATAACATGTCCCATAGCTGTAAAACTGCACATAAAGCCAAAGGATTCATCCCTGGCACAGGATGGCTGGTGATAGTATATAGACCCTGTTCGTGTGTGTGTGAATAAGTGTGCATGCACGTGAGTCTGCATGTGTGCACATGTGTGTGAATGTGCCTTTGTGTGTGTGTGTGTGTGTGTCTTTGTGTGTGCATGATATTATCACCTCATTTTAGAGTATCAATCACAGTTTTCCACTGTGGTCTTAAGGCACAAACTGAGACTGAGAATTTTTTTTTCAAAAGCATCCCTTACTGTAGCTGAAAAGTGGGCTCTCGGGGGATAAAAATCAAGCAGAGAAGTTGGTCAAATAGCTGTCAGAATTGAAATCTCATTTAAAGTCACCTCTTAGCATTCTCTCACATGAAAATAAGGATACTAACCAGTAAAATGCGGCGTACTAACAATTATAATGACGATATCGTGGGGAGTCGCACTCAGAGTGATGCTGAGAGCTCCAAGAAGCCCTGCACACTCTTACTACGCCTCCTCGCCAGGTGAGGCAGCCCTTCTTCCCTGCACAGAGGCTCCCTGACTCACTCTGAGATCTTCCTTTAGCTGGTCCAGAGAGGCAGTTTACAATTTCTGTCAACTCTGTTGATAGCCTCTTCCACTACTGCCAATGTCTTTAAACCTCCAGCGCCTGGAAGATCTCACCATGCCCAATGGATGAACTCAGACCTTGTAGGAAAACCATTTACAGGGCAAAAATAGTGAGAAAATCTTACTACTTTATGCCAATGACTTGGGGAGGACTAAGAAAAAAAATAGTGTAATTTCATGTTGGGCTAAAATTATCATCATACATAGGTACAAGTATGTAATTATATATAAATATGACCTTACATCTTTGCACATATTATATAAACTATAAGAATCAAAGGTATGATAGCTATAGCATATGAGAACAGCTGAAATTGGTTCGTTAACTGGTTAATTGAAATATGAGCTCAATGCTACCTCATGCAAGATGAAGTTGTAAAGATGGGAGTTCCTTCGTATAATATAGAGAAATCAACTCACACGTACAGACCGTGGAAATTTGGGGGTTATTTTTCACACCCGTTCCCTTTATATGCCTTTTTCAGGTCACTTACGGACCTACCTCAAGTTTGAGGAAGCCACTGTTAAAGAAGTGAGTTTGTCTCTGTGACTAGTTCCTGGATATACTCAGGGTACCTGTGTAGGCAGGTACACTAGAATTGAGTCCCTTAATTTCAGAGGTGGTCCGAATTCTCATGTGGTAAAAGTCATCTGGTGGCCCTTAACATAAATGAACCAATGAACCTGGTGTCTCTAGACTATATCCAGGACAATACCTGAACAGTAATCTCGAACTCCATAATCTGGATCACAGGCCATTATTTATAGAGTGGCAGTCTCTAAATTATGCGAACGACCTATTTGATCTGGTCGTTAAAATAGATTCTGGTTCTGAGATCCTGGCACGGGACTCCACCTCAAGTGACCGCAGTCATAATCGCTACCCCAGTTCAAAGACAGAGATTTCAGCAAAGCAAAGCCAAGCATCCCTTAGGAAGGAGTTCCTTGCTTTGCACAGATGACCTGCAGTAAGAACAAGTATAACTGTATTACAAAGTTAGCTGAATATTCAGAGAGCAGCGCTCGCTCCCAGGCATCAAGAAGTCCCAGATATAAACATATCTCTGTATCAGGCTAAAACACGTGGGGACCTGTTATAAAACTCTCCCATCTCAAGATTCGAACCCCTGATCATGGTTATTTCTTCAGAGAGTGGTATATACATAAAATATACATTCCATGACAGTCCAAAGGGTCCCTGTAATGGATTTGCAACCTTAATATAGTATGTATATTATACTGTGTATTATATTAGCTGTTGGCATGTCATATAGGACCTTGATTATGCTGTGTATGTGTATTATATTATGTATGTATATTATATTGTGTGTGTATATTAGCCGTTGGGTGTCATGACCTTGATTACACTGTGTGTGTTCCTTCACGTCTGATCTGTTGAAGGCATTTTTTTAATGAGAGTACAATGAAGTTTTTTCTAAGGCTTTTTGGCATTTTATTACGATACTAGTATAATTTTGTCCTTGGTTCTATTAATGAAGACTATCACATTCACAGAGTACACAGCAAAGACTACTCTTGTGTCTTTAATTCCGCACTTCACGGTGAATTATATCTTGGTCATGCTATCGGATCCAGTTTGCATGTATTTTGTTTATCTGATGCATGTATGTTCACCAGGGAATATTTGTATTTAGGTATTTTGTTCACTAGTTTTCTTGTGGTATCTTTGTATGACTTTATTATCAAAGTGTTGTTATATTCGTGAAATTGCAAATATTCTCTTTTAAACTAAAAAGAATTTAGAATGATTGATTTTTTTCCTTCTTTGAATTTAAAGTAAAAATTTAACAGTTAAGTCTTCGACTTTTCTTGTTGGGAGTTTTTTTATAGTAGATTCTATATTTTACATATGTGTATCCCATGTTTGAATTATACATATGGGTATGTGTGCATGCTACATGGCTAATCCCTCTAACCAGCTTGCTCAGGGATTGCTCCTATCTCTGCCTTCAGAGGTCGGGTTTACAGGTTACATGCCCACTCAGAATTTGCATGGGTTCTACATGCCATTTAAGAGGCAAGCACAGTCACCACTGAGCCAGCTCCCTCGTGATCTTTTCAGAGTCTTCTTGACTTTTCATGTTTCTGACTCTCTTAAAAGCATGTCAGTGCATTTGAAGAAGTTGGGACTTAGTTCAGTTTGCAAACTATACCTGTCTAGGAAAGCTATTTGCTTTCACTCCATGAAAACATTCTTGGAAGGACCTGTAGTCCAGTCTGAGGACAGACTTGTTGATGGAGCCCTTGGGATGATGGCCTGGATGCATAAGTCAGCAGATGGCAATACTGATGAATAGGCCCATGGGGACCAGTCCTAAAGTCTAGATCCATTGACTCATATTTCCCGATCAATTGCTGTATAGCTGGAACTTATTCTACTTATTTTTCTAATGCTTTGATACAACACTTTGACCAAAAGCAGCTTATAGGAGGAAAGGATTTAGTTGACTTACACTTCTATGTCGTCATCCACCATTGAGGTAAGTCCACTAGGAATTGGAGCAGGACCTTAAAGCCGAACCCATAGAGAAACACTAGCTGGTAGATGGCTTACCAGTTTTCTTATACATCCCAGGACTCCCTTCCCAAGGAGTGTTGCTGCTCACAGCGGGCTTGGCCCTTCTAAATCAGTTAACTCTTAAGCCAGTCCCCCACAGACATTCCCGTAAGCCGGTATGTCTAGGCAATCCTTCAATTGATCCCCGCTTCTCAGGCTGTCAGGCGAGCAATTAAAGCTATCCGCAACATTCCACTGTTTGTCTCTCTCTTTCTCTCTCATCATCTACAAGTGTTACAGCTCTTGAGAAAAAGGAATCCTGACAAGTAGGAAGTCAGGCTCTACTTGTAGCTGGGGTTCAGTGGGGAATGGTCTCCTCACAGGTATGGCAACCTTGCTCCTCTCTAAAAAGAGCCATTACAGCTGAGCTCTGTTTTGCCCTCTAAGGGAGTTTCCCACTAGAGGGATCCATTACTTCTTAGCTCAGGTGCAAGATGTTACTTCTTTCGCTTCCCGCGAAGGGGAAACCCTTGCAGAAATGGAGCAATCTGCTCCACCAAGAAGTTGTCTCTTCTGTTCTGCTCCCAAGTGAGTTTCCCAGCAGAGGCTGAGCTGCTTTCCTTAGGAATGCACGAATGGGCAACTGCCAGGCTCCATAAAAAAAAAAAATGCAACCTCTACCTAAGCTCATGCAAAGAACCTTACTGAACCTCGGTGGGTCACAAAACAAGCAAAGCAAAAGACGTGAAAGTGAGAGGGGATTTGTTGAGAAGCAGTTCAGGGGGGCAGAGGTAAGGCAGGAGAGACGGTAATAGGAATAAAAGTGACCAAAATATGTTATGTGCACATATGAAATTGTTGAAGAATCAAAAATAAAGAATAGTAACTGAATTCCATGTCTTATCATTTTGCAGCCTGTTTTATCATTGAATAATCACACTTTTTTTAGTTGTGAAGGTTCATACAAGACTCCAAACGAACAATCAATTGGTAAATAGATACAACTCGGGTTTCCTACAAGAAGCCATCTGGGTGGGGAACACGGAGGAAGGAGGGCAGAGAGAGTTCCAGAGAAATCGAGGGGCAGAATTATTTTTCTTCTGAGTCCATAGGCAAAATTCTGTAAACATGCCAGCTCCCGACATGGCAAGGTGACTGGTGCCAAGTAAGCCTAAGAACCTGAGTTTGGCACTGCCAGGACTCACAGGGCAGACGGAAAGAACACCCGCAAGCTGTCTTCTAGTCCTTCATGTATGCCTGCACACACACATAATAATAAACAAACAAATAAATAAATGCAATTAGGAAAAATAACCCCAACTCCCAAATGCATGCTTTTCTCGTTTCTCAAGCTGCAGAGGTAAATAAGACTGGAATTTGAGGTGGGACATAACTACTAGAAAACTAAGTCTTGCTCCTGTCTTGGGCAATTTACTAAGTATCTCTGAAACCCCAGTACCTTATCTGCCATTGGAGATGAGACTTAACTCTGAGAATTAAAGGAACCATCAGAGAGCTCAACATGGTACCTGGCGGAATCTCTGGCTTTCTCTGCTGTCCTCCCTTCCTTCCCTGGGGTGTTCCTCTCCCTGCCTCCCATCACCGGCTGCAGCATGGCAGCCATTTCCCCCAAGGCTTCCTTATGTGTGTGTGCAAGTGTGCACACCAGCCCTAGGTCTAAGCTGTTGTTATTACTCTGCTAATACGTAAAATAGACTCTGACCAGCAAACCAATCTAAGACTTGGGTTTAGGAGAGCTGGAAGCCGTGGGAAACTCTTTCCTGTGCCTTTTTACTCCATTGCGTTGACTCGGATGGGTTATTGCTTTGATTGGTAACCAATTGCTATGGCCAGGGGTTGAATTTACTAATTTTCTTCATCCTGAATTACATATCTTACCACTGAAGACCCAACCAGGGGCACCTGATACCAATTCCCGCAGTAACAAAGACAAATAGGAGGGAGCCTTTCGATCTATACCATCCGCTACTAACTTCTCTTTAATGGCCACGTGATAGTTTCTCGGCCAGTATCCTAAGCCCAACTATTTACATATATAATCCAAAATGCCTGCTGTCTAAGTCTTCCCAAGTCTCCGCCCTAGGGGAATTTAATACGTTCGTAATTAAATAAAATGAATTAAGTCTCCATCCCACACACTAAGGAAGTCCAGAACGCTCACATTCTTGTGAGTAGCTGGATGCTCTGTGTCATCTCTTCTTCCAAATGTATGTTCTCTCGCCCTGCTCTGCAGCCGTATTCTTGTTTCTGCAGCCTTTGGGTCTAGCTTATCTGTCCTCAAGGTAGAGCAGGGTTTGTTACCTGGAGAGGCTGCGTTGCTCTTCTTAAGAGTGTATCCAACGAGAAGGTGCCGTGCTCCAGAAAATATAACCTCTACCCAGGCTCATGCAAGGAACCCTAAGTAAACTCAGTGGGTCACAAAGCAAGCAAAACAAAAGGCATGAGAATAAGGGGGGAATTGCTGAAAAGAAGCAATTCAGTGAGAGTGGGGGATAAATTATGAGAGAGAGAAATAGGGGGAAAATGACCAATGTGTGTGTGTGTGTGTGTGTGTGTGTGTGTGTGTGTGTGTGTGTGTAAAGTGGAATAGAAATTAGTGCTGAGAGGACTGGGTATTCAAGTCTGACTCTTCTCACAGGGCCCACAGCTTCATAACAAAGCTAATTTCTTGATGGGCTGCTTCTCCACAACACGGGGCCCCAAATCTTGCTTTTCTGTCACTCTGCCATCTCCGGGGGATCCCTTCTCTCACACATTTGAAAACGCAAAGAACTCTGCCTCTTCCACCCCTCGAGGAAAACAGTTCTAAGTTCCCTTCTGTTCAGCAGAATACACCACCTTGTTCGAGAATATAAATCGGATAGACCTGACAGAGTGTTCACTGTTCAATCTACTCAGGCTGAATTTCATTCCTTAGGTAAAATAGTCAAATGAAAGAGGAAATGAAAATATATTCAGGCATGTGTTAATGGCTCTTTGAAATGTAAAGGTTTGAAGTATAAATCGACAATAGAAAACCCTGGGTCACCTCTGCAATAGCCTGGCTCTGGAGTCCCATGTTGGAGTCCCATCTTGACTGGTCCGTCCTGTTCATTTGACACACAGTCTTCGTTTGACAAATGTTTCTCAGCATATAGGCTTCCAGTAACTCTGTCCCTATTAACTCCCTAGCTGTTATTCTATACTGCTCATTTCTCTGAGCCGCCAGAATATCATGATCACCTCCACAAGAGTGATATTTTTTAAAAGGATGTGAGGTCACATCCTGCTCCCTGAGGGGAAGACGCTCAACGTGGCATAGCATCACTGCACATGTATGTAAGGAATACAGTTGGCTTGCACAAGAGTTGTGTGATGTCTGGTATGTGAGCTCCCCTCAGCGGACCCAGCGGACCAGTGGCTCTGGACGATCGTGCCGGTGGATGGACTCAAGCTCTGCCGTGGTTTCCCACTTCCCTCCCTGGCTTTGGTGGTACCTTGTTTTGCAGAGGAGCTTCTGCCCAGTCTGTCCCCAATGCCGCATTTTCTGAAAGTCATAGTGCCTTTCCTCTTGCTCTCTGTCCCCTTGGACCCTTTGGCTATAGGTACAGGCTGGCATCGCAGGCTCTCAAGTAAAATTCAAACTGCTTCCAGATGTCCTTCCTAAAAGCTAAAGAAAACGAACAGTCAAGGCCCAATCCAGACTAAGTATGACTGGATGTGTACCAAAAAGTCTACTTGTCGCTAACCAATAAATGTCCTGCTTCATGCTAAGGCTCTTCTAAGAGTATAGAAAATGCACTCAGGGTGGCAGAGGCGGGTGGATCTCTGTGAGTCTGAGGCCAGGCTGGTCTGCAAAGTGAGTTCCAGAACAGCTAAAGAAACCCTGTATCAAAAAACAAGGAAGGAAGGAAGGAAGGGAAAGAAAGAAAGAAAGAAAGAAAGAAAGAAAGAAAGAAAGAAAGAAAGAAAGAAAGAAAGAAAGAAAGAAAAGCAGGCAGGCAGGCAAAAACCAGAGCTAGTCATGCATACCTGACNGGAGGGAAGGAAGGAAGGAAGGAAGGAAGGAAGGAAGGAAGGAAGGAAGGAAGGAAGGAAGGGAAACCAGGGGAGGTGTTTGTTTTATCTTATATTTGCAGTCTATCATCAGGGGAAGTCAATGCAGGAGTTTAAAGTAGAAAGCACAGGGAGGCATTGCAGACTGTCTAAATTTTTTTGGCTCTTTTGTGGGAACCTCCATGTACTTTTAGCCACTGGAGTCTCATTTTCCTTATGGCGACGCCAGGATGGCAATGCCAAAGACCCAGGATTGGCTTAAATTGTACTCATGATGCTCTCAGGACAGTGGCTGACACAGCTGAGTAAGGCTGGTGTAAGCTTCTTCAGAGCGAGCCCTGGGAGCAGACAGGATGATGGATGCATGAAGGGTGTAGGTGGGTACCTTCTCTTTCCCCCACCCCCAAAACACTGGGCTTGAACATTACCACAAAGTACGCCCTATCTTCATGTAGTCAAGAAGTCCCAAGAATTCACAGCATGGGGTTGATGTGGACATTTTCATAGGTCATAAAACTCTCTCAGGAGAAATGCCGAGCTGGACAAGTTCTGCCCAGGGAAGTTCTCACAAGAGGCCATTGTAAAACGTCCTCATTCCTCTGAACTTAACTTGAAAAAAAAATGTTCCCACTAAAGCCCAATGGGAGTTTTATGTGAGAAAGAGGATAGACTTAGGGCTTGTGTATTTTTAAAAGGGTCACACAAAAAGGCAATGTCTAAATGTTTTACAGATGGCAGTCGGAGGGCTGATGCACTTGGCCAAAACTGACCTTTTATGCTTCCCTAAAGCAAATGTTTACTGAGAGAAACACTCCTATACTACCAATGGAAAAGAAAACCCCGCTGTGCTTACATTGGATAACCCAGCACACGGCCACAGCCAAGCACAGTTATAAAAATCAATAAGAATATTTTCCATGGTACCTGTTTTCAACCTTACCCAAGAGTTTGCTCTGTAGTTGCTTTTACTCAAAGACAAGTGTGTTTCTGAGGGGAAAATAACGTTTCTATGACACCCGTCCTTTGGAAGCCGGTGCATCTCAGGGCCCTTACTGTTTTGTGTCTCCATCTCTGCTAACGCGGAGGTGCCCAGAAGAGGATGCGCAGGATAGATGGAGCCAAATCTCCCGGATTCTGAACTGATGTGAACTTCTTCCAGAGCGGAGTGCCTTTCCACTCTCTTGTAGAGAAGGAGACCAGTGCCGGGAATTTCTATGTTGTTTCGGGCATTAAATAACCCTTTAAAAATGAATCATTTTGATGAGCTCTGTAAGAGCAGTTCAAAGCGCAGAAATCCATCAAACTTGAGTGGCCAAAGCTAAAGAGGGATCTAAAGAATTTGATTCACTTGATTTTGCTGGGGGAATGAAGGGCAGGACGTGGTAGCCCCAGGATGCCCATCCTGTACAACTTCCTTGTCTCCCAAATATGCAGTGTTTACCAGGTCCCTTTCGACAGAGGGTTTGTTTGTTTGCTTTTGTTTTGTTGTTGTTTTGATTTTTGAGGCAGGGTTTCTCTGTAGCTTTGGAGCCTGTCCTGGAACTCAATTTATAGACCAGGCTGGCCTCCAACTCAGAGGTCTGCCTGTCTTGGCCTTTTGAGTGCTGGGATTAAAGGCGTGCACCACACGCCTAGTTGATAGCGGGTTATTAAAACGCAATTTGTTCTCCAGCTTGTGGAAGGAAAACTAGGACCTCCCACTCCTCCCAAGCAAAGCAGTAGCTTTCTCCCTCCCTCCCTCCCTCCCTCCCTCCCTCCCTCATATATACAATATTCTCTCTGCGTGTACACCTGAAGGCCAGAAGAGGGCACCAGACCTCATTACAGATGGTTGTGAGCCACCATGTGGTTGCTGGGAATTGAACTCAGAACCTTTGGAAGGGCAGGCAATGCTCTTAACGGCTGAGCCATCTCTCCAGCCCCCACAATGAGTTTCTTATTGAGTTCCTAGTTGAACATTTGGAGTAAAGGACTGTAGAGATTTGTATCTTTTTAGAAAATATGATCAATATGAGGCAAAACTAATTAACAGTTTTAAAATCCATGAAAGAAATTATATCTGTAAAAGGACGTTGAAGGCAATGTCAGAGTCTGGCCAGCCCCAGGGTGTGGACAAGGTGGTTGTACAGGCATTTATCAAATCTCATTAAATTATATAAGTGGAATTTGCAAAATGTTTACCTTACTGTAAATAAACTTTGCATTATAAAATAATTTTAATTGACAAATGGCATCTATCTGGTGGCATTTCACTGTTTGCAGATTTTGTAATGATCAGATCAAGATAACTTTCACCATAAAAAGCCATTTTCTTTGTATTAAAAACATTTAAAATAATCTCTGTTAGTTATTTGGAACAACTCCTTGATTGTCTTGTTTGTGATCTTAGAGAAAATTTTTCTGCATTCAGTATGACATAGGGTATGGGTCTTTGATGGAGGAAGGACATTGGTTAATTATAATAAAGAAACTGCCTTGGCCCATTTTATTGGACAGAAAATTAGGTAGGCGGAGAATACAGAAGAGAATTCTGGGATAAAGAAGTTTAGTTTAGGAGTCTCCATGATTCTCCCACTCCAGACAGACGCAGGTTAAGATCCTCCCTGGTAAGCCAGCTCGTGGGCTACACAGAATATTAGAAATGGGTTAGATTAATATGTAAGAGCTAGCCAATAAGAAACTGGAACTAGCCGGGCCAGGCAGTGTTTAAAAAAATACAGTTTCCGTGTAATTATTTCGGGGCATAACCTAGCCATGCGGGCGGCCGGGTGCTGGGGACGCAGCCCTGCCGCTCTTATCACAACAGGTCTTTCATATGTAGCATCTATTATATCAAAATATATTTTCTGTAGCTAATTTTTATGGTTTTCAAATGAAAGTGATGTTGAAATTTATCTAATACATATTCAGCATCAACTGAGAATATCATATGGTTTTTGTTCTTCATGATGTTAATGTGATGTGCTAGAATTGTTGATTTGAATATTTTGGACTATCCCTATCAAGCATAAGTTTCTATTGTTTGCTTCGGTCCTCGTCTGGTTTGGGTATGAGTATAATTATGGCTTTGAGAGTAAGTGAGACAAATTTCTCTCATTCTTAACACTTGGAGAGAATTTGGTAGAACTTGGGTAAAACTTGGGTAGAACTGGCATTAGTTCTTGAAATACAATAAAAATCAGCAGTTAAACCTGGGTTTCTCTTTGCTTGAAGACTTCAATATTTTGAATCCAGTGTTACTTCCTATTGGCCTGTTCAATTATCTATGTTCTTGGTGTCCATTTTTGCTGTCATGTATGCCCAAAAAATATGTTCATGTCCTCTAGATTCTCTGACTGTTGCTGTACTGAGATAGTCCTTTTGTGTTTTTGTGACATTGTTCTTAGTGTCTCCGTTTTCCTCTCTGATATGATTTGAGTTTTCTTTCTTTCTCTCTCTCTTTCTTTTGCTCTGTGTGTGTGTGTGTGTGTGTGTGTGTGTGTGTGTGTGTGTGTT
>NW_026067986.1:2503175-2521364 GCF_014885135.2 Alexandromys fortis | reverse complement strand
TATGTGTGTGTGTGCATGTGTGTGTGCGTATGTGTGTGTATTTACAGTCTCTATCTGTGCTCTCATCTTTGTCATTTCTTCCCTTCTACTAATTTGCGCTTCAGTTCATGCTTTCCATTCTAATAACTTTTGAGTTCTATTGGAGTTGTCCATTTCATTTCATCTCTGCACCAATTCACAATAATACTGGTTTATTTTCCTGTTTATGTGTACAACTCTAATGTCAATCATGTTGTTGATGTCTACTCTTATTCCATTTTGCTAAGGAAAAAAATAAATACCATGATTTTTAGTTTTTAATTTGCTGAGACTTATTTTGTGAATTAACATGTAGTCTGTCCTATAGATTATGTTATGTGCTTACATGCTGGACGAAATAGTCTGTAAATATCTGTTAAGACTCTTTATACATATTATGACACCAATGTTTCTTTGTTAATTTTTTCCCAGTGTTTCTTTACTAATTTGATAATTTTTCTATTGATAAAAGTTGGGCATTAAACTTCCTAGAGTTTGTCTTTCCGTGTAGACTGATAATATTTTTAAATTGGTGCGCGGCTCAATAATACAGCACTTGAATATCCTACAAGAGTCTGGGATCCCCAGCAGCACAGCAAAGAAATAAAGACGATGACATTATCAGCTATAGGCTTATAGTGCTAATGTATATAATTGGGCTCTCTGGTGCTGAACGAACACTATTTACTGTTAGTTCTTGCATCTTCAAAATCAACCTCTTTTTATTGAATGGCGGCCTTCTTTATCTTTTTTTTTACAAGTAAAGTATGTTTTGTCAAATATAAGCATAACTACTTTGGTTTCCTTGAGGTCCCTATTTTCATGACCTACCTCTTTCTACCCATTCCCTTCGGGTCCACGTGTGCCATAGAGGCTGCAGTGGGTGTCTCCGAGGCAGGTATCCTTGGCTAGAGCTCTGGGCTGCTCTTGCTTTGGAGCCGTTTTGTTTTTATTTTTAATCCATTCAGCTGGTCTGTCTTTCAAATGAGCAAGGCAATCTGTTTGGCTGGGCTGTTTAGCATATTCTTTGTTTGCTCCTTCTCCTGTGGCTCACCACCGTTGGGGTTTGGTGGGCTTTTTATACATAGGGTTGGATTTTCTTACTTTTCTCTTTTACACGTGTGCTTGCTCTACTTGAATGCTGTGCTTCGGTGTGTTTCCGGCCTTGCACTTCTAGCACGAGGCCACCCTGGAGCATCTCCCACGGGGCTGGGCTGGTGACAGTAACTGTTCTGTTTTTGCTTGTGGGACGCAGTAGTCTTCAGTGTTTCTTAGCTCCCAGGACTCTGAAATGCATCATATCCTCTCCTGACTTACAAAAGTCCTGCTGGTTTAGTATCACTCCAACAGGGATTCCCTCGGAAGCGATGTGACACTCCTCAGTTGCCATTTTCAAACGCCCGTTAGTCTCGTATTTCTATCAGTTTGACTGTAACGTCCCAAGGAAAGACTCTTGGGGTCCAGTCCACTAGGAATCCTTTGCGCCTCCTGGGCCTGCATGTCCGTGTCTTTCCCAAGGGTCAAACCCTTTCTGGTAACTCTTTCACTGGACTGTTTCTACCTTGTATTTTCCATTGGACCTTTGAGTTGGGTGTCTAGAAAACCCACACTGCGCATGCTTATCACTTGAGTATGCCAAGGACGTCCTAACGGGCCGGCTTGACCCCAAGGAGGGCCAGCTCGCAAGCAGTCCTGATCACGGTAATGTCTATGCAATCCTGGGGCACACGTTGGTTTCTGCGGATCACGAAAAGTCGGAGGCATCACGTGGTTATGGTACAGCACTCACTCTCGGGTGTCTGGGCCGCACGGAGGACAGGCTACAGCGTAGGCTGAGACAGGATGCATCTGTGCCTGAAGACAGCACTTGGGACTTAGAGGAAGCTCTGAGACCAGCTCAGAGATCATCTCAGCTCCTCCACACTTCAGGGCAGAGGATCTGTTCCACGGAGCTCGAATAGATGAACCTTTTGGCTAAGGACTGTTCAGCTATTTCTTGGCGTGCAGGGCCACCCAAGTGACTCTCGGGGACTTTAGTGGACCATTTCCCACAGCTGCTTTCCAGAGACACAGGCAGGAGGACAGGGCTACTTGTTCCTTCCTCTAGGCCTCTGTGGGCCAAGCGGGTTGGCTATGTTCCTAAGTAGAAGCAAGCAGGCCACACCGCATGATCGCTTCTTCACGAGCCTCACCGGACCAAGCCCCTCAGTCTGATCCCCACTTTCCTGCTTCCTGGGGTTGAAGGCCGAGATGAACATATTCTGAAAATTTCAAGTCTATCATGCAAATACATCAAAAGAAGTATGGCTCCAGTTTGGGGGCCTTCCCATGTCATTTAACCAGTCCGAACAACTCAATGAACACATTGAATTCCACAACCGTGCCTCGTTTTCTGACTGGTCTATTTTCCAGAAGGCAAGAGCTTGTCTCTCTCTCTCTTTTTTTTTTATTTATTTAAATTGTTTGTAATACAGCACACAAACTGCCACTAAACATGGCGACGCAATGAGACCCTCTAGAAGGAACAGGTGGAATCGCTTCCCTTTTTTTTTTCCTTGTGACTTTGAGAATAAATCTCGCCCGAATGACACCTTTCTCCTTCAAACACTTCAGTTGTATATTTTATAACTTTTACATATGTCATTTTTACATGACAGTCACAGCTCGCACCTGGAGTTTTGCAACACTGCCCGCATGTCACTTTTTTTTTTAGAATATGCATGTTTTATTCTGAATAATTTTGCATAATAAAAAATGAAAGTACAAAATAATGAAGACGCAAAATATTTCAGCAAGCTGAAATAAATGATCAGGGAACGGGGTAGGGCTGTGATCTGTAGCTATTTTTCTTATAAAAGTTTTAAGTATTCTTCCACTTTCCTTGATAGGGAACCCAAAAGCTCAAAATCTGATTCCCAATATCTAGAGTCTAAAAACATCTATTCTTTTCCAACATCAATTAATACTGAGGTTGAGGCTAACTAGATTCAATAAAATTGAGAAAAGAAAATCCTTGACATTGGAAGATGGTTCAGTAGTTAGAGCTCTGGCTGCTTTTGTACAGGACCTGGGTTTGATTCTCAGCACCCGATAGTGCTCCCAGCCATCTGCAACCCTCTGTGGGTGCCAGGCATGCACATGGTGCACAGACATACTTGCAGACAAAACACCCATGCACATAAAACAAATATGTTTTTAACAAGTAATTTAAAGACCTTCAAAAAAATCTGAGAGTCTTCCTCATTTTAAAATAAGAGGTTGACTTTTAAAAAGCTGCTTCTTACGCTCCTTTCCTCATTAACAAATGCATTGATTGATTACTGAATTCTATCAGCGAGCATTGATTGGGACAGCACTCATGGATCAAAACAGATCTTTGCTATGAAGTAAGTTAACTCATAAAGCCTCAGCTTTTCGACGTGAGATAGACGGATAATTCCATGGAATCAGGTGAAAGCCTAAAGTAGGGGAGGAATAGGAGCTTAAGGGGAAAGATTCAGGTTTTCCTTTAGATGAGAATGTCTCAGAAGAGCCTCATTGGACGTAGACATTGACTAACCAAAGCTAGAAACAGTTAGATTAGTCAGTAACTTATTAACTTTGAGGACCTGTGATACTTCAATGCCTTATAAATGCTAGCCATGGTGGCACATACCTGTAGTTCCTGCCCTGGGGAGGCAGAGATGGCGGGATCCCTGAGCCACCCTGACTACTCAACAGAGCCTACTTGGTTAAATTAATATGTAAGAGTTAGCCAGTAAGAAGCTAAAGCTAATGGGCCAAGAAGTGTTTTTAAATAATACAGTCTCTTTGTGGTTATTTCAGTTCTGGGTGGCCAGGACAAACAAGTGGCCCTCTCCTTACAACAGATGGTAACTGCTTCTCAAATGCTTAAGGTCATTGGTGAACACAGAAAGGATGAACTCTGGACAGCTCATTGTGGAACATGGTGTTGGGTAGAAAGATTAACGTGTACCTGTGCCTATGAAATGCTAGCGATAACAACGATGATAGCAAAACCAGTAACTGTTACAGCAGTTCAGTGCTTTAAGGATCCAACATGTCAATTGATGTACTCATAGTTACCCTATAAAACGAGGCACTCCATATTTATTTAAGTCAAGAAATAAAGGAACAGAAAAATCTAAGAAATTTTGCCCAAACTATCAGAAGCAGGATTTAGACCTAAGCAGTCTATCTGCATGATTCCTTAGAATACAAAGCTATATTTCAAAGTAAATAGCTCCAACAAGAATATGACTCAGGAACGTAGAAAAGTGCACAAAATTACAATATTTTGTTTATGTTCGCCAGATTTCTTTCTGAGTGTCAGCAATCTGCTGTTTTTCTTCTTCAAACTTTTCTGAATTGTTCAACCTCTCTGAAATCCATGAGTATCATTTCTGTAATGAGAGGGGAAAGTGTTTGGTAGAATAAGGATGTCACCAAGACCAAAAGAAGAAAGGAAGTGGTATCTCTTTGCTAAACCTACATATGTGTGTGGAAACGGGATTAGGAGCTGTACACAGGTCTGTTAGCAGATGCTGACTCCACCCAACAACTGCCATTGAACAAACTGTCTGCAAGTCTTATCTCAATTCTTCCTCAAGGCTAATGCTGCTGATCAAAAAGACTTCTGTAAACAGCCTTCTATATAAATGCTAGAGACTTGCTTTAACAGGAGCCTCAGAGGAAAGCCTCACCAACAGAATACAAGAGATAGAAGAAAGAACATGGGATGCTGAAGAAATATATACCTCAGTCAAAGAAAATGTTATATCTAAACAATTGGAGAAAATAACCAGGAATTCTGAGATATTATTAAAAGACCAAATCTATGAAAAATAGGAATAGAGAAAGGAGAAGAAACCCAGATCAAAGGAACACAAAATATTTTCAACAAAATCATAGAAGAAAAGTCTCCTAACCTAAAGAAGGAGATGCCCCTATGAAGCATGCAGTACAATAAATAGACTGGACCAGAAAAGAAAGTCCTCCTCAGTGCATAATATCAAAATACTGAATGTTGAATGTAAATAAGAAAGAATATTCAAAGCTATACCAGGGGGATCAATCGTCTCATCTGGCCAAGACAGGTAGACACAGGAAAATCTTTGAGCCTCTTGTACTCGGCAGCTAACAGCAAGCACTGCTTCTAGGCTGGTGTTCTCCAAGGACTACAAAGAGACTTGGGATTGCCTGTGTAACTAAAAAGCTGTCTCATTTCTGTTCATTTGTCCTTCCCAGATCTGCTAATGGCATTTGATGACTTAAGGTACTAGTTGCTCATTACTTCATTTGCTAAGTTTCCTGCTAAAAATACAGACAGGTGTGCCTCTTTAACAGGCTTCATAGTCCAGGATTAACAGGTTTCAGGTGTATCTTCAGAGATCCAGAGTTCCCAATTCCCTTTAATTGTCTCCTAAAACGTTCCTGTTCCAGTTGTCTTACAGATACCTGCAGGTTCCTAAAAAAAGTTCTACTGCTGTATCAAAAATCAGGTCTAGTAAAAATTAACAGTCTCCAGAGCATGTTTTTAATCCCACCCATTTTCAAGCATATTTTACAGGTCACTCCTGCTGCCTGGACCAAGACCAACTTACAAAGGCCCCTCTAGACAATGCTAACACCTCCCCCAGATCCTGGGAATTCACCATTGGTACCAACTCTCCTGGATCAAGGACACCTACCAACCAAAATCTGATTTTAAAGGGCGTATCTGTTCTTGTATCTCACTTATTCCCCGGAGCCTCACCTGTACAACCAGGGCACTTCTCTGTCCCATTCTTTCAGGCAGTTAATGATACTTCCCATGGCTAGCCCCATTCATAGGGCTAATAACAATATTTTTTTTTTCTCCTAGCCACTTGCCTTCTAATCTCCCTCAAGGAACAGCAGCCTGAGGTCTCCAGGGTGGCTGTAAACCAGATGCCTCTCCAACCACATGCTGAGCTTGTGAGCCCACCAACTCCCAGCTCTCCCCCCCTCCCACATTGCTCCATGCCTGCAGGAAGCAGCCAGTCTTGAGCCAACACCCCTTTATCCAGAAAGAGACTGAATGTTTGGTTGCAAGCGCCACCTCAGCCCTTAACAACCGTATCCAAAAAGAGTCTGGAATGTTTGATTGGAAGCATGACCCCAGTCCCCTGGCATCTATGTATACAAAGAGTCTGGAAATTTGGCTGGGGGTCCAAGCCCCCTCCCCTGGGAGTGGCCACAGTCCAGACTCCACCTCCAAGAAAGCCCACCAAACAGTGACCCCCTCCCCCAGGGAGGGTCAAGACCATTTCCATAGGCTATTTAAACTGCCCTTCCCCCAGGAAACTAACACTTGGTCTCCTGGTTTTCCGTGGTGGTTCAGGTTCTCCTTTCCCACTCTCCGTGTTTTCCCGTGGGCCACCTGGGAGTGTTGACCTCCATTATGATGTGGGAGTGATTTCTTATTAATAAAGAAACTGCCTAGGCCCATTTGATAGGCCAACCCTTAGGTGGGTGGAGTAAACAGATCAGAATTCTGGGAGAGAGAAGCTGAGTCAAGGAGTCGCCATGATTCTCCTACCAGACACAGACGCAGGTTAAGATCTTCCCTGGTAAAACACCTTGTGGTGTTACAGGGATATTAGAAATGGGTTAGATCGATATGTAAGAGCTAGCCAATAAGAGGCTTGGAATTAATGGGCTAGGCAGTGTTTAAAAGAATACAGTTTCTGTGTAATTATTTCGGGGCATAAGCTAGAGCTAGCTGGCGGCCGGGAGCTGGGGCGGCAGGGAAGCGGCCCGCAGCTCCTCACAACACCATTAAACCTAGGCTTTTTCTAATTTGGTCTGATCTGGTCTAATTTGGATGATTTCATTGATAGAGAGGCTGGTCAGTCAGAAAATACTTAACATTAGCTAATGTTATAAATCAAATAGACTGAAGAGATATTTATCAGACATTTTACCCAAACACAAAAACAGCTCATGGAACTTTCTGTAAAAATGATCACATACTTGGATGCAAAGCAAGTCTTAACGGCTACAAAAATGAAATAAAATAAAATAAATTAACACCACAACCTATCTGGCCTCCACAGCATGAAACTGGGCATCAATAACAATAAAATCAACAGAAAACTCAAGAACTGTGGAATGACTCCCTACTGAATAAAAATGGGTCAATACAGAAAATAAGAAAGGAATTGAAAACGTATTAGAATTAAACAAAGGAGAAAATGAGACACATCCAAATTCATGGGGCACAATGAAGATGTTCTAAGAGGCAAGTTCATGGAACTAAGTACTTAACGTTTAACATTAGACGAGATCAAATTCTACTAACTTCACAACACACTTGAAATCTCTAGGATGAGAAAAAAAAACACACACTCAAAAGGGGTGATGGCGAGAAATAAATTTAGGACTGAAACCAATAAAACAGAAACAAACACACAAAATATAAAGAATCAATGAAACAAAAAGTTGGTTCTTTGAGAAAAATCAATAAGATGGACACTGTCTAAATAACTAGAAAAGAGAAAGAAGATCCAAATGCACAGAATTAGAGATGAGAAGGGGGACTTAACAACATACACAGAGGACGTCCGGAGACTCATGAGGTCATATCAATTTCCATCTTCAACATAGGTATAAATCTATATGTCTCCTAATGTTAAGCCTGGGCATTTTGGTTGTTGTTGTTTTCTACTTTGTGGGTCCTTTGCTTATACATTGCGGCTTCAGATACTGAGTCTTAAATAGAGTGTGTGTCTCTACATGTGTTTCTTGGGCTTTTTCTTTGGCTCTTTTTCTTGTTTTGGTTGGTTGCTTTTTCATATTCTGCCTTGTTTGGCTTTGGTTTGTCTTTTTATTTTATTAGTGCTCCTTAGGTGCTGGTTTTTAACGGGAGACAGAAAGGGTATAGAGGTGGATCAGAAGGGAGTCAGGGAGTAGCTGAGAGGATTTAAGGAGAGGGAAGTATAATCAGAATGTATTATATGGAAATCTCTTTTGCATTAAAAGGGGGGAGGACAAAAAAAGTATGGAGGAAAGAGAGAGGGGGTCCGTGGTTAAACAAAAAGGCTAAATATCCAATCGCATCACTTTCAGTGTGATAGGGACAAACTCGTGCTAATGGGAGACAGAAAGGGCCTCGTAACTGTTAAGGGTGGCTGACGAAGCAGCAAGCAAGAGCACCCTTTGTTTTATAGGTCTTTAATGTAGAGCCATCACAGCGCAAGCCCTGACAGTGGAGGAGCATTCTGGAGCTGGAATCGGCTTTTAGGGTCTTTTCCATCAGCAGCAAAACAAGACTAATAAAGCAAGTCATTAAAAGAAAAAAATTCCAGGAACTTATTGCGTTATAAGACCTATTCAATTACAGAACTCCCTTAAGAGATGGAAATAAAAAGACCCAGTCCCCCTCACACCCAAATTACAGAGCAGAGCCGGGATAAAGAATTGCCAACAGCTGAGGAAGCGAAGAGACAACAGTGGTTGAGTTTTGGATGACTGACAGGGTCCTGGTCCGTTGACGGAACCAATGAAATAACGCAACGCACATCTGAGGCAGGGACGTCGTCTCCTTTGTCCTGGGCAGGCCGCTCTGCTTCTAAGAAGGGAGACTCTGGCTCCGTGATGATTCTGTGCCCATCAGGCAAAACGCTCAGACTTTGCAGACGATAAAGAACGCCTGATGTCTTCTCCGTGCTGCTGTTTGAACACAGAGGCATCTTGAGCATCGCCCTGTCTCACGCGGGCCATGCACGCTTAACTTTCCACATCAGGGATGTCCCAGCATTCTTGTCCGGGGTCACATGTTCCATGGACCCCGTGCGCCCCACATTTAACTCACAATGGCCCCTTTCCTCTTCTTCCTGGTTTCTTTTCTTTTACGAGCTTACCACTAACATACCACAGGCTTTCCTGTTGATCTTCATGATGCTTCCTCTGAACTAAGTGGAGACAAAAAAAAAAAAAAAAAAAAAAAACACTTTATGTTTTCTCGGCTCCTATAGCCAGCATGCAAACCAAGTGGATAGAAATTCCACACTATGCTTGCGGATGAAGAAAATCAAGTCAGAGTATAAAGACACCATGGTTGAAGACCAAGCCTGGGGACTTTTCTGACTCATCTCCCTTCTGTGACTTTTAAACCCCGAATTTGTCTTCACATCTTGCATTCCCCACGTCTCCTGTCACCCCAACAAGAACATGTTTTGGTGGTCATTATTATTCAATTTTCATACAAAAGGAACTTGGTGTATAAGAAAATATATTGAGGAACTAAGGTAAGGATTTTTGAAGTCTGATGTTCAGAGATCGTTGTTCTCGTTTTGTGAAAAATGGGTGGTACAAGGAATGTAGAGAGAGGAGCAACTTCACCTGGGTCTAAAAGTAAAAACAGTTACAGAAACGAACGGTTGGATGGGGCCCCTTCTTTTTACATTCAGGTTAAAAGGTAGACTAACTGAAGAAAACCCCTACAGGCAAATCTTAATGAAAATCCAAGGATCATAGTAGCTAGCCACTACTGAAATACACGGGCACGCTAGCTACTTAGAGCCCGATCGACTTCCAATCCGCTTGTCGCCACGACTGTGTCCTCCGTGTCTGCACCTAGCCATCAACAGCCTGCTAGGATGGAAACAAGGCAGCTTGCCAAAATGAACAACCAAACAGAAAGTTTTCAAGTTATTTTAATATCTTCAGTTACAGAAAAGAGCTGTGATGGCTAGTTTAGTCTTGTCGACGCTAGCGGGTTGAAAGGTACCGGGAGATTAGCGAAGCACACGCTCCTCAAGGGGAGCCAGATAGGATGGATCACGTGGGCTCTGGTTGCAGCCACTGACGGCTGCAGGCTCCGAATAGGGTACTGTGAGGTCGTCCAACTGCAGAAAGTTAAGTGTTGTGGAGCTGGAACACTTGGTGGCTGAGGGCATTAGTAACTTCATTTAGCTGTGACCAAAACGTCTGCGTGAAGACTTACAGGAGACAGTCATCTGAACTAAGGGTTCCAGAATCTTCGAAATGGAGCGGAGCTTAGGGAAGCAGGAGCATGCAGAGGGGACGGATTTCTCTTCCTGTAGGAAGCAAGCAGAGGGGAAAGAAAGAGACCAGGTATGACCTTCAGATGCACGCAGAAGTGGCCTACGTCCTCCAGCTAGGCCCCAGTGCCTGAGTTTATCACACTTCCCAATATAATGTTAGGAGTCATGGGCCAAGGAGACTATAAGAGACATTTCATATTCAACATACACCAGAGAAGCCATGCCCTTGCAGGGTCTACCTTGGCGTTCCTTTCCTATCACGCTCTCTACTTCCCAGCCAGCAGAGGGTGAGAAGCTCCGCTCCACTGCATCCCCTCTGCAGGGTCCTGAGCCATCATAGGTCCCCAGCAGTCATGCGCAAACTCGGAAACTATTAGCCAAAATAAATCCCTGCCCTCTTAAATGTGCTCTAGGCAATTTTTCATAGCCCTAAAAAAAGTTGCCTAACAGAAGGCCTACATCCATTTATTTTTATCTTAAAATTCAGAAGCAGGTACGATATAAAAATAAATACCTGTTCGTTCTCCTTATGGGTGTTCCTTCTAGGCACATAAGTTACATAAGAACATGTGAGTCGATGCATAGACACACACACACACACACACACACACACACACACACGTCTGTCGCCTTCATCCTCGCCAATCAGATTGTTCGTATCAAAGCTATTTCAGAGCCCTCCCGGAGGCTTCGGATTAGCGCGGAAAATACCATAAGAGAGATCAGACAGTCAAACGGAAGCAGAGCCAAAACATAGGATTGCAGTTCCCCAAATGAACTGCAATAGACTTGTGAGTAAAGCAGTCAACACCTATGGTCACTGGTCTGCAGTGCTACTCCCAAACTACTAAGGGAAGGGATATTCAGTGCATCCGGCAAGATTTACTAGCTGCAGATAGACACAGTGTGTGTGTGTGTGTGTGTGTGTGTGTGTAAGGACATCTGGGTGTATATGCGTGTATATGTATATATTATACATGATTATACATGATACTTTATATATATGTAATAGATATATGTAATATTATATATACATAATATATATATTTATATATAAGCTGCCATGTATGTGGTTCCACAGGGCCTTCAAGAATACTAATCACCATCTTAACGGAGCTAAAGACCAATCATTCAAATTTCCCTTAAGTATCTCTTTTCCAAGAAGAGGTTAGAATGATCTATTTCACCACTCTCCAAATCCTTAAGAAAACAACGTATAAATATTTTCCTTACTCCAATCAGAAATTCTTGGGACCGTCTCCCTAATGTTTTACTCGAGTCCAGCTTCTGGAAATTTTAGCCTTTTTCTTCTGATCAAAGAATGTAACCCACAAATCGTAATCCTTATCAAAAATCTAATTGCTCTCTATTTGACGGCAGTATCTGGAACTTAAAACCTTTTAGGGATCCTGATTGCAGAAGATGTGCGTCTCCTCCAGAAGCGTATTTATTCCCTTTCGTCCTGAAAATGGTTCCAGATGTTTTTTTGGCAACGCTTTTCCCGTGCAGCTGGCATACGCAGCAGTGCGTACCTGGGAAACTCTGACACTTCCATCGTTCCGAGAAACGTGCTAAATAAAACTGCATGCAAGATGTTCATCTGGGCTACCAGCGACGAGCTGCTTCAGATGAAAAGATCACTGGCGACGTTAGAAAAAGTGACCACTTGAGCGTGTGTTTGCAGGATATAAAAGAACAGTGCTTTGTGTGAGTAGAAAACCTGTTCTCCAAGAACCGCTTGTTTTGGAAGAGCCACCATGACAAAGAAAAGTATTCCTACGGAATTCATTAGAATCAAAACCGCCTATGTGGTCTAAGTATAAACGCTGTGATAACGAACACTGCCTTGTGTCCCTAAACCCCTGGAAAGGCAGAAGCAGCTCCGCTTAACATATGCAAAATGCTTCCCTTACTTCACTGTGGCTGGTTTTGAACCTGGTGCTGCTAGGTTCTTGGCTTCTTATCCAAAAGAGCTGCAATAAAAGCTCACGTAGATTGCAAAGTTTTATTTATAGCAAAGTGATAACATACATCAGATAGGTCTACGCTGTCAAGACTGACAATGGACCACACAGCTGAAGGTACTTAGGAGCCCTGATAATAGTGTGTGGTTTCTTTTTATGGGGTGCCAGAGAGGAAGGGGTTTGGCTCCTATGGGGGTTCGGGTGGTTCCCCGTTTTGAGTGACATAAGTTATATAATCATTTTCTAAGATGCGTTTTCAATTTTCTGGTTTTGATCATATCCATGCCCTGTTACACGTCGGTATAAGATACTCCATAGGGAATTATCCCCAAAAGTTCACTTGGAGGACCCAGACTGCCTTTTTGAGAATCTTCCAAAACCAGTTTAGCCTTCTGGACCCTTAAACACAGACATAGCTGAGTGTGACTTCAGAGAATCCAAGTTTGAGTACAATTAAGGGAAGGATAAATTTACTTCGTGGCTCAGAGTACAGTGCATATAGCTTAGTGAAGATGGGGTCCTAGGTTGCTAATGTGTTGCTAGGTACATTGTTCAGAGAGGGATGTGTGCATATTACACGCGAGAGTCTCGAGCTACCAGTGAGCATTTCAAGTGGTCCAGCCGCTAGGAGCATAGAAAACGTATTTTCTGAAACTTAGGAATACACAAGTCCGGCTGGTCCTCTTCTCCCTTTCGAAAAAGGTTGCCAAAACAATAGTAGCGTTACTTCAAACCTAGCTGTCTAGGACAGGTACCCAAGGCTTTCCTAAAAGAAACCGGTCTTCACTGTCCTCAAGTCTCCTCAAATCTGCAGAAATAGGATGGACTCAAGGTCACTAGACATTTTTTTTTCTGCCAGGGGCCAAGTTGTTCCTTCTTTACTTTACTTTACTTCCCACTCTGTGTGTTGAAACTCACACTCAGGAAACTCTTCATCTTTGGTGACCCACCGTACTGCTTTCTGGGCTCTCTCCATGGCTCTCAGTTTGTCCACTGCTGTGCCTGTTCTTCAGAGTTCTGTCCTCCCTCCTCGACACTTGTCTGGAGAACTCATCCATTCCCATGGCGATGCTGACGGTTCGGAACCATCATTGCCAACCGCTTGGCTCCCTCTGCTCTTCCTAGGCTCTCCTATTTAGAAAAGGGCAGAAAACGCCTGCCTTGCTGCTAAAGTTGGGAGTCTGGTCCACTCTGTCCCCTTGTTCTCCTTCATAGCCCTATGAAGTAACATGGTCACAGCCAAATTCTGTCTTTATTGTTTCCTAAATGCCTCCAGAATTCATTGACTTCTTTTCATATTGTATTTTGGAATACCACCCTCTCCTTCCTGAACTACTGTGACCATCAAATATATCTTCTATAATCTCCTATTAGCCTATTTAGCTTGATATGAATTTTTTCAATTTTTTTATTTATGAGAAATTTCTATTAATTGCATATAATTTTTATTATTATGGGAAAAATCAAAAAATCTATTTGAAGTCAAGTTGACAGCATATTGGAAATGCTTGCAGAGAATCCTCCGGCCCTACTATTAACTCTAAGGTACTGACTCCTTTCTTCTACACTTTGGAGATGTGACCTAGGTTTAGCTTTTGCCCAGGGCTGTCTCCCTCTGTAACTAACTGCGACCTCACCGACACAAGAGTCTACTTGACGCTTCAGTGAAACCTGTCCTGGGCCTGCTGTGGGACATCTCCTCACTTTCATCCACCACACCTAAGATGCCATCTGCCCTTTTCGCTGACCGCTTTCTCAAACCAAGGCGAGATCTTCTTCCTGGTTTTTCTCTAGACCTTTAGCCAACATTTGCCCTTTTGGGTTTTAAATTCCTGTTTCTACCTCTGCTGCTGGATTAGCGAGACAGGGCAACCAACACTCTTTCTCAAATCCTAGCATGTTCTATAGTTCTTGGTCATACGAGTTGGTTACATGAAATCTTAGAACTGCTCAATTCGAAACTCACACTTAATGTGTTTTTCCACTACTACTCTGAATCCACCTTTAAGCTAAACCCATACCACAGGATAGCTTGACGTTTTCTGCTTTTTAACTCCTTAACTTTAGCACACTTTGTAGTTCATCTCCTCCTTGAATCTTAAAGTAATCTGACGGAAATAAAATAAATAATCCTTACCACTCCTTTGTCACCCCCTTTGTCCGTGCGTGCATGTCAGAAAGTTTTATTGATGTGTCTTTTGTCCCTTGACAGGGAAATATTATGAGAAAACGTACCCCCATTTCACGTAACTACTCTACACCTAACACTGCAGCAAACACATATCACTCAATTAGTATTTGCATGGTGGTTTTAATAAGAATAATCAGGGGAGTGGGAGGAGGGGAGGGAGGGGGAACTGTGGTTGGTATGTAAAATAAATCAAAAATTTTAAATCCAAAAAGGCAGAATGACGCCTCCTCATAGGCTGACATATTTGAATGCTTGGATGACCTTGTCACAGGAAGAGTGTCCATTAGGGTGGGCTTTGAGATTTCAAAAGCCCAAGACAGTCTCTCTCTTCCTGCTGCCTCTGGGTGAGGATGGAGAACTCTCGGCTGCTTCTCCAGCACCATGTCTGCCTTCGTGCCTCCATGTTCCCCGTCATCATGACAACGAACCGAACCTCTGAACTGTAAGCCAGCCCCGATTAAATGCTTCCTTTTACAGGAGTTTCCGTGGTCATAGTGTCTCTTCACAGCCATAGAACACTCACTGAGATACACGGTTAGCAGGATTATTTCCGGGTTGCCTCCTTAAAACGTCAACATTTAAAGCTAATTAATTCATTACAAAGCATTTCCGAGTTCAGATGCCTAGAACTTTTATTTCTGCTCCACTCAAGTTCCAAGCTATAATTTTCATGCATAGGTTATATAGAAATATGTTTCTGGATTTCAAAATATATTAATAGAATGTACAATTGCACAATAGATTTATAGCCATATTGAATTCAGTTAGTGAAAGTGATATGGTAGAAAACCCTTTTCTGCAACATTTTGAGATTTCCTTTTTTATTTGTTAGGCATACTTGAAAAGATGTACTACCACAATGCTTTGAGTGTTTTCTTAATCCAGTTAGAATGAGCACACTATAACAATTTTTATTACCGTGATCTAGTGACCATGAACCAGGCTGCTCGTCGTACTTATGTATTTGTCATTAAAAACTAGTTCTTTCAATTTCCCTTTGCACATTTCAATACGATAATATTACCTTCCTACGCCTTTATTCATCCGTTTGAATTTTATTTGATACTTAAGCAGGTTCTTCAACAGCGTTCGCCCACTTCAGAATCGCCACGGTGGGGAGTTAGCACATGCGCACTGGCTCACTTTGGGCCAGCTTTACCATCCTGTCGCTCTCATCTCCGTACTTCCGCTCTGCTTTGTCACTGCGGTCCTGTTGTGCTTCTTAGACAAAGAGCAAGCGACTTGGTGCTTTGTTTTCTATCGGCCAGCCTTTGCTAGCCAGCACCTTGAGTGTTTGTCGTTAACTGAGTTTCTTCCACGGAGACCGTCTAACTACGTGTCTGGACACAGGTCGCCTGTTTCTTCTCCGTTGTTCCTGTCCTCTTGGTGTCCTTTAGATTAAAATTCCGTCACCTTTCTTTCATTTCTCATCAAGAGTGTGTGGGTGTTGTCAACAGATGCTTGCATTTTAACACTGACAACATCAGGGACTCTAAACGTGAACTACTCGTCTTCGTAGTGAATAATAGGAAAACTTTAGGCACTAGCCCCTATCCTGTCTTCTTTAATTGACATAGCTTTATTCGCCCCTTGAATTTAAAGCCTACCGCATGGATATTACTAATGTTTCATAGAATTCCTATCTAACTTTTTTGAAGTTACATTTTCTTCTTGAGTCGGATATTCCTTGCAAGGTTATTCTTTTCCTTCAAAAATTTATTTTAGAATGTTCGAACACTGGGTCTATTTTTAATAAACATATTTGATCTTTCTTACATTTTGGATTAAAATTATCTTATGATTTCATTCCCAGGATTTGGTTTCACGGATTAGAGAACGCCGGCTTGCCATTAATTGCGCTCAGTGTCGGAAGGTATTACCCCGTTGACTTTGAATGTCCATGGCTGCTGATGGAGCTGTTACGATCACTAATTTCTGTCTTTCCTCTCCGGTTCTTTTCAGACTCTGCTCTTTCTATCCAGTGCAGTGCAGACTTACTCGTTAGAAGTTGGTGTGAATTCCATTTCATTTGCGTAGTCTCAAAATCCCTTCGCTTTCTGAACAAGAGTTTCTAACAGGATCCTGGAAATTTTTCAAGCATCGTCTTCTGACAACTGGTGTTGCGTTTGGGAGGTGCACCATCTTGCGTGTATGCTGGACCTTTGTACTTTGCCGTGGGAAGTTTCTTAGCTTCTCTCCCACACCTCCCACGCCTTTCTCCTGGTCTACTGCCTAGTATACTAGTTCTTTTAATCGATCAGCCATTATTATTAAATATGTGTAAAATGTGTATAATAGACAATTGCATACACTTATTCCATGAACCCCACCTAGCTTATGAAACTGAACATTAGTAACACCCTAGAAACACAACTTCTTCTTCTTGTCGCCTCTCTGCTGGCCCCAAACGGTAATCTATGCATAACTCAAAGAAAAAAAAAACATGAAATATAGTAAATTCCTTAAGGTATATGTTTGCTCCTGTCATGTGACTAGGGATGTTGTCGACCTGAGTCGTCTCTGAGCTCCGTGTGGATATTCTCATTTTACTGTATTAAAATCTTAAATCATATAAGAATGCAAATTTGTGCTCCCACGTGTGTCCGAGCAGGTTGACAGTTGAGAGTTCTCAGGAAATACCGTGCTCCTGCTTCCCGTTTTTTCATCTTTCTTTGTGCTCCGAGAATTCTAGTGTTGGAGAATCCCAACGTTTTGACAGTGCCTCACGCCTGCCTTGATCCATAACACCTGACTTGTAACACCTGACTCCTTCACTCACACAAGCCCAGGATTCAGTTGCCAGGGATATAGATACCCTAGACATCGTAGGTCAGTACCTGTTCCACAACCCGCAGATCCTGCGCATGTAGAGCTATGCACTGTCCCTGACCTCTGAGGGCTTCCTTCTTTCCTGATCAAGTCGGTTGCTACTCCAGCCACTGTCGAATATTTCAGTGTTTTAGTTGCTGCGTATCTGGTAGGGTTTCTCTGGATATCTAACTCATGATTAGAGAATCATGACACGCAACGGTGTATTCCTAGTGGCACAGACATCTGCTGATTCAGTGACACTTCTTACCCAAGACACCTTAAGAATAGTCGTGTCTTGACAGAGCTTTTTTCTATGAAAAAAACAAAAAAAAATCCATTTACCCAACCATATGTCCTCCAACCCATGCAGCCCATGGGAGGAGCCAGACATAGGAGTCTTGGAAGTGCTGTTTCAACATGGTCCAGGAACTAGCCTGTGAGTTAAGTGACAGATAAAGAACACTGCATATTATCACAGTGAAGTATTACCTAACGTGTCTCAGACACATTATCTGGTCCACCACCAACAGCATCCGCGTATAGTTTAGGCGCTTAGATTGCTCCCCGCCATCCGTGCTAATTCTCCACGGCTATTTCCAACTTCTCTCAACCACAAGGCAAGGAGTTGGGGGGGGGGTTCGGTTGGTTGCTAGGGCAGGTGAAGCCGGCTAGCAGAAGGTAAGCATCTTGGGGTCTATTTTGAGAAGGTGATACTTTCTTACGGTGACACGGAGACTCGGGTGGAACATACAGCAACTGCCTCCTTGGCACAGTGTTGGAAATATGTTTACTGCATCCTGATTTTTGCTCCACGCGTATTAAAGAGCTATGCGACCAACTGTCAGTTACACGGGAACTTTTCATCATGGCCCGGTTCAGCAATCTCAAGTTTTTTTATTTTTATATCTAGCCTTAGCTCGATTTATTTCTGTGACTTTTTTTTTCCAGTGAGAGAATTTAGAGTCGAAGTATTTTATCTACTGCTTCTTATATAAATTTGGCTCAGTGGATGTATTGTTTGATCAAACCGATCCTAAATTTGTTTGCAAACTTCTTATTTATACCTTAGTGCACAATCGTTAAAAAAAAAAATCTCTGAAGTGCTCTTTTCATGTTTGCATTTATTTTTCTCCTACTTTTTCAACTCTTCTATAAAAATCGTAATAGAATGCATGTA
>NW_026067986.1:2501268-2502611 GCF_014885135.2 Alexandromys fortis | reverse complement strand
TTTTTATGTATATATGTAAAATAATTTCTCCAAAACTAGCTCAACTCCTGGCATCCCATAATGTTGGAAGGACTCATGGGTGAAGTATTTGTTCTCGTTCATTATAATATTATTTATTAATATTAATAAGCTCCCTTGGACCTTGACTGCCTCCTCCTCCTTCACCTGCTGCAGCGCAAGCAGAGCTCTCCCCATGGAGGAACTGAGGTGCAATCTCCTACTTATTCCTCTCAAGCCAAAGCCCTTTCCATGGTCACTTTTCTTGGTCATCAAACAGGAGATAGACAGCAAAGGTTGTTCTCCAACATCCAGTCAATATTAATATACAAAAGCTCAGCTGGCCAGCTCAAGTCCAAGAATAGGAATACTTGTATTATGAATTACTTGAATTATGAATCATCCGTTTGTGTGCATACATAGGCACACACACATAATGCAATACAAGATCAGAACACTTTTGATACTTTTTCTTAAATGATTAGATGTCATAGGTCTTCTTTCCCTTTGAGCACCCTTGTTAGTTAAAATCTGCCCATGATGTCCCGATTGCCTTCTTCACTCTGTAGACCCTGGAAGCATCTCCCCAAGGATGAGAAAGAACGCAAAGTAGTCGATACACACTGATGCACGTTGACTCAGAATCAGGTCGCCTCATGCACAGACTCTAACTGTCCATTCGTGGTGACAGATCAGAGGCTAACAGAGAAGAACAAAGATGAACAAATAACTGGAAGCGATTTGATTGAAACTTCTCTGGTCAAACCCACATAATTGATAGAACTTGCTTTTTTTTTTTTTAACACAGAAATACCTCAGGCCTTACCTTACTTTTGCTAATGTCTAGTTAAAATTCCAACTAGACAATAATTTTATTCTCTAGCAAGTCATAGATTAAAGGAAGTGAGCAAGAATGGTACCGGAGGGTGAAGCTGGAGGGGAGGCGGCAGAGGTCATCGGGGGCCCTGCTGGCTGGAGCGGCAGGCAGCCTTCCAGATGGACCAGGCCCGCACCTGCTGGCCGAGGACAGCAGACTCCCCATACGGATTCTGGGTCATCAGAACGCGGCTAATTAAACTTAATGCTATTTATTCCCAGACCGAAGCGTATACTGTGTTTTGAAAGGAATTTCATTTAAAAATTTTTTTGAAATAATTTTAGACATTTAACCATGTGTGCTGTGAAATTTTTTAATTAATGAGACCGTTTCTAAAGTTGCCGCAGACATGGGCATTATATGCTCCGCCTGTCGGTCTGGGGTGGCTTTATTCACTCTTTATTGAGTCTCTCAGGTGAATTCTGAACTTTATTTATTTAATTTATTTATTTATTTTGGTTTTTTCGAG
>NW_026067986.1:2426278-2500703 GCF_014885135.2 Alexandromys fortis | reverse complement strand
CCCAGTATCTTTTTGTTATTTGCACTTTTAAATTTTATTATATCTTTTGAAATTATAATATGATTACATCATTTCCCCATCCCCTTTCCTCCCGCCCTCTCCTCCTCTTTGTTCTCTCTCAAAATCATGGCCTCTTTTTTTTAATTACTATTTCCAACACATATTTATAAACACAGTATCTTTTTAACTCAGCAGCAAGGTAAGTTTTCATGAACCTTCAAAAGTTCTGGCTATTGGCCTAAGGTCTGTGCTTCCCAGAGCATAGTCATGAGGCAGAAACAGGAGCACTAGGTCAGTCAGAACTCTGGTACCTGAGCACACCGCTTTGTGCCCAGCGGCTGTCCAGATGGCCAGTGTCGCATCTCTCTCTCATCTCCACCACCCCCTTGTTCATATTCATGAACCGATGCCCTCATCTCCAGCGGCTCCGTAAACATATTGCTTCAAGAAAGGAGAAGGATGTGTGGCGTCTTGCCTGGTGGCCAATGCGGCACTCACGTGTCCGAGCAGAGACAGGAGAAGCTGTCGGGGCAGCAGGAGAGAGACAGCCGCTGGTCAAGTTTCTCCTGTGGTTTGAGACTACAAACACCTGGTCAGGAAGGCAGCCATGCCCTCTTCAGAACAACGGCTGCACATGCAGAAGCTTGTTAGATGCTAGGAGCGAAGCTGTGCTCCTCCGCCTCTTACTACCAACGACGCAAAATGTGGTTTGCATCAATGAAGTACTCCTCCCTTTCCCTTGGTGCAGTGGAACCTGTTGCTCTGTTCCTCCAGTATTCTTAAAACTTCAACAGTTGCTACTTTATTAGATGCTCAACGAATGGTTTTAGGTCGTTGTCGTTCCTGTTTCCAGCAGGTCCTTTTCTTGAAATTCCTGCAACCGTAATTTTTCAGTGTATCTACACTAGCACTTCCAAAGTATTTTCTTCAAATCAGTAGTCCAAAAAGATGAAATTCAAAAAAAAAACATAGTTACAAGTAATGAATTTTGCCAAACATGGCTCCCCTGGAAGACTCATAATCGTCATTAGCACATTAAAGCCTCTGTCAAGTCTGACTTGAAAAGAATCTTGCGCAACTACGGGGGATATAAAGTTTCCAAAGGGAAAACCATTTCCTCACAACTATCGCATTGCAGCGCGTGAAGACATCCATGTTTATCACATCTCAACATGTTTCAGATTAGGGTCGCTGCTAAGACTCAGCGACACCCTTGAGCCACGTCCGTCGTGAGGAGCCGTCACTTCCTGTGGATCAACCAGTATAGTCGTAACCATTCAGATTTCCATCGTGGCGGTGGAGTAATGTGTTTTATTGATGTCACACACGACAAATCGAATTTCTGTTTAAAATAGCTTCAAAAAGATCACACTGTAACTCGGCATTCAAGCAACAATAACAGCAACCGAAACTTACTCCGTGAGCCAAAAAGCATAGAGATCAAGAGGAGCAAAACATGGGATTAGTCCAACACAATTGCGATTGCTTACTCTCTTACACTTTATGGGGACGTAGGTGAGAGCTTCCCACATCTAAATCAACCATGCTCACGACCTAGATAAAGAGAAATGCTCCTTATGAGGCACCGAACAATAGAATTGAAGGCTGAGGAAACGTAAATCTTTCCAAATAAATTTTAAAAATCTCAAGGCATGTGGGTTTGACTTCCTAAGACAGTCATGATTTAGTTGCCAGCACTTTTTTTTTTATTGGAGGCACATTGGCTAGCGGTACATGCTACTGACGTTGTCTTGGTTCCGACAATACAGCATGAACAAGTCTGGAAGCAACTTTCTTCATTTAGGAACTGCTGCTATGATTTTCTTTTAGCCCACCAATGCATACCTCATTCTCACCCAGCCACTCACTTTATTTTTATTTGATGTGCACTGGTGTTTTGCCTGCATGTACGTCTGTGTAAAGATCCCGTGGAAGTGGAGTGACAGACAGTTGTGCGCTTCCCTGGAGGTACTGGGAATTGAAGCTGGGACCTCTGGAAGAGCAGCCAGTGCTCTTAACCTCTGAGCTATCTCTCCAACACCCCCCTCCCAACCACTCACTTAAGTATGTGTGAACCATCCCTACATGAGCTCCTTTTCCTCTAAATGCAGTAAGGACAACCTCATTCTCTTTCCAAAGCAGCTTTTCAGGATAAACTTCCTTCCAGACATGCCAATGAAAACTAGGAGAAGGGGCACAAAACCACCAAAGCCAAAGGAGACCCACCTGAGCCATGGGGGTGGGGTCTGTCTGCATTCTGCCCAGGGTTCACACATCCCTTGTAGGTGAAGTTAAACACTCCAGAGGGGAGGGGGGGAAGTCTGCCTCCAAGAATTAGATTTGCACTGAAGAACACTGGTCCTTAGGTGAAAAGATGGGCTCATCTTCTTAGGAACAAGAGAAACAAACTGACAGAAATGTAAATATCTTGCTGGAAAAATCGTTGTGGAGGAACAACAGCCAAACATGCTTCTCTGTATCTGTGACCACAATGTAGCAACAAAGGAAATAGTTAATAGTAATTAACTAAAGTTATGGGGCAGCCAGTGTGCTTCTATGAGAATGAGTAAATACTATAGATTTAAAAATCTGGAAAATTGAAGAGCCGTAAAACTATTAAAGTTCAGCCAGCATTCTACATTTGAGGTCAGTGAGGAAAGCACACATACAGCTGATATTTCTCACAGAGATCATTCTAAGTGGATCCAGTCTGTACCTACATACTACCAGGGACAAAGGATTCATCCCAAGGGGATCCGGTCTGTCCCTACAGACCTCTACAGACATAGGGGTCATCCCAAAGAGATCCTACATACCTCCACTAATAAAAGCAAAACCTAAAAAAATCATGTCTAAGATGGTCCCTTCTGTTTTGGCAGGTGGTCATTTTCAAGGGAGCTTTTTCTTCGGGAATTCTAGGACCTCAGTGGTGGTAGACCGCTGGTAAGGGAACGAGGCTGGAAGGGATGTGTGAAAAGCCCACACAGCTAATCTATTCCTCTAGGTGGTCAGGAGACTCAAAGGTGTGTGTGTGTGTGTGTGTGTGTGTGTGTTTGTGGATATGCATTTGTGTGTATGAGTGTGTGTGTGTGTGTGGATATGCATTTGTGTGTATGAGTGTGTGTGTGTGTGGATATGCATTTGTATATGTGTGTGTGTGTGGATATGCATGTGTGTGTATGTGTGTGCGTGTGTGTGTTTGTGGATATGCATTTGTGTGTGTATGTGCGTGTATGTGTGGATATGCATGTGTGCGGAAGACTTTTTTGAGCTACACAAATAAGACTCACATTTTGCTAGATGAATGCTAAATTACAGAAATGCTTTTGAGATTCATACGGCCATAACTTTTTTTTCTTTACATTGACTTTAATCCAGTGCACTACAAATTTTACCAGTTACTCATCATTCTACATCCCATTGCCCCAGGATGGTCCATATTCCCATTTAACTTAGTAACTACCAGTCACCCACAACATGGCTCTTTCTGGTTGCAAGGTCAGTTCCTTCAGGATAACAAGCTCCTTCCTTTGCCTTGTGGTCGTTGAAGAGAATTGTTCATTGCGAAGACTTTGTTGGTAAGATGGGATGTCCTGACCGTGATGGTCTACAGGTCTGTCCATGCTAACTAGGTCTTTAAGGGACCTTCAGAAATGACACCAGCCCCAGGACTGTCAGAGCCTGGGGTCAGAGCCACTGCCCTGTGTCCATAATACAGAGGTAGCGCAGCTCGGTTGGCTTTCTGAATCACAACTTTGGGAAAGCCTAGACCTAAGAAGAAACGCCTCTCTTCCAAAGAAACATAATTCATATAGCGCATGGCCTTAGACTGCGTGTGCGATAGGAGTCTCAAAGTTGCTGAAATAAAATGGGTGTGAGAATATAACACAACAGTTTGGTGCCGCCCCTGCAGGAGCCAGGCGTTGTGGGACCAAGGGTGGCTGCAAATGCACTGACCTGAATTGGCAGAGGCATTTTAAATGGCACAGAACTTATCTCCAGCGGGGAGTGACACAGTCTGGTGCTCCAAGTCTCCTCTTCGCTGCTATTTTAAAACCATGACTCCATGAACCACTTAAAATTCAACACCAAATATATCGAGGGATCACCTTCAAAACACAGTGCCTCAGGATAGAAGCACGCGTGTCAACACGAGCAGGAAGGGGGGAGGGGTTCGCCATCCATGCCATGTCAGGTGAGTGGGAACGTGAGGGTTCTCCTACACCACTGCGCCCTCTGTGTTCATTGGATAGGCTTCATTTTGCGGCAGGCAGCAGCTAAGGCAGAGGCATCCCTGGTCTGAGGGCTGGTCCTGATGCTGCAGAGAATCTGTATCACCCTCCCTGACACCCCGAGGCTCAGAAAACACTGAAGAAGAGGGAGGTTAAAGGATGAAGAATGAGAGAATAGAGTGAAACACTTCAAGGTTCTCTTTCGGACCTGACCCTCAGGAACCCAGTAGTTGTGGCTACCTGCCCATCTGAACAAGATGGTGCCTATCAACACTTTATCACCAACATGAGAGGGACTCATGGGCCCCCGCTCCTCTCTGTGGGGGCTACTCACTGGTTTCCAGGAAGGGAATGTCACGTTCTTCAGGGGCATAACCACCGTTCAGTTCCCCTTGCCGGGAAAGGAGCCCCTGCTCTTGCTCCTGGAGCCGAGCTCAATGAAGCTCAGCTGGCTTTTTAAAAAACAGACCTGAAAGTTAAGAGGGGGGGTTGCTGGGGGAAAGAAAGAAGTGTCTCAGCCGGAGGGAAGGGGGAAAGAGGGGAGCAAAATTCATTATATACAGTTATTTGTATTTGAAATCATCAAAGACTACAAATAAACAATTATTTTAATGCAAGGTCTTCTGACTTTCTATTTGCAGTGGAATTTAACAACTTACAGATCCACAGAAACACAGATGCATTCCAGTGAATTTTAAACTGGATTAGAAAGTGCTACTTGTTAGGATGTTTAGTAGCAGTTAGTACTCATACGAGGTAACTGGCAAGTAAAGAGCTATAATGAACTAGTAAACTTCCCACAGACTTCCTAAGTTTGTGGTTGTTAATGGAGATTCACAACAGAACCGACGGGCTGGATGATCCAAGGAGAACGGTCATTCGTTTCTGCCTTCATCCCTTGACTCAAATAAAAAATGATGAGATCTGGGGGATGGGGAAGAAGTTTCTAGCAAAAGCTTTCACCCAAACCTTTAGTTCTAATGGCTTAAGCACAGGAAATAAACATAGACTAGAAAAGGAAGAAAGGTAAAAAGAGAGGGAGAAAGGAAGAAGGAAAGGAGAGAGGGAGGGAGGGAAGGAGGAAGGGGAGGGACCCGAGCGTGGCACCGCTGGTCTGTCATTCCAGCACTTGGGAAGTGGAGGTTGTTGTCCGCTGCACAGCGAGTTTGAAGCCAGAGTCAACTCCACAAGCATCTGTCCTAGAGGAGGGGGCAGAGTGAGGTGGGTCGGGCATGAAGGGGTAAAAATCCCTGTTACATCCGTGACACAAAAACTTAGCTCCAAACACGGGGGCTTTATTCTGCACTCCTGTCTCGTTCCTTTCGTTAGTGGCAAACGTCCAGGTGATGTTATTATCTCATAGACATCCCGACACAGAGCGAAGTTTTCCTCCATGGATTAAGAAGGAGCAGAGGCTGGAACACACACTTGTTAGCTGCACAGCGTCTTCACTTCGGATGCTAAGCAGACACACAGCGGAGAGTCTAGGTTGTCCAGCAGGTAATGGATTCTGCATTATTCCTGAAAAAAAAGATGACTTTTGTAAATAGTTGAAATTTCCTTGGAATCTGACAAGACATTCCTGGTCTTGGACACTGCATTTTCTGTGTGGTTTCTTACTACAACTTTCCCCCAAAATTCTACTGTCGAAGCTGTAACCTCTGGCATGGCATGTTACACAGGAGACTTTCGGGAAACTATCAGGTCTAGATGGGGTGCTGAGGGCTGAACTTTCATTACATAACACATTTATAAGAATATACGGAGACCTCCTCTCCCCTTTCCTCTTATCCACATGAGGAATGGCAAGGTGGACCCCTGAAATCTAGGAAGTGGGACTTCCCAAGCCCTGATCTCATACTTACAGATTCGACACCTAAAAGAAAACTGTTTAGGCCCCCAGCACACGTAGGCACCTGTGGCTTGCCGGGGAGCTGGTTGAGATGTCACAGTGTTTATTTTTGACAGCTTACGGAATCTCCATTTTCCAAACCCTTCTATTTCGGGCCAACGACATCTCATTTGTATTAGTTACATAACTGAACTAATTTGGTCTGTGGAAGTAAAATAAAAATCTTAGCACATTGCACCACTGACATTTAGACGGGCTAGGCCTTGTAGGAGGCCTCCTGTGCACATTAGCATCTCCCTACCGGATGCCAGGAGGGTCCCCTCCTCCATTGTGATGCTCAGAAATGTCCCCAGATGTGTCTAGGCACCGTACCATCTACACTGAACCACAGAGGTTTACGTCATTCATAGAAATAATATTTAAACACGGTGATGTGTTTTTCTCCCAAGCTCAATGGCAAGGCAATGTTCAAGGAGAGTGTGACTGTCACAATTACTATTTTTTTAAAAAAAAAAGTGGCATGCAAGAGAAAGACGCCATGAAACAGAGTTCACACGGAGGGTGTTTTGTTTGCTTGTTTGTTTGTTTTTAATTAGAGAAAAGGGAACGTAAAAAGAGAGAAGAGGAGAGGGAGACCGGCTTCTGGGAACAGAAGTAGCAGATGAGAAGAGAGAGGCAGAGAGAAGCAGAAAGCGAGAGGCGGGAGGGGGTGAGGCCCGCCTTTTATAAGGGAACATAGTGAATGTGCACGGGAGGTGCTCTTAGTGGCTTCAGCGGAGGACTATCCTATCAGGACCCCAAGGGCAGGCCAGTGCAGATGCCTGAATGCTTACAGTGATAGTCTTCATCTTTGTCTCAAGTGAGAATTCCTCAATTGACGCTACTTTTTATTAACCCATGTATGAAAGCCCCAAAGATCAGCAGTCTTAATATTCCTCAAAATTGTCCCACTCGTTTCTTTTCGAGATGAGACCCTGTAAAGGGAAATTCAAAAACAGTCTTTGGATTATAATCAGTCCCCAAATTTTGTCAGATTCTTGTGCCCACATCAGCACTTCCACGCCCACACCCCCCACAATTCCTAACTGGAATAGACTGGTCAAGTTACGCTCAAGGGCAGAGGGGTGGGAGTTCCGGACTTCGCAGGGAGCACCCAAGAAGGAAGGAAGAAGCGGATTGGAGGGATGGACTTGAAGAATGAGTGACACGTGGAGATGTGGCAATGATAACGGGACTTTTCCTTTTGTCCTCAAACTGAAAAGCGTGGGCTCCCTGGGAGAGACTGTTCAAATCGGTGTTCATCTTCCCGAGAGCACCGCTGGTTAGAGCCCTTCTCCTCTCTGGTTTGTTTCCCTCTCTGGCCTCTCTAGGAAGCGAAAGGTTCACTTCTCACATTGTTTATGCAAACAAAAGAATTCCAAGTACCAAGCAACGTGTTAGGCAAAAAAACCTACTAGAGCACAATTTACTCACCGACTTGGGGCTCCGGCTGAATAGGAAGGCAGAGAAGGATGACACTCCCTTCCTCATAGCCATCACACTTCATTGGCGGGTTCTGTTGCTCAGGGAAACCACAGCAGCATCTGCGAAGTCAACATCCTATAGACTTTGACTTGGTGATCCTGTGGGGAAAACAAGAGCTCTTCACACCTTTTAGCATCCACATTGCATAAAACAGCGCAGTGTTGTGGATTTAAAAAAAAAAAAATCTTCTTTTTTTGAAGCAGGAAATGAGGCTCCGGAGCTGTTCACAGCCTCCATCAGAAACAGCCTGGAAGGGGTGGTTCTTGCCCGATGATCTGCTCTGGGTGGACAGGAAGCATCTCATCTTTCAAAAGGTGCTGTTTATATTTTTTGGGGGTAGAGCCAATTGAGCCTCACAGAAATCAGCATGCAACAGAAATATTAGTTATATCTTCCTACTCTCCATCACATTACCTAGGAGACATGGTGAGGGTTGTGGCATTTCATTTGTATTTTAGTAAATAAAGCTTGTCTGAAGATCAGAAAAGTAAAACAGCCACCCTGGCAGGCCTTATAGACCAGGCAACCATGACACACACCTTCAATCCCCATAGCCACTACCACCCGGTTTCTAAGGCAAGCTAGTATGGGATTAAAGGTGTGTGCCACCTCTACCTGGTACGCAAGGCTGACCAGTGTGGCTGTTTTACACTGTGAACTTCAGGCAAGCTTTATTTATTAAAATACACATGAACTACCATTACAAGTGAGCACCTCTTTTCTTGGACATTATAAAAGTGACAGACAGAGAGACAGACAGACGGGTGCAAGGATGAAGAGCAAACCATGGGATGAAGATGCTCAACCTCTGAGAAACAAAACGGAAGACCTCAGACCTTCCAGCATCACCCCAAATCTCTCTCTAGAAAGAAAATTTAAAAAGAGATAATCACTTTCTTACAAATTGAAGATTTTTCGCATTGCGGTAAATTCAAGTTATATTAAAGACGACGTGCATAAGAGCGTGTTTGCGTGTGTGGAGAGGAATGTGCCCAGGAGGTCAGACGTCTATGTCAGATGTCTACGTCAAACGCCTACGTCAGATGCCCCCAGTCACTCGCCACCTTCATTGCTGAGACGGGGTTCTCACTCACGCTAAAGTTCACAGCTCCCACCAACCACTCTCTACTCTACTTTCTGCCTCCCCAGCCGTGGATTATAGGGACACGCTTACTAAGCTAGTATTTTCTTGGGGGTGGGGTTGCTGTGGTTACTTATTTTTTGTTTAGTTTTGATGTCTTTTACAGGGTGTTACACACTGAACTCAAGCCCTCACGAGAACACAGGGAGTTCTTTATAGAAAGCTGTCTCTTTCACGCTGAAGATAATTTCGATTTTAATTTCAGCCGGCTCATCACAAACTGTACCCTTTCCACCATGGGGAAAAATATCACTTGAACTCACAGACTGCACAGCCAGTTCTCCATTCCGGTAAGGCTCGAATCCACCCGTTCCCTCTTTTCCTTGCTGTTCTTTCAAGTTTACACAAGTTGAGAATAATGACCACTTAAAACATAACTAATAATCGACTCTAGTCCTGATGTTGGGACTTGTTCAATAGCCCTTTTAGTCATTATTAATTAGCACGCTCTTCATTATCTACCCATAATAGACACAATCCAAAGGCTAATCTCCTATGCGCAGTTGAAATGTTAACCAAGAACACTGATAACGTGAAGGATTTATCCACTTGTAAATCTTCACCTTGATTCCTGGGCTCATAAAACTGGCAATATAAATTTATTTCCATCTTCATGTCTATAAAAACAATGATAACCAACTCTCTGGGGTTTAAATTTCCTGAAAGACTAATGTTTGCTTTAATTACGAACTATATTATTATTTGACTTATGAAAAGTATTTTTGAACAAAACATAGACAATGTATTTTCTCAAGGACAACTTAATATGTGCGGCATTAAAATGGCTTGAATCGACTTGTTGAATAAGCCATAACCCAGATAATCAGAGGCTATAAAGGATTAATTCTTCTTTTGTATTATCAAAGAGCAGCTGTAAAAGTACAAAATCCACTGGAAAATCTTGTGTTTACAGTTCTTATGGCTGATTTGCACCGCGATGTGTGAGCAACGGCCTCCATATCATGTTTTGCTTTCCCTTTTCTTCTGACAGAATTGAAACCCCTCTTTTCTTTTTCAGGCCTGATACTGAACACCCCACGACCACTGCCTTTGTGTAGGGTTTCCTCTCCTAAGTGACTGCTGTCTTTTTGCTTGACCTGTGGACTGGAGAAATGAACGACCCAGCCTTGAGTGTGTGTGTAGAAGTGCCCCCAGGCTTCTTGTTTTCAGAATAGGTAAGCTCTATCGCCGGTCACATTGGACCACATTGGAGAAAACAGCTAAGCTGAACTATCAGAGAGAGAGTGGGTCTGAGGAATTCAGAGTTTATATTTCTAGGCACTGCCCTGGATTTCCTTCCTTCTTTAAATTTATAATCCACCATTGGCTTGTCAGAGCACAAGAGCATACTGCAATACCTTTTAAAACAAAGCTTCCATATCTATTTCTTCATCTCCCCAACCCCCTCTCTCTGGATTATATGTAGTTCATGCTGGCCATGAACTCTTGATCCTCCTTTCTAAGGCCCCTGATTGGAATTACAAACTTACGTTACCATTCTTGCCACATTTCCATTTGAGCTTATCCAATGAAATCTAAATATCACAGTGATTTGTTATTCAGTAGCCACTAAGTAATAGATGTTGAAAACAAAAAGTAGACATGAAGAAGACACTGTACTTTGTGGGAATTATTAATTCTCCTACAAGTGTAGTAATAACTCACATATGTAACTCCTTTGCACCTAAATTCCTCTGTCTGTAAAATGATCTGAGAAACTTATGTGTTGCTTTTATTGGTTAATGAATAAAGCTGTTTCGGCCAATGGCTTAACAGACTAAAGCCAGGCGTTTTTTTCTCCAGGTCCCAGAAAGCCACACCCTAACTTGGTCCCACCCCTTGAAGATAATTGGTTAACAAAGCTTCCCCATCATTCATTCATTTATACTTCCTGATAATGATTTCAGCCTCTCTTTATTCCTCACCGTCTCTTCCCAACGATGCTCTCACCCAGATCCACTCCTTTTCTGTCTCTTGTTAGGAACAGACGGGCTTCTGAGGAATAATAGTGAAACACAAGATACAAGAACAACTCATGCCTTCTAATTAGAAAAAAGCAAACCAACAGAAGGAAAAGAGTCAAAGAGAAGGCACAAGAAACAGAGACCCACTTCTTCACACACGCAGGAATCCCACAAAAACACCAAATTGGAAGTCTTAATATGTGCACAAAGGACCTGTAGGGTAACATGAATTTCTCTCTGTTGAGATATATATACATATATCGATCACATATATGCATGTGCATCATAAAGTAATAAGATAATTTTAAAAAAAAGAAAAGAAAAGAAAAATCACATCATGAGACAAAGAACCTCCCAAGATGATGTCGACTTCCTTTTCAGCACCATCTTCTGCTGGGCATGTGACCTGCCCTTAGGACTAGTTTGTTTCATTTGCTTCGTTAGAATTACCTCAAGATATTTTATATTATTTGAGTCTGTTATGAAAGGTGCTGTTTCCCTAATTTGTTTCTCAGTCCGTTTGTCATTGGTATGTAAGAGGGCTACTGATGTTTGTAAGTTTATTTTATATCAGGCTGCTTTGCTGAATGTGTTTACCAGCTGTAGGAGTTCCCTGGTGGAATCTCTAGGGTCACTATGCATACTATCATATCATCTGAAAATAAAAATACTTTGTTTCTTTCTAACTTGCATCTCTTTGATCTCCTTCAGGTGTCTTATTGTGCTAACTGGAACTATAAGGTAATGTATTGAGTAGCTATGGAAAGAGTGGGCAACTTTATCTTGATCCAGATTTTAGTGGAAACACTTTGTTGGATGTTTGTTTGTTTAATAAACATCTACATTTAAGTCAATATTGGTGATGAACTTGCTGTAAATTGCCTTTATTATGCTGAGATTATGTCTCTGGGATCCCTAATCTCCCTAGGACTTTTATTATGAAGGGGTACTAGATTTTTGTCAAGGACCCATTCTATATCTAATTAGGTGATCATGTGATTTTTTTTTTCTTTAAGCTTGTTTATATGATGGATTACATTTATCAGTTTACATATGTTGAACAATCCCTGCATCTCTGGGATGAAGACTACTTGATTATGGTGGATTATCTTTTTAATATGTTCTTATATTCAGTTGACAAGTATTTTCTTGAAAATTTTTTCATCTATTTTCATAAGGGATCTAGGATTCTCTTTCCTTGTTGGGTCTTCATGTAGCTTCAGAGGAACTGTGGTCTCATCATTGCTGTTTGAAAGGAGACAAAATATAAAGTTTCTCAGACCCATTTTACAAAAAGATATTTAGGTGCAAAGGAGTTACATACATGAGTTACTGCTACACTGTTTTTTCTTTTAGTTTTATACATATATTATTTAGTGTCTACTTGATAACAAATCACTTGATAACAAATTGGACAATGTTCTTTGTACTCCTCTTGTGGGATAATTTGAGGAGTGTTGGTGTTAGCTCTTCTTTGAAAGTCTGATTTAAATCTACCTGAGTTAAAAGCATGTTCTTTGGTATTTTTTATTTTTATTTATTTTTTTGGTTTGGGAGACTTTTCATGACTACTTCTGTTTCACTGGCAATTGTAGGTCTGTTTAAACTGTTTACTGATCTTGATTGAAGTGGTATGTACTGAGATAATTATCTGTTTCTTTTAGATCTTCCAATTTGGTAGAGTACAGGTTTTGAAAGTATGTCCTTATGATTCTCTGGATTTCCTTGATGTCTGTTGTTATGCCCCCTCCCTTTTAAAACTCTCTAATTTAGTTCATTTGGATATTGTTGTCTTGTCTTTTAGTTACTTTCAATACCAATTCCTCAACATTATTGATTTTCTCAAAGACCAATTCTTTCTTTCATTGATTCTTTATATTTTGTTTGTTGGTTTGTTTCCATTTTATTGATTTCAGGCCTGGGTTTATTTCCTGCCATCTCTCTGTTTGGGTGTGATTTCTTCTTGTTGTTCTAGAGTTTTCAGGTGCGCTGTGAAGTTACTGGCATGAGATCTCTCCAAACTTTCTCGTTTAGGCAATTATTGCTATGAACTTGCCTCACACAACTGTATTCATTGTGTACCATAGTGTAGGTATGTTGTGTATTCATTTTCGTTAAGTTTTAGAAAGTATTTAATTTCTTTTCTAATATCCGTCTTGACCCTTTCTTCATTGAGTAGCAAGTTGTTCAGATTCCATGAGTTTGCAACTGTTCTGCTTCTATTCCTGATATCCAGATTTTTTTTTCTGAAGTGGTCAGATGGGAAGCACTTCCTTGAGTATGTTGAGACTCACTTTGTGTCCAAATACATAGTCACTTTTTCAGAAAGTTCCATAGGTTGCTAAGAAGAAGATGTATTATTTTATATTTGGTCTTGTCTTTGACTGGTGGGTGATTTGTTCCTTGTTTCTGGTGCCCCCTCTGGTTCTCAGGAGAGGGTGGTGGCTGTGTGCTGTCTGGTAAAAAATTCTTCTGGTGTCCTGATAGGTGTGGCTACTGGGAGTTCCTGGTAAAATGTGTTCTCGGTTTTAGGATCCGTCACATAGGAATGGTGTTAGACATTTTAGGTGGGGCAAGCTGATGGTGTCCCCGGGTGGGAAGAAAGTAGGGTGGTTCATTCGGGATCCATTTAGTCCCCTGGCAATCAGGGTAGAGAGTGAGGAGAGGCTCCAGCAGGTAGTGTCCTACATAGCTGTGATTGAGACTAAGGAGTTGGACATGGAGGAGAGGATCTGAAGCTTGCCTCCCTTCCTTGCTGGCCCACTTGTTTTTCCAGGCACTGCTGGTGGGTTCCCAGAGAATTCCTACTGGAGCTGGGGGCCGGGATAAGAGGATGAATGGGGAAGGAGGTTGGAGAAGGTATATGGGATCGGTTGGAGACATGGCAGCGGGGAGAGGCCTCGGCAGGTGGCCTGCTATGCTACAGAGCTGGTGAAGGAACCGGAAGATTGGACGTGGAGGAAGAGAGAGGGAGCCGTGAAAATCTGCTGCGCGCCTACCCAATCCCCTGGCTGGAGTAGTCCAGATCTGCCGTGAACCTACCCAACCCCCTGGCTGGGGTAGCCCGGAGGTTCCCAGAGAACTGACTGCTGAAGTTGAGACTATGAGAAAACACAGAGTAGGCAGGGGGAAGGAAGGTTCCAGAACAGCGTCTACATGATCCATTGGAGGTGGAGGCAGAGAGAAAGGGGAGGCTGTGGTAGGTGCTTGTGAGAGTCAAAGTTACATTTTCAGTTTTAATTACTATGCCTACAAGATCCATGAAACAAATCTGCCTTTGATCCGCAAGGCCCTGGCCCAAGAACAGACGGGTCCTGAAATGCTGGAGGCTGTGTTTATGGGATCCACGTGGTTTTGTTCCTTTAAATGAGTTTGTTTGACCTATCTCCTCCGGGGACGTGCTTAATCACACCTGGGCAGGAGGTTCAGAGGTAGGAAATACGTCAGGATGTATGCTTGCCCCTGATTGGACCCGATGAGAAATCCTTTAAGCCCTGGCAAACTGTGACTCAGGGCCATTACCTGGGAAACCAGAGATGGAGCCGGCCAGAGAATTCATCAACCTGGCTAGTATTTGACTAAAGCTTGCTTCAGATTTGGCTTTTAAACTGTGCAGGTCTTATTCTCAACCAGTGGGATTAATGTGTTTTGCTCCTGGGAATGAGACCGGGGTTTGGATTTGGAGGAACAGAGGGAGAGGTGAAAATTTGCATTAGGCTATCGGCTTGTTTATCTGGGTGATTACGTGTGTGTGTGTGTGTGTGTGTGTGTGTGTGTGTGTGTGTGTGTGTGTGTGATTTGCAGGAGCAAGATCTCTTCTTCCACCACATGGGGCCCAAGGATCAAACCAGGTCATCTGGCATGGCAGCAGGCGCCTTTTCCCCTGAGCTATCTTGTCAGCCCATGACAGGAATTTTTTTTTAACAATTTTCACTGATGATTTACCACGCCTGTGAAACTCAGAATGACAACATATTTAAAAGCTAGTTAATGTCCCTTTGCTACTAGTTAATGTCCCTTTGCTACTATTAATGGGGGGGGGGGACTACAAAGAAGGAAATTAACTGGAACACAGAACCGGGCCAAGAACCTGCACAACAAGCCTTGTCTTGCATTATCTATAGCAGGTTCACCAGGATAGATCACATCCAGAGACATAGGCAAATGATAACAGATTTAAAATCAATCATTAAAAACACATAGACTATCTCCTCTGCCCATTAGTGGACTCAAATTAGATATCAGTAATAGAAAAAAAAAACTTCAGATATTTGATAGTTAATGTTAAACACTTAACTATGCCTCCACTAGTCCAGGCAGAGAGCTAACAATTGCACTGGTTGAAAGCGAATACAATGTTCTGAGTTTAGAGTGTTGTTAAGGTGGTGCTAATGGTTACAGGGTGGCCCTCAATTTGTAGTTCCAAACTGAAGAAATAAGACCCACATAATGTGGAGGGTGGCAGGAGAATACACGTAAGAACAGAAATCCGTGGAGCTGGAAAAAAAGGAAGACATAAACCATTGAAACTGAACCCAAGTCTTCAGTCAAGACAAACGAACAATCTGAACAATCCGATCAGCCCAATGCTTATTGTATAACCAAAGGATAATCACAGAGATCAAAAGCAGAGAATTTAAGGTGCTGGTGGTCTCAGGCGAGACTGTAGCCACGAGCCAAGGAACAAACACCATTTTACCCCAGCAGAGAGAACAGGAAGAACGACCTTCAGCTTGATTTATGGCACTAATGTCACTCTGATCCCAAAGGTGATAACACAAAAAGACAGATCCACATCTGTCATAAATTTTACAGTGCAATAATCCCGAATAAAGGACTAGTAAGCTAAACCCCAGCAATGAATAAAAATAACTGTATGTTATGAGTAGAGCTTGTTCTAGGTGCCAGGCTGGTTCAGCGTTTAGACAGCCAAGCATTTCTATATTAGTAATTAATAAACTTAAGAAAAAAGCCATATGATTATATTAACCGTGAATAAAACCCATGATAGAATTTCATATCCATCCATAATGTATATTGTTGGGTTTTAGGAATAGAGCAATCCCTCCATGCCCTAAGGAGATTTTTCAAGATCTCTGTCTACCATATCACTCAATGTGGGATGCTCAAGAGTCTCCCTCAGATACCGAAAACAAGACAAAGGTGTTTGTTTTTATAGAAAAAAAAAAAGCTAAAATTCCCTGCAATCGGTAAGATGAAGTAAGGTGCTTGAATTGAATAAGAAAGGTAAATAAAATTGCATTTGTACCTGTCACAATTGTCTAAACAAAACTAGATGAAGGATTCCTAACTCAATTCCATTTCTATGCCTTCAACAGCAAAAAGAACTTAAAAAGAAATACAGATGATTTATACCTTCTTAATTACCATCCTCTAAATATAGAATTGTTTTCAAATAAAAGGGTTTAAATTTAATAAATAGAACAAGCCAATTGTATCTGTAAGTTACATACAATATCAAGAAAAACTATCTAGGTTGCCTAGAATATTATTTAAAAAAACAACATTTTTTAAGGTCAGTTGACAAATTTTTCATTAATAATGAAACAAGCAAATTAATTCATCACATGCTTGTCTGATTTTGTGATCATCAACTTGTCCTTAACAATTCCCCCTGTATATGTTATAACATTTTAGATTATTATAGCTGACTTGCCTATTTTATGAATCTTCACTTCTTGAGTATTCTATAGCCTTGATGATAGGAACACTTTAATTAATTATGATTAAACTGCTTTGAAAAAAGTAAAATGAAAATTAGAACTCACTTCATTTTTAAAACCTTTTGGCATGAAGTTCTTTGGTGATAGTTTCAATGCAGTCTGCTCTGAAATTATGAAAGACTGGGTTTTAGTCAACTTTAAAGGGTTAATTTTTGTGACTTCTTTGGGAATTTCCTATGCTGTATTTGGATTGAACTCATCCCCTTGCCATGTCCTCCTGCATCCACTCCCTCCATTTTATACCCAGCCAACCTGGCCTCCTCATTTGTTATTTCAAAGCCACCGGATCCCATTAATGTTGCCTAGACTCTTTGGTGTTTGACCATTGCCAGAGGGTGTGAGGCCAGCCAGCAGCCACTCCTTTAAAGAAAGCTGACTCTCCCTTACCTGGAAGCCATCAGCTACCAATAGCATCTCAGGTCTGGGTGGAAATTTGTGCTCCACATCCCTCTCCACACTGGAGTTTCGTCCGTCCGGCTTCAGCTCGCCTAGCTCCTGCCTCCCCACACTGTCCCAAGCTCTCTAAGACCACATATGCATCTGCCCCACTATGTGTAGAAAACAGCAATGACCGCACCCTCCAGTGCCTCTGGCTCTCGCCACCCGTCAGCCTCCTCTTCCAAGAAGAAGCACATTTTTAAAATTTTCACGATATCACTTTTTCACTTAAAAAAAAATGTTTACCTTTAAAATGAATCATTTAATACTGTCGTTCTGGAAAACTCGTGGGGGAAGTTTTCGGATGCCAGCAAAGTGAAGTGTCTGGATTTGAAAATTAATGTTTAACCTGACAAATTAACACAGCCATGGCAGTTAAAAGAGGAGATTTAATATCTCGCAGTTCCTCAATCCAGGATTCTGAGACCCTTGTCACTGGACGGAACTGAAGGTGTCCTTCCTCCAGCAGCGCTCGGGGAGAACCCAGTCCAGTTCTCCATTTCTACAGCATCCCTTTTTATGGCCACATCCCCAGTCTGCCTCCATCAGCCTATGGCTACCTCCACTCTGTATCCAGAACCTCATTTTTTCTACCTCATATAAAGATATGGGGGAGGGGGTGAATTTGGGACCCACCTAGACCATTCGTAATAATCTCACCAGGGTAAGACCCTTAACCCAGTCCTGCCTACAAAAGTCCTTTCCTTCTATACAAGGGATTTACAGGTCCTCAGGTTCGGGAGCTTCTGTTGTGGAGTGGTTATTCTTCTGTGCTAGAAAGATCACTAAGCATGACATAGTGCAAGTTCATTAGCCCAGAGCGGCGTGTGGGTGAGTCCTTTCTTCTAAGTGTATTTTAGAAAGATCCATTCTCTCTCGCGGCTGTTCCCATGGTCATTTTCAGGTGACCTCTCATTGAGAAATCTGGATCTAATCAACAATGCTTAGAAATTACATACACACAGCTGCTGGGTGCATGTAAGTTCTATTCCTAAGGTGAAAGAAACACAGAGAACATTTAAGAAGTAAGTGGGTTGCTAGCTAGCCACTAAAATAGACACAAACTCTATGTCTGAGGAATTGAAAGTTTGAAAGAATAAGCTTCAAATTTTTGGCAGTTAAATTTCTGTATAATGCTGGTAGCATTCTCTACGCATCAAATGGATCATTAGCACCTCAACTTCCATTGCCACAACTCAAATGTTCCTTACTCTATTATATACAGCCCCATTTATCTCAAAATATCCGGTATTATTTTACCCACATCTGATGTACGCGCTCCGAGCAGAATTTAATTCTACTTTTGTGAGTCGGAGAGAGTGTTTTGTCTCGGCTCTATAACGCTCACATTCAACGTTAACTTCTAATTCTCAAAGTGTTCTGTTACAATCACGGAATAATAGAGAGTATGCCTGCAGCTGGTCTAATACCTTTCGATTCCTGTGGCTCACAGTGAAAGACCATGCAGCCCAGCATGCCTTGCCGTTCAAACGCTGTGGGCTGTTAGCATTGCACTTTTATCAAAATTCCTATTAATTTTTTTTTTTTTTGCTGTCAACCTACAGTATTTGCTGTAAAATTACTTTGCCTTTTTTCTATGGGATAGAAGAATAAAGAAAATGCGTGTTTATTTCCAGCTAATTACCTAGGCCAACACGGAGAATGAAACTTAGAAGAAGTCAACCATGCTATAGCTTAAGAATAGCCGGTTTGCAAATACTTGAATACTGAAATGACCCGGTTATGTCACCGTGCAGCCGTCTTCAAGCTGGGTGCTATTGTGCTTCTGGCTGTGCCAGGAACTGTGTTAGTCACTGGGGAAAGAGCAGTGAGCAAGACAGAGCCCAGTCCCTGGGAAGCAACCATTCTCCTAGGGATGACAGACAAGAAACAGTGTGAGTAGTGATTAAACCCGATTATGAGGGAGAGAGGGAGAGAGGAAGAGAGAGAGAGAGAGAGAGAGAGAGAGAGGAGAAAGATACAACTGACATCCAAAAAAAAAAGTATTGAAATGAAGCGTAACAAGTAGAGGAAGACTCCAAGACTAGAGCATGAGCTGTAACAGCCCTGAGAAAGAAACTGGATGAGAAGTTAGAAAGATGGAGAACAAAAAAGATACACGGTACAGCGTGAGGCTTGGCAGGGCTGGGGACCAGCCTCCCACAGTCCTCACAACCCAGGAATATGGCAGCCATCAAACTGAACTTGCCTACAAGCAATAGAAAGTCTTGAAAATTTTCGTAGCTTCCCCTGCCTGCCTTCTAAGGGAGGAACAACCAAACCTAAGGCACAAAGACTGAGCAGAAAGACTGAGCAAGAGGCCACGGGAACTTCCCTGGTTGCGCCTTTCCTAAGGCAGACACAGCTATTTGCAATCTGTTTGGAAATCTGCATTGGAAACAGAAGTTGGCCCTAAATGGGATGGAGGGCCAGCAGGCCTTGGGTGCGGAAGTTGCAAAGGAAACTTGTCCAGCAAGAACAGAGGCCTTGGTGACTGCGATGCCTGCAAAATATCGAAGTAAAGACACCAAAAAGCAGTTGGCAGTTCATCTGGCTTTTAGAAAGAGCTAGGATAAAACATAAATTCGTCTTCTATGTTCTAGTAAGGTTTTTAGTGGTACGTTTGAGCACAGTTTCTTCAGACAGACATAGGTTCCTCTACTTACTTCACTGCTGGAGACTGAACCTTGGGTGAGGTTGGCAGCTCTCCATGTCGCAAAGATACACTCCTCCTATAATCTCCTTCTGAGATCCATAACTTTCCTGAGAATATAATGTTACTTTATATAGCTAGACAGAACATTACCAATCCCATCCTGATTTTTATAACATAGATGCCTTCTAATAACTTATAATAAGCAATGCTGTCATTAACACTTTTGTATCGCTCTGTACTTTTCGTGAAATTTAGTCAACAGGAGATACTGTGTGATGTATATGCTGAGTGCATTCAGATAGAGTTAAACAAAGTCATCATTTCTAGACATGGAACGGAAAACAAGGTAAGTTGGCAGGACTGTTGGCTTGTTGTTTGTTTTGTAACGAACTATAAAGATTTTGCTTGCAATCTTAAATATTTTAAAACTGCTAGTGGGTGTATCATATCTATTTCGACACGGAAAAGAAAATCTCTCTGTTTATAGGATGACACAGACATGCTTTGTATAGAATAAGAACAGTATAGTAGTGCATTAAATTCCCTGTCTTTCTTACCCTTTTAAAAGACCCGAAAATTCCCATGAGAATGCCAGGCTCTGAGGGTTAGGAGTGCTTGCCTATAAGCATGAAGTCATGGCTTGATACCAAACAGCAAAAGGGCAGGGGGATACCTAGAATCAAACTTTCTAAGCCGCTCTAATGGGGCATGAAACCTGTCTTTGTCTCCCTTCTTGGTCTACCCAAGCCACACCTGAACTGGGCACGTTAGTATATGTAGGACTGATTGGCATTTATTCTCCTGAAAAGCCAAAAGAAATCATATTTTTCCAAGGCCAGATCTTTGAAAGTAGCACCCAGACCAGAGTCCCGGGAAATAGAGATCAAATGAAAGTCATTCCGCTCAGGGGTGACACGGTCCCTCCTTAATGCTTTCTTCCAAAAACACTTCAGCAACACCATAAATGTATGTGGGCAGCAGGCTCCTTTGAGAGGCCTGTTCACTGCTGAGCGTGGAGGAGTGTGATCCCTTAGTGAGAGATATCACCCAGACACCGAAACCCTCTGCCTCCTCCAGTCCAGCTGCAAGCTGGAAGTTGAAGGGATGTCTGTCTTAAAAACACGAACACCTCCTTTGCCGGTGGGATATCTTTATCCTTGAGCAATTTCTCCCCACGGCAGCTTTCGAGCTCTGAAAATGTAAAAATTGCCTTTTAGTCAATGCAAATGAGGGCTGAATCCATTCATCATGTCCCTCTGGGTTCTCATTCACTTTGAGCTGTAGGAAGTGTCAAAAATGCAGGACAGACAAAAAGTGTGTAAACATGGTATCCAGACGCTCAGGTTGTCACAGGGAGTGATTTTGTTGTTCTTGATCTCACTGTGAGCAAAACCGAGGTGCAAAATGGCCAGGTATAGAGTTCTTTCTCTGACAGATAATATCTCTCACTTTGAATGATTTTTTTTATTATTTTTCTTTTTAATTGCAAGTTCCAAAATCTATTCAGGTTTGCTCTGTTTTTATGAACCTTGTTTCCTGTTTACCACTCAGGAACAAACACGGTTGATATGAAATTGCAGGACTCGACTCTTTGGTTTGTTGTGGGTTGTATTGTGTCGCTTAAGATGGTCAAGGCTCTTTGGATAGGAAAGGCGTTCTAAACTCTCAGCGGCAGAAGACAGGCTAACAGTGATCAGAGACCTTGGAGAACACAGAAAACACTTCAGACAGCGTTAGCAACCAACAAAGAGGAAGTGCACCCAAGGGTGCCTCTTGGTCAGTGCTGGGCGGTGGTGGTGCACACCTTTAATCCCAGCACTCGGGAGGCAGAGGCAGGCAGATCTCTGGGAGCTAGAGTCCAATCTAATCAACATAGTGGATTCCAGGATGCCCAGGTCTACAGAGTAAGCCCCTGTCTCAAATATAAATTAATTAAAAATAAATTTTCTTTACAAAGCAGTAAGATAACAACATCTGACCCTGGGGTGCTCGTGAATAAAACACGGATCACATAATAAGTGCCTGCCTGTCTGAGACAAGTTCTAAGGATATAGCTCACTCTCTATTTCACTAGTAAAACCTGTAACTACAAAATCATTTTGCTATTGCTTTCACATTTAGCGGTTTTTACAATGATGATTTGACTGTGGTTGCCAAACCCCTCATCGGTAAGGTTTTTCAGTAGATGAGGAAGGAGGAGTTTCCTTTCCCAAACAGAACATCGGTCTGACGCCCATCTCAATGCTGAGTACACAGACTGCTGAACGCAAACCCTTTCCCCCACCCTACCCCCGTTTGTTCGCGTCCCCGTGATATCTGCGAACTTCAATTGGAGCACCTTTGGGCTTGGAATTCATCTCCAGTCACGACCTTCCTGATCGTCTCTGCGCAGCCTCTCTAGAAATTTGGGTTGGACACCCTTGGCACGTAAAACGAAGTGTTTCGTACCTTCCATGCCTGAGCCTCTGTAGCAGCTGCTTTGAGGGACTATCACAGGAACAATGACTCCACTCGAGCTTTGCAGACAGCTGAGTCTGCTGGGAAGATAATAGCGAAGCACTTAAGAGCATAGACTGTGATCGTAACGATAACTATCCTATGGATTTTACGGCTCTTTATATTTTAGCGACCTACTGCACGCTCATCTCTGCAGCTGCTTCTTCCGGGAGCCCAATGAAACAAGCAAAGCAGGAGCGACGGCTCCCATTCTTTTTCAGATTAAAAACCCCGACTTCCAAAAAGGCAAATCACCTTAGCCGAGAGCACGTGATGACGCCGAGATAGAGCAGAGCATCATGGGAGACATTGCTCACGGGCTGCTTCATATCCAGCACAGCGCCATACACAGAGAAGTTCCATACATATTTTCTCAATTAATATTCAAGAGAATGTTTGGCAACCCTCACTTTGGCTCCTAAAGACAGACGGTTTGGAGACTATTACAGGCAAGCCTGATCAGAATGGACCACAAGTAACCCTATATAACATTCTTAATTGGTGGACTATAGAAAAGTCACATACTATGCATGATCCCATCCTATATAATTTTGATATGTAGGAAGGATTACAAATGGAGGCCACCTAAAATTGAGATGCAGATTTAAATCTAGATGACATATCCAAGTCCCAAGCTCTTCATACAAAGAATGGCATTATTTTTCCTCCCTAGAGAAAGAGAGATTATTTAGGAAATAGAACCCTAAAATTTAAAACTTTAAACCAAAAAAGTCAAAAGGGGGAAAAAATCAAGGCTACAAGTACATTTACTGGTATACTCTATACTACAACAGAAAAAAATATTTTAAAAGCTGCCTTAAGGCCCACTTATGAAAGCTAATTGAACTACATTAGTACATTTATAAAGAAAAATGAAAAGGACTATACGCTAAGATGGGTGATGTTTTGGCACTTTGCAAAGTGAAAAAAATAAAGATCTAAAAACTTATTTCTGTGTGTCTATGTGTGCTTTATTAAATAGATCACATTTAATGTGCATTGCATGCGTGCCTATGTGTACACTCTACATATGAATACACAGATATATTTGCATAGAGCTACCAGTATTTACTTGTATGCATATACACATTCTTTGTAAGTCTGGTATTTCATTTTGTGTGTGTGGATATGTTTTGCCTGCATGTATGTTTGCACACCACATGCCGGTACTGCCCTTGGAGGCCAGAAGAGGGTATTAGACAGCCTGGAACTGAGTTCCAGAGAGTTTCTAGTTGTCATATGTCCTGAGAATCAAACTCAGGAGGTCTAGAAGACCAATCAGTACTCTTTAAGGTACACATAGAGTTTTATTGTTCAATTGTGACGGTTTCAGGTACACGCCTGATTGTCAACAAGAATTCTAATCTCTGACATGCTAAATATCTCCATAAACAACCAAGTAGATTAGAGAATTAGATAATCAATAGCATCATGAAGATGGGTGATGATTTGATGTTGAAGCCAAGGTACTGGATGCTACCCTTTCCTTGAACGTTGGTAACTCGGGTTCACCGCGTGGTTTTGAGTCAGAGTACGTAGGCTAGCTGGATGAAAAGTGACGGAACCCGGGTTGAAAAGGAGAAGGCTCTGCCTGTTTTTCAACACAGCTCTTCCACATGTGAGGCACATCCCTGTGGTTCTGAGTAATCGAGGTTATAATGAAATTCACCGTGTTGTCGTTTGCTGGGGCGTAGATTCTCTGCGAGTCCATGTGGAGAGGGGACACCTCATTTACGGGAGCAGGGCGATGCCTTAGAATTTCTTCAGGGGGTCTATAAGAGCTCGATGTCGCCAGAGAAAAGTCCCTTCTGATTCTGTCCATTGTATCAGAATCTCCCTGGGCAGTAGAAGGCTTCTGTCTCAGATAGACGTTTGAAATGCTGGACCTGGACAGGAGATTGCTCTCGCTGGTTTGAACAGCTACACCGAAACTGTGGTCGTCCATGTTGTCCAAGTCTGGACTGAAATGTTTGTTCTTAAAACCTGGAAGTGATGGGGCCTCCCCCCGGGAAGCAGTCTTTATCCCAATTCTCCTTTTCATTCTCTCTATAAGATGGGGACAGTCGCGCAAGAAGTTTGGATTCTGATAGAACTGTAACTTACATGAGGGAGAGACTCCTTTTTCTTCAGCCAGGAAGACAGGGAGCGATGCAGATCTCTGGAAATTCTGCCTCAACTTCCTGAATCCGTACAGATTCAGCTGCCGGACCAAACTCTTCATACTATCCGTTTCAAATATTCGGAAGGGGGCCTTTCTCTCCAACACCTCCCTTTTGAAGAGTTCTTCATTGATGACTATGTAAGTCCCGGCCTCGTCCCACCAAATAGATTTAAATTTATCACTTCCCACTATTTTCCAAAGCTTTCTGGGAAAGGTCATCGAGAATAAATTACTGTCTTCATCCGGCTCGGAGGCACAGAGGGTATGGGGCGGCCTCTTTATCAAGAACCGCTGAGCCAGGACCTGAAACGCACTCTCCTCGATGATAGCCCACAAGTCTGAGTCCCCCTGACCTGTGTCCTCACACAGAGGGCGGCTGGAAGGGGTCTCTGGATCAGCTGACACGTCATGAGGGGAAGAAGCGTCCGGGATTTCTGAAGAAGCTTCCGGGATTTCCGAAGGTGCCTCTGCCATTTCCTGTAAAGTGGACACTTCACACTACCTGCACATACCCCACGTCTGAACCGGCTTTGTGCTCTGCAGCTTCCAGCGGAGCTTCGGGAGTCCTGCAAACAGGAGTAGGCGATGACATCACAAAGGTCAGTCTGAGGGCTGTGACGTCACAGAAGGGCTTTGGGCTCCTAGGGTTCCCGGAACAGCATTATGCCCGAAGCTGTTCTGTCCTACGCAGAAATGTTCCCCGTGAAGCGAAAGGTTACCAACTGGAGATTTCAAAATCTCATTCCTAAAGACGCTTCCTTTTTTCCTTCTTTTTTAATTACACGTTTTATTATTTGAAACAATTTGAAATTTAAATATATTTTGGTCATATCCTTCCCCTGCGTGTCTGTCCAGATCCCCTTCCTCCCTACCCAGCCAACTTTAAGTTCTTTCTAAAAAAACCCAGTACAACAACAAAAATCCCCAAAGCCAAGGAAACAAAACTATCCCCCAAAAAATAAAAATAAAAATAGAAACAAACCACCAAACTATAACCGTGTTGGTCAACTACTCCTGAACATGAGGCCTGCCTGGAGTGGTTGATAGGCCCACTGGCACTCCATCGGGGAAAGCCAGATTTTTTTTCCTCTCCGTCGGGTACAAAGGACATTTCATTGTTAGCCACCTCTTCCTAGTCCAACCAGAACTCTGAAGCTCTGCGTCATCTCTCCAGCCCCGGCAGACTTACATTTTCATATAGAATATTTTTCCAGCCCTGATACACTTCATTCTTAGATATAATATTTTATATATGTAGATACATTTATGTAGTGATATATCATATATATAGTGATAAATGGCTGTACATATACATAGGTTTAATTGTATTTGCAAAAATAAGAAAAAACGCTAGCATTATGAGCCAAAATGAATGAAAATGGTTTAGAGTATGGCTGATGGGGTGGAATTGAGATTCTGATTAGTGTACATCTTTGAAAATACATACTTTCTCCCGACCATCTATTTTATAGAGCTATGCCCTTGAAATCACAAAAATATGTTTAAGGCAAGCAAATGACAAAGGCAAGCCCTAAAAACAAAACTCTGAAACAGGCAAACCCGCCTGCATGCCAAACTCATGACGTCATCACAAAAGGGGAAAGAGGTGTTTGGAGTGGGCTGATCACAAAACACAGGGCTCTAGGCTCCGGCTCATTAGCTTCTACTAAGAGCAAACACAGCACGTAGTCCACAGAGTGACAGATGCCTAAATCATCTGACAAACAGCCTGGTGCTGCCGGCCACGGCGGGTGAAGACAGTAGCTGTTCACCCGATCCATGATTGCCTTAAGGACAACCTGAAAGGAAGACAGTTTCACAAGTGGACCAAATCAGTCATTTCTGCCCAAAAAATAAGCTACGTGAGGACCACTAAGCATCCACTCAGCAGTAACTAGTCCTCGCTTACTGGGTCCACTTAGAAGGCAACTTGTAATGAGACTTTATTTTATTACAAATAAATTAAGAGGGTTATAGACAGTAGGCTTGCCACAATTTTTATCACCCTCAAGGGAGACCTGACCCCATCCGGTAGATATTAGCTAACCCACCCATCTTTACTGAGCAGGAAGAATGGATTACAGAGGGAGGGACGATAATTAGATAGGAGCAATGGACATCTCTGAAAAAACAAAGAGTAAACAGAAGAATGGGAAAATTCCGGGACAACTTAATGAAGCAGACTGGCCTTTTTCCTGGGTTGGAAGCTCGGGAGAAGTCGGTGATGCTTGGCTTGCTGTACCACAGAGAAATGGGAAGAGAGGTGAGCCGTCACTACGTGGACAAGGGATCAGAGGTTGTCAGCTGACTTTGCTCTTTTGTGACGGCGTTATTTTGTTAGAAACCACATGACGTCACTGAGAAGTGACAGCCCTTGCCTGTAAATTGAATTGAATAAGCTAGGGTACAACTGCAAGATCTAAGCCATCTGAATCTTCACAACGAGTGATGTTGAAACAGTTTGATGTCCAAAAGGATTGAACATTGAGGGGGGAAGGAGAGGAGAGAAAACATAGACACAGGTTTGCTTGCTTCACACAACCTCAAGGAAGCCGCATCACTAACCCCCAGTGTGAAATGTAAGACGAGAAGGTTCTAAGCACTGGAAATATCCAAATGACCTTCATTTTAGTGACGGTTCTCTTTCACATCTAACGCCAAAGCTACGGGCCGTGAAAGAAAAAGTTGATAAATTGGACTTCATCTATGCAAAAGTCATAGCCAAGAGAAGGTCAAGACAAGCCACAGACCAGAGGGAAGAATTTGTAAAAGACGTGCATGATAAAAGATGCATTAAAAACTCCTAAGATTCAATAATAAGAAAAAAAAAGTCCAATTTAAAAATAATTTGCAAACGAACGTAGACACTTTAGCGTGAACAAAGACAACAAAGGGGAATATAAAAAGATTACATCATATTTCATCGGAGAAATAGACATTAAAACAGCAACGAGGTACTGCCACAGGCTGAGTGCCGTGGCCCCAGTCTACATCAATTGGCAACAGCCAAAGGATGCCGCTCATGGTGCATCATGTGACTTTCTTAGAGGTCAGTGAGGACGGAGGCTAACGGGATGACTGGATGCCAGGGTGACCTCTGCATCTTCCCAGGAACTATGATGGCAAGTCTTGAAACAACCGGGACTCTCACCCACTGCTGGTGAGAATTCAAAACATTGTAGCCAGTTCACGGGAGAGTTCGGCAGTTTCTTATACCGGAGCTAGATGGTACTCTTATTGAACAGAGTTGCAAATCCCCAGGAGTTGAAAACTGATATCCACACAAAAGCTTGCTCAAGGATGTTTTGGGTAGGCTTTCCTCAAAACTGCCGAAATTTGACAGAAACCAAGATATCTCTACATGAGTTAGTGGGTTTGGCATTCTGAGCGTTTTTGAAATGTCAGAATGTGGAAATGGTGTGTAAAGATGGGTGGTTTTAGGGCTGGGAAGTAGGGGACACACAGTGAAAACATCCTGGGTGGTACCACCGTAGTGGATGGGCAACATTGTATATCTCTCTAAAGCAATTAGATGTACAAACCCAAAGCGTACCTAAGGAGACCATCCTTGGTGGTAATCATTAGCCATATTGTTTGTTTGGTTTTGGTTTTTCTAGACAGGGTTTCTCTGCAGCTTTGGAGCCTGTCCTGGAACTAGCTAGCTCTCGTAGACCAGGCTGGCCTCGAACTCGCAGAGATCCACCTGTGTCTGCTTCCCGAGTGCTGGGATTAAAGGCCTGCGCCACCACCACCCGGTTAGCCACATTTTTTTTTATCAGCTATTAGAAATGCAGATCTCCAGTAAAGGATAACGAAGGGAAGGTTATGTGCTCCGAGACAGAAGTAGAAGAGAGACATCCGCACCTTCCCATGCATTGAATTAAGAGTGTGAAATTGCTTTAGAAATCTTTTTTTTTTACAAAGCATAAAGCATGTATGATTGGCCTTAATAATTCAAAACAAACACTAGCAATTAGTTAAACTTGAATGTATCTTAACAGGAAGTATAAAATTTGCCTAGATGTAATGTTCTACTCTTTGTCCATTATTAAGAGGAAGCCAGAGAAATGCATGTTATACGGATGTGTATAGGAGAATCAGTTCAATATGACCTCTCTTCTTCTCTCCCAGTTTCGTGGAGTTTGTATGTGTGAAAGCAAGCTCAAACCATGGGTAACAAGGAGAACTAATAAAAATTTATCGAGGGAGAAGGAGCGTATGTAAAATGCCAAAAAGAAAAAAAAAAGCCATTCATTTCCAAAGGTAACCAGAAATAGGAGCTCCATACAATGATGTCAGAGGCAAAACAAAGGGGGAAATGTCATATAGAGAAACTGAAAGGGTCTGATAGAAGAAAATTTACCAAGAATTCAAGATGAAGTGACTTCAGTACAGGCATACTGTTAAGCAGCCAGTAACTATAGGGATTTTTACTATCCTTATTTAAAGTATGTTCCATTGCCAAGTCTACCTTTACTCTCTATTCCCTCTAAGGAGAAATATCTTTTTTCATCGTGTCCTTTGTTAAATTTTTTTTAAAGTAAATACTTAGCTTTGAAAAAAAACTACAAAATTGCTAACAGGCAAGCATCAGGAAGTTTCATTTCAACTCAGATAAACTTCAAAGTGATCCAGGGTTCTGAGGGCCGCTGTCTAGCCCCAAACAAATCTAGCTGAAGGTCATATATATAAACAAATGTGTTTATGTCTTTTTTTTCCCTACACATCAAGTTTCTCTTTTTCACCTAACAGGATGAAACATAGTATTTTAAACATATCTGTTAAAAGAAAAGAAAGAAAGAAAGAAAGAAAGAAAGAAAGAAAGAAAGAAAGAAAGAAAGAAAGAAAGAAAGAGAAAAGAAGCCATGTTTTCTTTCTAAAGTGTGAAGTCAAATATTAATATTAAATCTAGACCTTAAGGCCCACGTTCTAACCTAAATCTCATTTGAACGAACCATCTTTAATAAGCTTTGCTTGAGTCAGTCTCCACGACGGCTTGTCTCCATTCCTACACGGGTAATCTCTGTCCACAGACTGCCAGGAACTAAGGGCTTCTCTCCTGAAGGAAGGTCTTGCTCAGGTACATAGACGTGTGTGCTCTGAAGTGGTTATAAAACCAACTACTTAAAATGGCATGTTTGAGTCACCGAGAGTTTAATGCTACTGTAGAAATAAGTCAAAAGGCATATAAAATCCTCTTGATAAAATATCACAGAGTTCCACAAGGAAGGAGACAAAATAAAATAAATTCCCCTAATGTATCGCAAATACCAAGCATGACACGCTACCTACAAGCCATATGGTTTTCCCATCTGTTCTGCTATCATCAACTAAATTTATAGTATTTGGGCTATCAGAAGGATTGTCAAATACGAGCTGGGCATGAATTTAAACCTAGGTGTTACTGTTGGGTTTTCTCTTTTCTTTTCCTTTCTTTTTTAAAGAAGCTACCCACTTCGACGCCCACGCTACCACTGATGGCATTTAAAGAGTTCTGATTAAGAGTCTCCCAGCGTCTCTGAGGGCTGGAATCAGTAGTCAGAAGGTTTAGATTGGCCATCACTAGCTGATCCATAGCCTGCTCTTTCAACGTCTTGAGTGAGGGCTGCTTAAAGAGATATCAGAATTTCTAAAGGTAGATGAGATCCCTTTAAGGGCTAAAGAACTGGCCTTTTGGCTTTTGATTGGGAAATTCTGCTGTTTTATTGGCCAGAATGGAAGATGATCTTCCATGACCTTGTCATTGCTTCTACCCTCCTGTTCTGCAAAGGTGGGGATTGTCGCTCCCTTAGACTATGTGAGAATGTGTTAATCCTGAAATTAGTCAAAAAAACTAGTTCCACTAATTTGGCCAAATTTAAGCAAACTTCTATTAAAATATTAAATACTGACCAACATAGAATTTGGTCAGGACCATCACCTGGAAATTTTCCAAGTAAGTGGCTCTAAGACATATTGACGGGACTTAAATGGGCGAAACCAATGAGCCACCATCCTCCCCCATGAAACTTTGGTGTTATCTGTCAAGAACTACAACTCCCAGAATCCCAGGAAGTTTCCTGGTCCTTGAGCAGGTGTTATCTTTCAAGAACTACAATTTTCAGAATTTTAGGAAGTTACCTGGTCTTTGGGCAGGTGGGACTTACCGTTTAACTTCGGGTCTTACACAACGTGACAAAGAGCCATCCAAGACTCTGTTGTATCACGAGACTGAGTGGGGGTTCTGAGTGACATGTCTGTTGTGGAATATTTGTACACTGTGTGAAAATGTATTTGCTGTGATCGATGTATAAAAAGCTGAATGGCCAATAAGGAGGCAGGAGGTATAGGCAGAATTTCTGGGAAGGGAAAGTGAGAGGAGGAGGATTCTAGGCATGCAGAAGTCATGAGATATGGAGAGGAAACAGAAGGCGCAAGATGTGTGATACCCCTTGTGTGATAGAACAGAGGTTAATATAAATGGGTTAATTTAAGTTATAAGAGCTGGTTAGGAACAGGCCTCAGCTATAGGCCAAGATTTTTTAATTAACAAGAAGCCTTCATGTCATTATTTGGGAGCTGACTGCGGGACAGAAAAAGACTCACTACATATGACATTCAAGGTGGAGGCAGGCTCGAGTATTCAGACATAGGGCCTGAGAAAGCTAAGAGAGTTCTGGACTAGGAGTCGGATGTGGGTTTCTATTTCTGCAGTCTCTCAGGTGAACCGGTGCTTGGCAGCATGGAGAACCGGCTCCTGGCCACTGCCTGCTGCTTGGGGCTACCTGCCGGTGCCATGCACCAGCGCCAGGTGCTAAGCCGAGCCGCGTGATGGCTAACATAGCAGTTTTAGATGCGTTTCACTCGGTCAGAGAATGCTGCAGTCACTTAGTAAAGCTAGATCCAGTATCCAGGATACTAAAAGGTACAGTATGTTTAAAAATGCGCTTAGATGCCGAAGAAAGAAAATAGGGATGAACAGTAATAGGAAAAAAAAAAAACTAGTTTAAAAATAATAAAGTCTTTAAAGAGAGAGTGAAGTAATATAAAAAGCCGCGCAAGGATGGGAAATACGTAGGGTTTCTGGATCCTACGTGGTGCTTTGTTGACTTTGAGTTTTTAAATGCTAATGAGTGTGCAATGACTGCGGAGAGCTGCTGGGTTATGGCAATTGCTCAATGAAACCAACCTATATATTTTAAGAATGTCTTAACTTCTAAATGAAAGTCTGAAAACGTGTTGGGGGAGAGATTATGCCTTTATTTCCACAGGAAGTAAAGAGTTTATAGTTCTCTTCAAAATTAACACACAATCAGATTTGATTGAGGGAGACCTCCTGAGGATCTTGGCCGCAGACATTAAAAACATAGAGACTACATACAATTGACGTATTTGCTGATCTCTCTCAACATGGAAACAGCTCTGAGATTGGATGAGACAGGATAAATCTTGTCGAGTACAGAGTCCTCATGACTTACTATTACATGCCATTCTTTAATATGGTATGGGTGTTTCTATTACAGTTTCCTTATACAGTCCAAAAAATCTCAAGGTAGCTAGCTGAGGTGTCCAGCCTCACAGACTACTTTTGTCAGGTCTTCAGATAAGCCTTGCACTTCCCCATCACACAGAGAATAGACAACCAATGATACAGCTAGTTCTCCCAGGTCTTTACCGTGATCCCAATTTTCTCAGGGTCCCCTAAAGGTGCCATATCCCTCAGACAACAAGAAGTAGTCTAGAGAACATGGCACCCACATTCCCAAGAGATGGGGTAGCTGGTTTATTGTTATTTCAGGGTTATGGATGTTTGTCATTATTTAGGGGGGTTGGTTACAAATTGTTATTGGTCATGGCCAGGGAGGAAATTAAGCAATGGAAATTAGATTCAGGGATATCATTCTGAAAAGAAAAAGGGAGGATATAGAAATGATAGGATAAAAACGGTAGATTATTGAATCTACTTCCAAACTAAAAGGGAACTACAAGTCTTAAATATTTTACATTGATATAGTTTTTGTATATTGGCACAAATTTGATTATTTTTTTGTTATACTATATTATGTATGTCTATTTTTGTTTAAGGTATTGTACCTATGAAGCTCATTTAACAATGTAATATATTTAAGATAATTAGGAAATAAAGGTTAGCAGTTAGTTAGGTATTTTTCAAGGTCATACAGAAATATAGTTTAGATGGACGGATGGTCTTTAAACACTTCAGAGACCTATAAAATATGGCACTTAAGATGTTTCAAAAAGATAAGACTTTTAATGATAGTGAGTTACATCTTCTCCTGGCAACACCAATTTACTTAACAAAGGGATCATGGGCATTGAAGAACATTCATATGGAATTTGCTTTTATTGTGGAAAGTTATCCATAGAAAAGAAACATATGTAGTTATTTATTTCTATGCCTTCATGGCGTGTAGAAAATCTGCCATCATGCTTTAGTATGTACATATTTCATCAAAGCTTGCCTTCAGAACAAACGACACGTGTGCGTAAGTGTGTGTATGTAACTGTGTGTATAAGTGTGTAAGTGTGAATGTGTGTGTGAGTGAGTGTGTAACTGTGTGTGAGTGTATGTAAGTGTGTCTATGAGTACTGTAGGTGTGTACATGTGTAAGTGTGAGTGTGTGGGTGTTTGTAAGTGTGCATAAGTGTAAGTGTGTAATGTGTAAGTGTGTGTAATGTGCATATACTTGTATATATGAAATTTACATACTATATAGTGAGAGGTTAGCAAATGAAACAATGTCACGAGAGATCATGTGTGTGTCGTGAGTTGTCCTGTTCATTTCCTTTATTAAATCAGTGCTCTTAGATGCTATCAGGATTCCTTGGTTCTTGAACTGTTAAATTTCTTCCCACTTTAATTCTCACAGAAGGAAATGTTTCTTATCAAATAATGGGTGTATGATAACCTAGGGCATAAGAGTACATTCAACCTGTTATTCTGTCTATATCCACTCTACATTTCTTCAATACATTTACACTCACCTTTGAACATACTAGAGACAGTAGGTTGTGTGGTGTGGTGTGGTGTGTGTGTGTGTGTGTGTGTGTGTGTGTGTGCATAGTTTTATAGCATTCTTGTCTAAGGGCTTTGTGTATGTATGTGTGCATATACGTATGCACACATATCTTAAACGAAGTCTTGAGTCTCCCTCATTGATATAAACCGCGGATAAGCATGGTTTGGCTAAGTTACCCCTGCCAGGTTTATCATCTCTCCCTTTCCCCTGCTGTTAGCGTGTGTAATTGTATGGTTTTAAGAACTTTAGTGACTCACCATAAAGCAAGCTGAAAAAATAAGGGACAGATGTGTTTCTATGTATTTTTTGAGAGTTGCTAGGACGGGAACCCTTTCATGTGATTTTGGAATCTCATCTCAGAGGTAGCTCTGGCCTCCTTGGAGGACCTCTCCCCCAGCCCTGAACCCCTCAACCCCCAGGAAGGTGGAATGCCACCCACTGACTTGAGTGATGGAGTAAACAGCAGCAGAATGCCCCCCCCTCCCCGTCAGCGTCAGCGGGAGAGAGGATTGCGGCAGTGTCTTCCTGGAAGGTTAAACTAAGGGAAGCCCTCCCGTGCACAAAAGCTGTAGTGAAATGCTTCTGTTCTTCAAAGCATGATTAATAAGAGACGGCAGACAGACAGTTTGTGGTGGAAGATCGTAAACAGGACGATGGCTGTTGGTCAGCTTTCACATTCTTGGTCCCAATCCTTTAACAGCATAGAAACATCGACCCCGTGGTTAACATAACAAAGAGCAGATAGGAGCCCAAAATCTTAATGAGAGGTCAAACTGGCAAGAAAGAGTTTAAGTTTTATAGTTTCCAGGTCAAACAAGATATCAACAAAAGTCTAAATCCTGCCCCCTCTCTCTTCCTCTCTTCTCCCTCCCTCTCTCTCGCATCTCCCTCCCTCTCCTCTCCCTCTCTCCCTCTCTCTCTCTCTCTCCCTCTCTCTCTCTCTCTCTCCCTCTCCTCCCCTCCTCTCTCTTGTGAAGCAGTCTCTTTATATAACGCAGGCTGCCCTAGAACTAATGATGCCCTGAGTAGCAGGGATAAAAAGCTGTCATAGGCCAGGTGGTGGCGGCACTTGCTTTTAATCCCAGCACGCAGGAGGCAGAAGCAGGTGGATCTTTTTGAGTTCGAGGCCAGCTTGGGCTGTGGGGTGAATTTCAGGCTCCAAAGTTACACAGAGAAATGCTGTCTTGAAAAGAAGAAGAGGAGGAGGAAAAGAAAAAAGAAACTCTGTTATATTCTCCTTTAATAAAATCGCAGGACATTCAGTGTCTGTAAGAGTGGCAATAGAAACGGTTTTTGAAAAAGGTCTTTACTCTTCAGTGAATGTATCTTCGTAATGAGCGTGTGTAACTTGCTACTAGTTATCTAGTGGGATTTCACTCCAAGTGGGCAGGGAGCCTATAGCTCCCCATTTAAGGATAAAGGGATTTCTTTTCCATCCTTCTGAATTTGGTCCTTCTGTGATTCTGCTCTTAACTGCATTCATGTCTCATCCTTCATTTGTAACTTGGAGATGACGTTAAGCTCCACACGAAACCACTGGGTAGACTCCTTTCAAACCAGGGCCGACATCCCACCTCACTGGGGAGAAAACAAAAGAAACTGTGGGTCCAGTCTCTGACATCACCTAGGGTTGGTTTCCTGGGGCATAAGCAAGGCTCTCCCTGAAGAAACGTGGGTAGCAGGTAGCATGTCCTCTGATGCAGGGCAAGCCGTCTGTGTTGGAATTGAGTGAAACGGTAGCTAGCATCCCCAAGGGACCTGCTGGTGTAGACAGAGTTATTCCTATCCCAAAAGCTCTAGAAAGGACGTGGACTTGACTGACAGCTTACAAGTCAGCAGGGAGGAAAGAAAAGGAGTAATTCTCACTAGAGAAAGCAGAGTGCGGGTGTGCAAGAGAAAACCACAGACATCTTACCCATGGAGCCAGCCTAGGAGAAGCACGGAGTTCTAGATTCTGTCCCTCGCCATTGGAGGGTCGGGGAAAGGGAGTCGATCTTTGGGAAACCCTATTGTCTTGTTTTACACACCTGCGTATCTACCTCCAAAGGCTGCTGGACAACCCAGTGATATACTAATGGGAAAAGTATCTCTCTGTAAGACCCTGTGCTAACAGTGTGAGCCGCTGTCTTACGATCCTATTTCATTATAACGGCAACGGGGGCATCTAATAAAAACAAGGTGAATAACATGGAACTATCTCAGGTAGGGAGTGGCCCTGGGTGGGGGTGATGGAGAACCAGCTGCAACTTGGTCTCTGTGGGTTCGTTACTTTCTCCTGTTCTTGTACGGCATAGATGGTTTACGAAACACAAATGCGAAGGGCTTCTCTGAACTGGCTGTTCTCGTCAGATAATCGGTCACTTCTGCTTACTGTATCCTCTGTATTGACTGCAAAATGTTCATGCCCGTTAATTGGTGAGAAATCCTACACCTACTGATGGACACAGTTACCTGTCTGTAATTCAGAATACCATTGAGTGTATACATCAAATGCTAAATGAGCATTTTCCCCATCTTTTCTTTTCTTTGGAGATTATGACATAACAACACCGTCTTCCTCCTTCCCTTTCCTCCCTCCAGGCTCTCTCACTTACCTCCATCTTGTCCTCTTTTTCTTTCCCTGTTGTTGTCGTTGTGTGTGTGTGTGTATGTGTGTACAAATACATATGCGCCATCTTCTTGGCCTGTAGAAAGACTCATACGTATGTTTTCAGGACTGACCGGTTGGTATTGGATACCTGATGGGTGAGCTCTTCCCTGAGGGAACCTATTTCTACCCCTGCCAGCGTTTCTTAATTGCCTGTAGTTCTTCGTGTAGGGTGAAGAAGTCATGAGCTTGTGCCCGTCCACGTCGGCATGTCTGTGGATGTTTCCCTGTTTTAGGTCACATTCAGTCAGTTGTGTTGGTGAGATACCATGGGTGTCTATTCTCTGGCCTTTCTAGGAGACACAGCCTCGCAGTAAACCACCTGCTTTCGACTCTCTCTCACCCTCTCTTCCACAGTGATCCCCAAGCCTTAGGAACAAGAAATATGTTGTAGATATATCAGTTTTGTTGGAGGAGGCCACTTGTTTGGTTCCCGGCTGCCCAGCTAACTTAGACCCAAAATAAACACACAGAAACTATATTATTCAAAAACACTCCTTGGCCTATTTGCTATAACTTCTTACCGGCTAGCTCTTACATTTTAATTTAACCCATCTCCATTAATCTGTGTATCACCACATGGCACTGGCTTACCGGCAAAGTTTCAGCATGTCTGACTCTGGCGGCAGCTTTTTGGCATCTCTCTGACTCCACCTTCCTCCTCCCATGCTATAGGCCAAGCCGGTTCTTTATTCATTAACTAATAAAAGCAACACACAGACAGAAGGACCTCCTACACCACATCTTGGACTGGGTTGTGTTTTGATCAGTTGTGGTTTTCTGTGATGGTCTCTGTCTGTTTGTTGCAAAGAGAAGTTTCTGTGAGACAGAGGGTAAAATGAGCATTTGATGAAGGAATTAAAAAGAAAGCCCTAAAAGCAGAGCTGCTAATGAGAACACAGTCAGTTTTTAAATTGCTAGCTACTGTCATATTTTCCTCTAAATCTTTAAGCCAATCTGTTATTAAAAAGAAAAGTATGCACAAGAATGTCCACTTTTTCATAACATTTATTATATTTTGTATTTTCAATTCAACGTCTTTGAGATAATAGTAGGTTTGCATAGCCTCATGAAATTATGCTCAAAGATTCCTTGTAGCCTTTATCCAGGTGTCCCCAGCTGCTAACAAACTGTAAGTATTATACTGTAAGCCTGCAGAACAGTTTCGGATCCAGAAGGGTGGCATTCACATAGTCAAGACACAGGGCACATTTCCACAAGGACATTTCAATTGCCCTTCATGGCTCCTCCTATGTCCTCCTACCCTTGATGCCCTCTCAATGCCTGCAAACAGCCAATCATGTCCATACTTCTGTAATTCCACCAATGAAATGTGATTAGACCACTGTAACACCCAGTCTCCTGAGCTTGCCTTTTTTTTCCCCAGCATTATGTCCTTGACACCTATCCAAGTTGCTACAACACTAATGGTAGTAACATGGTAGTAATTTTCCATTGCTGAAAAGTATTCCATGGTATAGGCATACCATTAGCATTTAATTGTTTCCACTTTGTGGCTATTATTTAAAAAAAAAAAAACATACACTTACAGAACTATGTAACGTAAGAGCCTGAATCTTTGCCTTTCCTTAATTCTTTATTAATCTTGTAGGTGGAACATTGTTTTTTGTTCGTTTATTTATTTTTATTATTATTCTTTCATACATTACATCCCAATCCCAACCACAGTTTTCCCTCTCTCTTGCTTCCCCAGTCTCTCTCCCCATCCCATCTTCCCTTTCCCCCAGATCCAAGCCCACTCCGTCTCCCTTCACAAAAGAGTAGGCCTCGTGGGGACATCGATTTAACCCAGCATAATATGCTACAACATGACCAGGCACATACCATCCCATCAAGACGGGACAACACTACCCAGAAAGAGGAAAATGGTCCCATAAGTAAGCAGAGGGATCAGAGACCACCTCTTGCTCCCACTGTTAGGTATCTCACAAGAATCCCAAGCTACTCAGCCATAGCCTATATGCAGGGGACAGGGTCAGACCCCTACAGGCTCCCTGATCTCTATGAGCGCCCCATGAATCCTGATCAATTGAGTCTGTGTCCATGTTTTCTTAGTGTCCAGGACACTTCTGGTCCTCCAATCCTTCCTCCCTCTCCTCCTCAGGACTCCCCAAGCTCAGCTTAATGTTTGGATGTGGGACTCTGCATCCATTCCTGTAAATTGATGGATGAAGTCACTCTGGTCTCCTTGATGGGGATCCTGCCAGGCTCTGGTCCTAGAACAGTCTGCAGGCTGCACAAACTGGAGGTTGAAGGTTTTGTCATTGGGTGGGTGTCCCAATCCCTCCACTTGAGGCCTTTCCTGGTTATGTAAGATGATCGGTTCAGGCTCCATGTCTTCCATTCCTAGGCGTCTTTGCTGGGTCACTCTCGAAGACTCTATGGAGTTTTCATTGCACTATGGTTCCACCTCCATGGATCAACATGTCTGTTTTTATGCCAGTGCCATGCAGTTTTTATTGCTACAGCTCTGTAGCATAATTTAAAATCAGGAATGTTGATGTCTCCACAAGATCTTTTATTGTATACGATTGTGTTAGCTATTCTGGTTTTTGTTGCTGCTCTTGGTTATCCATATGAAGTTGAGTATTATTCTTTCAAGGTCTGTAAAGAACTGTGCTGGAATTTTGATGAGGATTTCTTTGAATCTGTAGATTGCTTTTGGTAAAATGGTCATTTTTACTAAGTTAATCCTACTCAACCATGAGCATGGAAGATATTTCTACCTTTCTATCTTCTTTAATTTTCTTCTTCAAAGACTTGAAGTTTTTATTACACAGGTCTTTCACTTGCCTGTTTAGAGTTACCGTGGGGTATTTTATATTATCCGTGGCTATTGTGAAGGGTGTTGTTTCCCTGATTTCTTTCTCTGCTTGTTTGTTGTTTGTTATAGGAGGGTTACTGATTTTCTGAGTTAATCTTGTATCCAGTCACTTTGCTGAAGGTGTTTATCAGCTGTAGGAGTTCCCTGGTAGAATTTGGAATTTTTTTCATAATGTTACAGTGCTCTGTATCTTAGAGATGATATTTCGTTATTTCTGACACACTGAAAGTTTGAGTGGATGCTGGAATCTATAGTATGCCTTTCTTGTGTCAACAATGTGCTTATAAACTTTACCTTCTGTGACCTGTTAATGTGGTGGATTGCATTGCCTAATCTTCTGTGTTGGATGGACTTGACATAAAACGGAATAGACCTGACTTGGTCATATTACATAATATTTTTTATACATCACTGGCTTGGTTTGCTAAAGTTCTGTCAGAGAGTTTGTTTTTATGTTCAACAGAAATATTAGTCTATGCTTTTCTTTTGTTGTATTCCTTTATATGGTTTTGAAATCAGAGTAATTGCAGCTTCAGAAAAATAAAATGGTAAGTACACTTTCACAAAATTTGCTGTTTTCTAGAATTTCTGATTGTTATATTTGATATTCAAATTTGGATTTATTCAAGATGTTTTTAAGATAATAATTGATCATACATTCCCATGTGTGATATATATATAACATAATTTAATTTAATAATTTTGCAATTTCTGTATTTAAATAGATTATCAATATGTCTTTATTCATGGAATATAAGGATAAGGACTAATATTTAATGTGTACTTCAAGTATGCCCCAAACTCTCTTGGGTCTCTTTACATTTTTTTTTTAAACTTAGATCATACACAGCCTTCCAGTTCATAACTTTCCCATTTCATGAAGAAAACTGAAACTTAAAGCAGTATGCAATTTGTGTGGTATTGACTATCAGAAGTCAAACTCAAGTTTGCCTTCACAAGCCAGTGGGCATTAGCATCCTCTACTCTAGGGGTCTCGGTCTTGTTACGTAAAAGGCACTGTGAACAGAACAAAAAGCGAAGGAAGCCTAGCCGCTGTTTTTCAAGGGTAATGAACATTTACATTTTAATAGTGACTTGTGGAGGCCTGAAAATATAAGCCTATTTCCGCGCTAACCAAAAGTCAGAGAGTTGGAGTTTACCTCTAGTTCCCTCAAGGTTTTTGTGCTTCTACCTGAGGCAAAAGTCCCACCTAGAAATAGGTCAGTGAGTTCTGCTCTTTCAAGGTGATTGTCAACAGGTGTGGCTAATAGCCAGCCCTTGTATTCCAGGAATAGAGAAGTAGATAGGTCCCTACTTCAAAGAAAAGTCTAGGGATCCTACCAGGTTTCGGTTCCCTGAAGGAGATAACATTGGATTCCACCCAGGGAGTGGTTTGCCTACTTAATGTTTTGGTCTAGGGTGTAAGTGTGACTTGTTTTGTTTAACTACTTCAGCAGCCCAAGACCTTCAACTGGTCTGTTCATTTCCTTGTATCATGTTAATGCAGTCCTTTGCCTTCCTCCTACCTTTTGGGGACAGGGGTATTTTAAGCAGTTGGAAATTAACTGCAGGTGAATGTCCATACTCACTGGAATTCCCTCCTGATACTATCCTATATGTTTCTCTATTTAATTGTTTTCTTTCATATCTTCATATTCTTTGCTAATATTTTCTAAACCCCCATGCCTCTATCCTGGCAAGATATATTTTTGTCGAGGCTAGTCCCCACCAGTGACAACCATTAGGTGACCATATTCCTCCTAGGACATGACACAGGCTTTGCCAAGGGCAGGGGTCTATTTCTGGGGTCTCCTATCTGTCGTACTTTCTGTCACTGTAACAAACGCTTGAGAGAAAACCCCTTTAAAAAGGAAAAGGTTTACTTGAGCTCCATTTCTGAAGTTTTCCATCCAAGGTGAGCTGCCTCTGTCACTTCTGGGCCTGCTGACAGAGAACACTGGAAGAGTAACATAGAAAAGAAATCCCGCCCACTTACCCTGGACAGCCAGGGGTCAGAGTGGAGGAAGTGGTGATGGTGGGTGGGGTGGGGGTGGGAGGACCAGGGACAAGATAAGCCTTTCAAAGGCACATTCCTGGAGACCCAGGTAGTCCAAGGAGCTCCACCTCCCACAGTTCCATTGGGTTAAATGACTATCAGGCCAGAGCCCTCATGGTTTAACCCCTTGTACAGAGTCACACAGACTCATTCAAAGGTTTCGCTGATTTCCTATGCATCTCTCAAGTCAGTGGAGATAGCAATCAAGATTAACCACAGCATCAGTGGTCATAGAAATTCTTGAAATTTGAAAAAAAAAATCAAAGCTTTTTCTCAGGAGAATTATTTGTCTGTAAAATAATCTTTTCAAGGAAAATCCATTTGAGAACCCAATATCCCTGGCTTTTATGCCATTCAGCAGCATATCATGGTTGAGCCTATTTTTGAATAAATTATAGATAATAACGATTAACCATGTTACAAGTTAGTTTATGGTTTTTTTCCTCTGTATATAAAATGACAATTTATTGATCATTTTCTTTCATTTCATTCCTATAAATAAAGCTAAAATTTAAATGTAACCATGGATATTAAAAAATAAACTATGATTACACTACAAAGACACAATACTGGATATTTTTCAATTTTCTGTATCCCTTCAACATGGTATGAGCGGCTGATGTTCTGACAGCGTCATTGAGCCACACATCCTATGACTGACCCGGTCAGCTGTCTCACAGGTCTTCCATGGAAGTGTGCAAGTCACAGCCACCAAGATGGCTCAGTGTGCAGGGGACCTTACTGCCAAGTCTGACAACCCTAGTTCATCTCCAAGACCAAATCCCAAAGGTCGTCCTCTGACCTCCACATACATGCTTTACCACACAAGTGTGCACACATCTAAAAAAGAAACAAATGCTTTTAAAAGTAAAGTATGTAGTCAGAGGCATTGAGCATGCGCGCATAGCCGCAAGGCAGCTGTCTCTATCTTTCTCATCATTGCCAAACACAGGAACACTGAACCCCTTGGCCATAAATGTATGGCACACGGTAACAACTGATCTGTTTAATGTCGCCATAGTATTACCCGTGATATCCATTTCCTATTGATAAAAATATATAATATCTGGAATTGCTGCTACTTTAGAGGCTGGGAGCTCTGTTTTACCTGAAGCCATATTTCTAAATAAAGCAAAATTTGTATGCGTCCTAGGAACTGCTTTAGTACATCAGGTCCATGAACTCAATTGAGAGAGCCCAGTGCTCCCAGGAGCTCAGGAATCATTCAGACATGTAGATACACAGTCTGTGAGCCCGGTGTTTCTCTTCCCTGCTCTCCGCAAAAATGATTCCTATACATCCATGTGAATTTTCTCTTTTTTTCACTTTCTGGTGTCTTCTTTTATAGTTTTAAATAATGTATAATAATTATAGGACATCTGCCCTTTTATTTTCTTCCCGTAGCCCCTCCTATGTCCCACCCCACCTACTTATCCCCTGTCTCCCCACACCCCTCCTTTTCCCTGATTATTTTTGTTACATATATATCTCTGGACAAATATATAAGTACAATCTTCTGAGTCCCTTTCTCTTGTTTGCACATATATGGTTTCAGGATGGACCACTTCGTGCCGGGTAACTAGTGAGGGGGCTCGTCTCTGGGCGGGGCTAATTCTTCCTCTTTCATTAGTTGCCTTTGGTTCTCAGTGTAAGGGTGGGACCTCGTGAGATTGTCGGCTTTACAGGTTAGTGTTTGTATTGGCCTTGTCATGTTCCGGTTTTGTTTATGTCACACAATAGACTTCCTGGTATTCTGGCTTCTTTCTACTTCATCTTTTATGACGTTCTCTGAGCCACTGATGTCGCTATGAACATGGGTACATACATGTGCCAGTGTCTGTCTGTGGCATGCGGACTTAGAGCCTTGTGGTTGTACACTCAAGGGCGATACAGCCGTGTCATATGGCTGCTCTATTTCCAGTTTTTCCCATGAATCTCCAGAACAATTTCCCCAGTGGCTGCATAAATTTAAATTCCCACCAACAATGATCAGAGCTCCTCCTCCCAATTCTCAGCAGTGTTTGTGATCATTTGTTTTCTTGGTGAGAAGCGTCCTGATGGGTGGTATGGAGTCTGGAGGAAGGTTTATTATACATTAACTACCCTGAGGATGCCGAACATTTGGGATGCTCATTTGTATTTCTTCTTTCGAGATCTGTCTATTCACGTCATTTTTTCTATTGATTAGATTGTTTGGTTTAATTTTTGTAGTTCTTTTCATATCCTGTGTATTAATTCTGTATGATATATAGTCGGGGAGGATTTTTTTTCCATTCTATAAGCTATTTTTTAACTAAATTGATCACTTTCTTTGATATATATATATATATATATATATATATATATATATGGTTTTGATTTCATATAATCCCATTTACCAATTCTTAAACGTCCTGTGCTATTGGAATCCAGTTGAGAACACCTTTACCTATTCCTGTACCTCGAGCTGGTTTACCCGTTTTTCCTCTGGCATCTTCAAACTTTCAGGCTTCACATTATTGAAAATTTTTTTCAGGGTAAAAGATGTGGATTTAATTTCATTCTATGTATGGAATCCAGTTTTCTAAAGTTGCTGTCTTTTCTTCGGTGCATTTTTTTTTTTTTTTTTACAGATTTGTCAAAAACTAGGTGGCTGTAACCGTATGGGTTCATTTCTGGGTCATCTTCTCTTCTATTTCTACATCTGCTTTTGTGCTGTATCATAGTGGTGTCGTTACTATGGCTACATAACATGAGGTAGGGTACCATGGTCTCCCCAGCACTGTTCTTGCTAAGGTTTTTAAAATTCCATCTGAATTTTGAGCTTTGATCTGTGGAGACTATTTCTGGAATTATTATGGGAAGTGCATTGAATATGACGGCTCTAGGTGATATAGACCTTTTCACAATATGAATTTTGATTATTGGCATGAGAATCCTTTCCCATTGTTTGGTGTCTCCTTCAATGTTTTCTTCGGTCCCTGGAGGCTTGTTTTGTAAAGGATTTTACCTTCTGGGTTAGGTTTAGTGCTGGCTTTATTTCTGCTGTGTTCGTCGCCTTGATTTGTTTGTTTTGACATTGTCAGTAGAATCCCCCTGCCACATTCCCTATGTGGTGGGTTTGTTGCTGATGGATAGCTACTGAGGGAATACGGATGTTGTGTCCTGCTGCACCTAGATGAAAATATTCATCAAGCATAAGAGTGCACTTGTAGCATCTCTGGGGCTGTGCAAATAGGGACAGTTTTACCTCCCCTGGCCTGCTTGTATGCTTTTTTCTTTTCTGGTCTTGCTTTTACGTAAGGCTGGATGGCTGGTGGTGCGTCCCGGCTTTCTTCTCCATGTAGTGAGTGTTTTCGCTCTTCCCCAGGCCCATGCACTTCCATGATGAGTTTCTGAACCCTTCCTCTTTCTGTCTTCGGGATAAAGAATATGCCTTATCCGGACTCTCTCCTTCACTGGTTGTCATTCATGAAGGCAGCGCTGCCATTTTACCTACAAGTCTCCCGTTATTTCAACAGGACAAAGTGTGTGTTATTCAGTGAAGGGTAGAAGGGACAAAGAGTCCCACACACCAGCACCAAGTTACAGATCATTCCCTTCACCCGGTGAGTTTACTGGGTGCCCCGTCTCTCTCTCTCTCTCTCTCTCTCTCTCTCTCTCACACACACACACACACACACACACACACACACACACACGGCTGCCATTCTGCTTCTGTGACTGATGAGCTTCCCTGTCCCTTGAGCTGTGCACACATTGAATTGAACCACCTGCATCTGGTTCCTCTCAGGTGACCAAGAGCCCTAAATTCATCCACATCACGTGAATCAGTGGGTTATCCTTTGAATTGCTAAGTAACATTTCATTATATGAATACATATAATTTTTTTTGTACATTGTACGAAGCATAAAGAAATAAGCTGCTCCTTGGAGTTTTCTTCTGTTTAGTAGAACAATGAATTCCTCTTCTGTGGCCAAACTGCATAAGGATCTTATACGAGGCCAACAAGAATCTGCCTGTTAGCGTGAGTGATTACTGTTCTTTCCTAAGTTTTTAGAATAGTTAAATATGCCATAACTTTTTTATGGTACATTTTTGGTTTTAGTTTTTGTTTTTGTTTTTTGTCCCCCGACAAGGATGTACCATTTTCTCCTCCTACCAACAAGTGAGACGATTCTGGCCGAGAGACTTTGGAGGGTCGCTGCTGCCGGTTTCATTGTGAAATGCTCTGCTCTTGTGGTTGTTTCCCACTCCTCTGATAACTGGCCTTACTTCCTGATAATTTGCACAGCATCTTTTACAATGAGTTGGCCTCCAAGCTTCTGATACATTGGAAGATGAAACTCTTATCTAAACTTTTACCACTAACGACATTTGGATTTTTCCCCCAGTGTTATCACTAATAACGACTAAGTATAACACAAAGGGGGACAGAGACTCGGGACCCAGACTTTCACAGGTTAAATCTCGAAGTAATTATAACAAGTTAATCTAACAGTCAAGAGTACCTAGAACATTCTATGTTTAGAAAATATGCTTTGGAGACATACCGTGTCAAAGGGGCGACCAAACTGCCTTCGCCAGGCTGGACAAGAACACGGCTGAGCTGCAGGCAACACTGAACGATGCCCCCAGTCAACATGGCACTTCAGGAAGCTGGACATCCGCTCTCACAAGAGGCTGAAGGAAAGAGAAGATGGATAAGCAAGTTTATCAGAAAAAAAATTCTGGGAAACCCTAAAGTAAGCGCTGGGAGTGGGGGAGGGGGGATTTAAAAATGGTAAAGAAAACCAGATTAAGCCTTGGGGTGAACACTTTGGGATGGGCAGTCGGAGGGCTGTTCTCTGAGAGTCCCAGCTTGGAATTAGATTTAATGAACGCATTAGAAAGCGGAGACGTGTTAGGCCATGAAATTAAAGGGGTTTTGAAGAAACCGATTGATGCGGCCGAATTAAACTCTTAAAAGCTCTTAAAGATAACCGGAAACAAATGTACAATTAACAGCACAGAATAAAACAACCAGCGCACTTAATGATTTTATTAAGGTCTCAAAACCGAGAAAACTTAGAGTTTTCATAAAAAGAAAGACCCACAACTACATTTGAAGAAATGGATGTTCACCAAATATTCAACTAATGAAAAAAAAATTATGTTGGAAAAGCAGAGGGGAACCGTCTCCGAGAAGATGAAAGGGTCTACCATGCTGTGAAAAGCCAGGCACCTACCAGAGCTGATTTCTTTGTTGTCTTTCAGAATAAACCAAAAGAACCATTCATCATTACCAGTCTTTTCAGTCAAGAGAAACTTTGTTAACTTAGAAAGCAAAGGCTTATATTGGACCAAAGAATGAAGGGGGTTAGAAACCCCTTTTTATGTATGCTGTGTTCCAGACGGAGTATTAAAGGAGCGAGACATCTCAGGAATGTTCTGGACGAGCCATCCTTGTGAAAGAAAGCACAGGAGGCTGGGACAGGAGGACCCAAGGTCTCCCAGTCCAGTTTCAATCAAGATTGATACCATCCCAGGGCCCCAAACCACTCCGTCAGGTGAACTCCATAAAACCAGCTTGGTCTGGTCCCCCACATGCTGGAAGACACTTGGGGCAGGCTTAAGTGTCAATGTGCACACATCTGACAACCCAGGGCCCTTCCCTCCCCATACTTTTGGGAGGAAGTTTGGGGAAAGAAGGGTGTGAGGGACCCTTAAGCAGTGGTCCCCTCCACCTGGGGAACCTTCCTGTCTCAGCACACGCCCTCCTGGTGGTAATGAATGCCTCTACAACTGTTGGAGGGGGTGTGTTGTTTCAGAATCTAGAAGCAGGAATAGTTCTCCCTTTAAAGTCATTCCATCTTGCTTTGGATTGGCATGTGGAGTCCAGACCCATGGAAACATGCTTTATTTTTTTTTCTCCTCTTCTTGTATAATTTCGAGCCTTTGCTCTCAGCTTTATGGCTAATAACAATTAGATTATGACACAGTGACTCAGATGGAAGGCATTGTGATTTCTTAGAACTGCAATATGACTATAACGTATTTTAAATGAATCTTAAGTTAATTGCTTCCATTTGATCCCATTTGTAGGTGACATAATTCGCATCTGGACTGCTGTGGGCATGCTTACTGAAACAGTCCAGAAACACAGGATGAAAAAGTTAGGTCTTTTAAAATAATGTTTTTTTCCTCTTTTGCTTAATTGTTCTTATTTTATTAATTATGTATCGTCTCGAGTTGAAATGTGGTGGAATTACAGTTCTTTGAAGAGACTTTTATAATTACACAGGATGGAAATATGAATCATATTAGTGCATTGTTCTGGTCCTTTTGGGTTTCCAGGTAGAGCCTACATCTCTTCTTCCTCTCCAAACAAGGGCTATGGATGTTGCTCAGGGGTAGAGCACACAGCTCTTCTCCTAGAAACACATATGGTAGTTTCTCTCTTATAAAAGATGCTTGCATGTTCGCTTTGTTTTGTACTACTGTAGATAAATAATTATGTATTTTGTGAAAAGATAGCTCACCCATGTGACCGGTCGCCCAACGGAGAGATTTATGATAAGGTCAACAATCTGAAAAGAATATACTCATATAGTCATTCCAAACACTAGAGAGCCCCCGAATCTTATGAGTCCAACTTTAGAATGTCTAGGTAAAGAGCTTTGAAAAGACGTGTGGCCTCATGAATATGTGTCGTCTGGGGCTGGCGATTTTGTCATGCCGGACTCCAAAGGTCAACCGCACTAATGGGAGACCAGCGCGCTTGTCTTCGGGATGCAGCCAGCTTCCCTGTCTTCACCAGGACAAGTCAGATGCTTCTTCCCTTCTATGCTGACCACATAACAGGGTAAATCCTAACATTTTCTCCATGAACACCTCCTCTCATCCTGACCCCATTAATCTGTTCTTTATTTAAGAGTTTATTATAATTGAATTCATCGTTGTTCTAGTTCTGGGGGCTGGGTCTAATACTTCACACATGTTGATTGGCGCTTTGCCCGTGAGTCACGTGCCTACTGCTCTTCTGACTCTATTTGGGAACAGGGTTTCACTGAGTTGTGCAGGCTGGCCTTGAACTCTGGAACAACCAGATTTTTAACTCCCAGGTAGCTGAGGTCACAGCCCTGTCCTGACCTGTGTAGCTCACATAGTTCATAACCTTTTGGTTTTATTTACCTTACTGTGTTTTGTGTTCTAACTGCTATTTCTATATGTTAAATCAAAAGACTGGCCTCATTCCTTCATACAGAAAAAAGTCCATTCTTCTTTTCCCTGTTTAAGCACTTTTATGACATTTTTATTTTATTGGGAATGGGAGTGCATACTGCGTCTTGTTTGTGGCAGTCAGGGAACAACTGGCTTAACAATGATTCTCTTCTGAGAACTGAACTCAGACCCTAAGGCTCCGGGCCTTACCCACTGAGCCATCTTACTGGCCCCATCTTCTGTTAACTGTGACAAACCCTCCCATGACCCTAGGCCCACAGCCCTTTCTAACCTCCCAGTCTCTCTTCCACAACACTAGTTGACATTACTCTGGTTTTTGTTTTGCCATTAAGACAGGATCTCAAGGAGCCCAGGCTAGTCTTGAACTCACTATGTTTCTGAGGATAACTTTAAAGTCCTGATCCTCCTGAGGCTTCTGTCTCCTACTTGCTAGGATTAGGAAGTATCCATAGCGTGGGCTACCTTCCTGGCACTCAGGAGGTAGAGTCAGAAGGTCCTGAAGTTCAAGGTCACCTTCAGGTATTTAGTGGATTCAGGGCCAGCCTGAGATTCTTGAAGCCCTCTCTCCAAAAGTAAAATGAGATATTGAAAATTAAAGTTACAGGGAAGGGGAGGGGAGCAACTGGAGAGGTGGCTCAGCCGTTAAGTGCAGAGACTGTTCTTCCAGAAGACCTGGGTTCAGTTCCCAGCAGCCACATGGCGCCAAACTTCCTTCCACACCTGCAATTCCAAGTGATTTTCCCCAGCTTTCTGCCCCCCCCAGGCACCGCACAAAGGCAGTGCACAGACACAACACCTATCTACATCGCAAAGGAATTTTTTTTAAATAAGGCTATGAAAGCAAACGAGCTAAATGGTGTTAGCTCTCTTAACTTCATTGTCCCTCCTGCCTCCCATCATCTGGAGCTGGAGATAATGACGCCGGTAGGCCCAACAGGTGATGTCAAGGTTTGATTACGAGCTAAATGGTTGTTGGGTCTCCAAAAGTCTTACGCCACAATCTTTTCAGCCGTGGCTGTCTGAGGAGATAGGGTCTTCGAAAGGTAGTAACATCAGAAGAATAGATTCCATGAGTGGGATTAATACCCTCACTGGGGAAGAAAAAAAAAAGCCTGAGACAATTCTCTAGTCGTCTTTCTATTATTGTAGGCCACAGCAAGAGGCTAGTAGGCTATAATGGAGAGATCCTTCATCAGACCACGTTAGCGCCTGATTGCAGGCTCTCAGCCTTAAGCACTATGGGAAAGGAATTCCTCTTGCTTATGAGCTACCCACTTTATGACAACGCATGACAGTAGCCCAAAGCTAAGAGAGGGCTCAAACGCAATACCGTTTTTCTTTCTTGCACACGGGTGCCCCATCCGAGTCATCTGACCGGTAATTCCTTGGTAAGTTGTCCAGACTCCTGTGGCCTTTGGAGTACTTCCTCTGGTACCTGGATGCCTGGTCTGCTGCTTCCTTCTTGGGGAAGCATGCTTCTGCTCCCTTTCAAGAGTCTCTCTCAAACATTATCTTCCCACCAGCATCACCTGACCTCCAGTAAAGCTGCGGAAGCTGTGGCTTGGCCCCGCCGCCCTCAGGGAATCTCCAGCATGAATCCCATCAGCAATGGCTCCCCGTCTGGCTCTTTCTTCCACTGGGTTTTAATTCCAGAAGGACTTGTCTTACTTCCTCTTTTGTCTACCGCCTCTCAAATTCCCAGGCCCTACCACAGAGTCTGATACATTGTTGGCATTCAAGAGATACTTGTTGATTGTTAAAACCGGGTTCTCGCTCCTATTACCAACAGATGTTGGAGGCAACCTAACTGCTCACTGACAAACCCGCGGTGTATTGTGGAGAAATTAGAGCAACATGGACCCTAATTCCGTCACCACAGCTTCCACTTGTCGGAGCTATCAGAAAATCGAGATGCTATTTCGGTAGCTTGTGGGACTGTTTCCAATCCGAGAATTTTGGACAGACCCCCCACGGTTCCGCGTTGGATCGCGTTAACTTGCTGTTGACCTATTTGCATTTCTACAACTGGATCCTCCCTTACTAATAATTCAGCTGCATTAATTTTTCCACTTCCAGGGCAGTGCATAGTCTCTCCCTAACCTCAGTATTTGGGGTTTGTGAAATAGGATATTCATATTAAAACCAACAAGAATTTGTGGTTACATGGCTTTCGGTGCACCAGGAATGGCGTTCACTTTTTTTTTTTAAATGTGTCTCAATCTGCGTTGCTTGTGTACTTCCACTTGGTCGTGTCTGAAATAAATTATCTGAAATCTAGGTATTCATCGCACACCATAAAGAGAAATAAATTAAATTATGCTTTATTTCTGGGTAATAAGTAAGCTGAGGATGATGTGTCCCATCTCTTGATGGAATGCAAATTTACCATTAGAAGACAAATTCTTCACTTCCAAGGCTTGAATAGGGTGGCGCTTTAAAAAGCCTTCCATCTGGTTAAATTTAGGGTGCTGAAAAAAGCCCTCTATAAGAATATTCTCTGGCTCCGGACCCACACGGCATTTTTACTTGATTATGGGCTGGATTCGTTTTCATTTACTTGAAGCACGTCCACGGTGCTGCCTTTTTTTTTTCCTCCCCTTTTGCAACAAGGCAAAGTTGTCACCATCCATGTTGACTTTGGTAATATTGTCTTCTCTGGATAATTCCTTTCAGATGCATGATTGCCAGTAAAAGGAAAAACCCTGTCTATGCTGACTGAGGATGCTCCTAAGAGTGCATGCGTGTGTATGCTCCTAAGTGTGTGTGTGTGTGTGTGTGTGTGTGTGTGTGTGTGTGTGTGTTTCTTTACCATCATTCCCTTCTCTGACTTGCTCGCCTCTTCTCCACGGTGCGGCCCTCCTGCAGCACCCCCTCCAACCTGAATGTCTCAATCTAGAAATATATTGCACTGCTGCTTTAACAGACTATTCTGGAGTCTGCTTGCCAGTGGATTGAGAAGCTGAGTTCACAATAGAAGGACCACCGTTGCTAAGGGCCTCCTTCTGTGTCGTCAAATGACATCACAGTGTGGCTGAGGAAGTAGGAGGAGCCAAGCTCGTTATTCTGGTTTTAAAGAGAAAGCTCCTGGTGGAGAAAAGCAACCAACAGCTCTCAGCAGCTTGGCCGTTACAAATCACAGCAATGGGAAGCAAGGCGGAATACCCTGACCTGTGTGATAGTGGCTCTCTTCAGGTGACCAGCCACCCCCTAGTTAGACCTAAGGCCTAGAAAAAGGAAGGAATTCATGCTTGACACTGTAAACTGGCCAGTGACCTGTGACTGGTGAGGCTGCCGAACCTAGAGACACGACTGCTGTCCCTTTCCTGAACCAGTGTGTCTTCTAGCTGCATCTCCAGTGAGTGCTAAAACAGATGCGTGGCCCAGTACTCACAAGTGACATTGAAGGTCAAGTGGCCTTGGGGGATTTCTGGGAAAATTTTTTTCCATAAGACAGGTGGGAGAGAATGTCTTCCTCACTCCAACCTTGTATATTCCTGTAGGGGGAAAAATGACACTTTGTTGCTTGTGGTAGGTTATCATCGACCTTGAAAGGATGAAGGGAGATAGTGTCGGTACTATGACAAAGGCCTGAGCCATATGATCTTGCCACTGTGCATTTGAGAAGTGGAGGCAGAAGGTTCCCAAATTCAAGGCCGGCTGGAGCCATAGAGCAAGATTCTGTCTCAAGAAGGGGGAGGAAGGCACCTGTCACAGCACCAGAGCCAAAGCAACAAAGGAGGTACCCTTGGTGATGTTGCTGAGCAAGAAAGCAAACCTGGTGCTGTTTGCTAAGGGGTTCCTCATCACTAAGAACTGTCCTAGGCATTGGGACAGAAGCCCAAAGCAATGGAATATTCGAGACTGGGCAGGAGAAATGCTTCTCATTCCTTCATTCGTTAACGGCTACTAAGCATTTCTGCAGCTGACTTTGCTGTACATTCACGGAGAGAAGACAAGGTCCGAGGGGGCAGTTGCTTGAGGACATCCCTCCATCATCCTTTGCTCAAAGCACAGTCACAGACACCCCTGTAGGGAGATTAAACCCCAGCCCACAGCGAAGAGCTGCGTTTCAGAAAATAAACAGGGTGTGTGTGTTCGCCCACCATCTTCCGGCGATTCTCTTTTGACCATAAAAGAGAAACCCCGGTATTGATACCAGCACAACATTCGAAAGGTCTAGGCCCCTGTCATGGGCTTTGTTACCTTTAACATGTCAGCACCTTGCTGGCTCATGACTGCTGGAGACATTGCTTGTTTGTCTTGTTCTTCAGTAGGGGGATACGTGAGCCCCCGAAAGAACCTGACATTCCCCTCTACACATGCGCTGGATTGCAGTGTTTCTGTGGGAAGGTGATTCATGTCAGAGTTGGGACCGGTGAGCTGCCCTCCCGCTGCCTCTCCACCTGTCCACTGCCGGGTGAACACATCCTGCCTCCGCTTTCTGCCTGACTGCCAACACAATGCTTCCCTGCTGGCCCATCACGCTTGTTGTATCTTCATATAGTCTCCTGTTAATGACTTCTGAACCCTTTTATCCTAGTCTATTCTTTACTCTGGATTTGGATCTTCATGAAGGTCCTAGGAGGCCAGGGCCGCTTCCCCAGGGTCCAGCGGCAAAGTTCAGGTCCTTCCAAAAATCATGTAATCAGCGACTGGCGTGATCCAGACTCCATACAGATGTTTGGTGGCAACACATCACGGTTGCTTCCTGTGTCGTTTGCCCCTCCCGAAATTTCCATTTAATCGAGACCAATCGCCTACCATTCCCTGCTCAGGGTGAACCCAAGGCTCTGGATGCTTAATCATCACACCAAACCTCAGAGTTAGTTGAGAACAGAGCCCAGGTTTTTTACTTCCCCACCTGCGTAAGGTGCAAATCAAACAGCACATAAATAAAAAGGGTGCGCGCCCCCTCCAACAGCCTCTGGGAAAGGAAACTGTGAGACGTAGAGAGAGCTAGGAGACTCAAACACGTACAAATGCGGAAAAAGAGCGAGCTCAGAGCGCGGGTTCACTGAATACGAGTTCTGAGACCCAGGATCTCCCATGAAGTCAGTAACGACTTTGGGGCATCCCTTTCCCACCGTGAAAAGGGCCTGCCCTATGCAAATGAGCACCTTGCCAGCCAGCTGCATTGGAGCGGAAACAACTGGTCTGCAGTCAGCCAGAAAGAAAAACAGCAGCTAAGGTGCACGGTGTTACCTTTCCCACAGCGAAGGAGGCCTTAACTCCCAGATCTCTGACCCCTTAAATCTGTGTGACAATTATTAATGCCAGGAAGATAACTAATATTTGAGTTGGTCCCGAAAGCCTCGCCCAATAGGAACTGGAATTACGTAAGGTGGCAGGAGAGCCTCGCTGTCTCTTGCATGAATTTCTGGCCGGTGAGGCATTAACCTCTTTTTCACTGGGCATAGCGCCTGCCTGTGCCAACAATGCTGCCACATGCTGTGCGGGCACAAAGATCCCAGAGCGACACACGAGAACTGTCTTAATCATTATTAGGAAGCGGTGCATGGACTTCTCCCAGCTACAAAAATCTCTCCAGTGTCCTAAGGAAAACACACCGGACCACGAGTGCTCCCGACCTTTGCCTACAACCTCTGGAAGCTTCTCCACACTCTCAGAGGTCACGCCCCTCCGTCTCTCTGCCTCAGAACTCCTTTGTAGGAACTGAGTTTAACAACATCCTTGGTTGCTAGGAGGAAAACTTCCTGTAGCCAAACCCTTCGAATAGACAAACCCCAAACCTCTCCCCTTCAAATTTCCAATTTGCTAAAACCAGACTTCGAGACCCGAGGAATAATTTGTAATTTTAAGAAGTTTCCCAATCCAACATGACGCCCAGCTGAAGTTGGGAACCTCCGGTTTTTTTTTTTTTTTTTTACTGTGGTTATTCAATCTAAGTGAATTAAAGCTCCAAGCAGTCACTGGTACTCCACTCTGAGTGGGATCTCTGCCAGAAACAAAAGCCAAAGTGGACATTGACTCTACTACGCTGCCACCCAGGGACATTCTGAGGTGACGGAGTATGGTCTGATAAGAAAGCCATGGAAAGGACCAGGTACCAGAACCCTGAGCCATTGTGCTGGCTAGTTTTACGTCAGCTTGGCATAGGCTAGTGTCCTCAGAGAGAAGAGAACCTTTATTTTAAAAATTGCCTCTATGAGATTGGGCTGTGGGAAAGCCTGTAAGGTATTTTCCTAGTTAGCAGTTGATGGTGGATGGTGGAAGGCGTGGCCTGTTTTAGGTGGGGCCACCCCAGGACTGGTGGTTGTGGGTTCTATAAGAAAAAAGGCTGAGCCTGAGCAAGCCACTAAAGCAAGCTAGTAGTAGATGCCTTCCATGGCCTTTGTATCAGCTTCTGCCCCAGGTTCCTGCCCTAGGTTTCTGCCCCATTCCTGACTTCCTTCCACCATAGACAACAGATTTGGAAGTGTAAGCCAAATAAATCTTTTCTTCCCCAACTTGTCTTGCTCATGGCGTTTCATCTCACCAGTTGTTACCCTCATTTTACATTTTAAAAACTAAGACTAAAGAGTGGGAATAGAGTGAGCGGTGGGATAAAACCAAGATTCAACCCATGTCTGTCCCAGAGTTTGTCTTCTTTGCTGAATTCTGTGAGGTCAAATGATGCATCCAAAATTACTGAGCAAGTGCAAAGTGATTCGAACCCCCAAGTTCTGTTTCTTCTTATTCTACAAAATCCTCAATGTCACCGATAGTTTCTCCAGAACCACACACTGTCTGCAGAGAGGAAAGAGCCCGTTGTTTTCCATCTCAAATAACTAACACGGGCTTTCAGAAGAATGCCGCCTGTTAGGGAATGAGTCCAAAGTCCGGCCGTGTCTGTTAATAAACCGTATTAATTATTTGCAAACATGCAAAATGCAAATGATCATTCTTTTCAAAGAATCCGAAGCTCCTTCACTTTCAAAGAACTGTTCCCAAAACCAAGCTGACCACAAGAGAAAAGGGAAGGCAAGCGGGGTGTGCATAGAATTCACACATTCAAACACGGTGTTCCTGGATTTTGACCTTCGGACTTCAACAGCTTCTTCTGGCATTAGGGAGAAAATAGCCAAGAACTGAAGGAAAGCAGCACCGAGTACCAACCACAATGGTATTGGGACTTGGAAACGGCCTCACCCCCAAAGAGAGTGTGCAAAGAACCATCTGCGGTTTACAGGTTAAAGACTGGGGTTGTATTTAGCATCCCTGTCTTCATCAAAGGCGCTGCAATTAACGTCTGAGCTAAAAGGTGTCACAGACCAATCCTTCATTAAAAGAGGTGAAAAACGGAGAAGATGCAGCGTGGCAATTATTCTCCGTGGGAAAGACGGCTGGAAGCGAGCACACCTCAGAAATTATTTGCAGGCGGGTCCATCTTAGAATGAAATAAGATCTTTCCGAGGGTGACACACCTGTGCCGTGGATAATTGCCCTCATTCACAAATAATAAGTGCCCTGCCAGATGTTGAGCCCCACACAGGCAGATGTAAGGCAGAGCGGTAGGAGAGGGTATCTCAGCTCAGACCAGAGATGAGCTTTTCCAAGCCCTCAAGCTGTGTCGGCAGCTTTCTCGGGAAGGGAAGCAAAGTCCTGGAGGAGTCCAACTGTTCCTCGCTAACCTTGCATCCAGCGATTAGACCACTGAGGAACACACACAGAGGGCTGTTAGATCGCCCCATCTCAATTAGATGCCTACGGCTCTTTCGTTTGGTCTCTAATTTTAACAGATGCAAATTGAATACGTTTCCCCTTTCTGGCAATTTCATATATGCGCGATGACCATCTTGACCCCGTCACTTTCTCTTCCCCCTCCCACCTGCGGACCCCCCCGCTGCACCTCAACTAGTCCTCCCGCTCCCATGTCTTTTCTTCATGCGTGTCATAGGCAGGTAGCTGTAGCTGCAGTGTGCTTGTGGCCGCGGGGACACGTCAGGTCTAGAGGATGGTTTTCATAGTTTTCTTTCCATGGTCTAGTTCTGGTGTGTTCTTCTCACCCCTCTCTGATATCTCCTGGGCTTTGGAGGGAGTGGCGTGCGTGTCCTTCTAGGTCCAAGCGCTCAGTGGTCTCTCTCACCCCCTGGCCAACTTGGAGTCCCCCCTTTAGCCACCACCCATTGAGGGAAGGAGAGTCTAAGGCGTAGGGTAAGAGCAGTACCTGCCTATGGTTATACACATAAATCTTGGGAACGCTGTTTGACTGGATGTCAGCCTAGCTAAACAGCAGTCCTAGGTTTGACACTTGAGCCTGTAGCCTCCTCAGTCATAGACTTTGGACCAGGCTTACAGTGTTCGGAACGAATTCTCCTGTGGAGAATATCTCAGATCCAATCAGAAAGGGATTGGTTACCCTTGAAACAGCCAAACATCCCAGTGGGCGTATCTTGCTTGACAAATTGGTATTTTAACAGAAGGGGTCCAGAGACAGGCAAGAAGATCACTGATAGCCACACACACACACACACACACACACACACACACACAGAGTCTGCATGGCACTTACCGGCTGATAAGATTTTAGGACATTTTAGGGATTTATCGGGATGGATGACATTTCAAAGCTGTATAAACAGCTCAATATATAAAGACAGAAATAACCTCAATGATTATAGCGTTAGAGCATAAACATTACTTTATTGGTAGTTATTAAACCAGAGGTTCTATATTTACTATTTGTATTCTGTGTGATATTCGATAGCAAGATTGCAGTAAAGGTGTCCTATCCGCGAACACCAAGGAATCCGGTTCAGCAGTGGACTGGGCAGAATCACTGGTTGACAGAGAAATCAATCCGCAGCTACTTTTCTGGAAAAGTCTATGTGAGGAAATGGTTGTATCCTAAAGTCTGAACATTGTGATACTGTTATGCTTGAATATAAGCATCCAGTGGTTACACGTGGTAGATACACAGTAAACAATACACTCTCAAACTTGCTCTAAGGTCCGCACAAAGGGATGTGTGGTAACAGAGTAAATATCCTTTCGTATATGTGATTTGGGTCACCAAGATCAGTATAACATTGCTTTTTGGTATCAAATACTTAATGTGTGAAGATGAAGTTGCCTTCCGCGGCAACACACCCAGAAAAGTAAGCACCCAAAGGTGGGGGTAGCCATAACGCACCCACATTACTGACGCAGCCTGCTCTGTGGTCCCCTCCTCCACTTAAGGACTCATCAGAGCCACACCCCATCCCCTCCAGGCCCCTCCACTTGAACCAGACTCTTTTGCTAGGACAGAGTCAGCTAGGGATGGGCATGTGACCTCAGCTCCACCAATCACAATGCTTGAAGGACTCCGAGGTCTCATTCAGAGGACAGACAGCCTATATTGGAAGGAGAGACAGACTGGTGAGAAAGAACTAAAGTTCAGATTTGAGTCCGACTGTCTGACCCGCTTTGCGATTGTAATGAGATTCAGGACACCCAAGGAGGGGGAAGCCGCAGCCTCGGAATGGAAACAGCCTGAAGGCAGCTAGAAACATAATCTAAATTATCTTTCTGAAAATGGCATGACTTCAGATCAACCTCATGTGAGCATTCAAAGCTGGTGAGCATTGGAGATAAATGCGAAAACGAGATAACATCAGAAGTGATGAAAACAGCTGGGCTAGTGGGAGGGTAGGGTTGGGTGGATGGGGGTGGAGGGTGAGGGGAGCATTTCGGGACCCAGTGGAGGAAGAATGAGCACTGTCTGGCCTTGTTTGAGCTTGGTGAGGTCAAGGGTCACGTCTGAAACATAATTTATGCTGTGTTACAGAGACTGTCACGTATTTCAGTAGCTGTTTAAAACTTCCCGACTGTTAAATGGGGCAGGCTTTGAAAAGTTTATAAAGGTTCAAGTGGTCTCCAAATTATAGGTAAAAAATAAATTCAGGACGGTCAATGTTCGCTTTGACGTTACACGATGCACAGAACTCGTGGCAGAAAGATGGAGTCCTAGAAGGGTGTGAGAGTCCTGGGCCACTGCCTTCTTTTTATACTGCTAAACTCTGCTTGGAAGAGAGGAAACTCTGCCCTCAGTCAAACTGTAAGAGGTAAGGGCTACTGAGACCCTGGATTTTCCAGACTTCTTTCCTGGTGCTGTGGCCCCAGGATGTTTAGGACAGCGCCATTCCTGGGCTAGTTCTCAGCTGGTCAGTGTGCAGAAGGCAGAAACTGGACAGTCCTTTTGTTGTTGGTGGTGGGTTTTCCTTTGTTTGATTGGCTTGGTATGGTTTTCATTTCATTTGGATTTCTGTTTTTTTGTTTGTTTGTTTGTTTTTTTCAGTACATTGTCTTCCCATTCAAATTCTACAACCTGAGCTTTCATTCCAACTCCTCCGATGACCTGCTGACAACAAAGCATTCAATAGGGGTGGACCACTGGAGGGTGGACCCCTCTAGACTGCGGCTCCAGAAGTCACTCGGTTCGCATGACGGAAAGAACAAAGACAGTAAGTAGCTGTTGTTCGCTTTAAAGGTGAGCACGTAGAGTTTGTAACTGATAGATTCCTGCCACGCTAACCAAAGGTTCCGGAGACTTCAGGTTCCAGGCCATGTCCTTTGTCACACTGGGCTAGACCAGTAGGAGATGTCCATCAAAACGATGCAGAGTGACCCTGTGGGACCTCATTCCCAAAGCTGTGACTACTACCCAACATGTTTCTTTGTTTTCAGAAAAGTCTCCGCCTACAGGTTTTCCCAAATGAAACTGTATACAGTTAGGCCTCCCCAAACTCATTATTAAATACTAAATCGATAACAGAAATCCAGACCTTTCCCAGACCAAGATGAACGTGAACGGATGGAAAGTGTATGTCCTGCCGGGTCTGCAGAGATCCTTGGAGTTTGCGCGCTTCCGAGAAATAAGATGGATTTGAATGCAGGATTTGGTTATCATGGGTAGATCACCTAGCTCTTCTGGCCTCGGTTTACTCATCTGTGAAATGAACACACAGGCTTTGATGCCCAACAAGGCTTTTCCCAAGTCTCTTGGAGAGGTCGCTGCCTTTGTGGACCCCACCCCTGGAATCCGCTACTTTGGTCTGTCATAGTAAGTCTTACGGTCCATCAGGTTGGTTAAGAATAAGATAGTACTTCTGTTAAGACAAGCTAGGAAAATCTGTGGCCAGATTGACTCCAAAGATCTTAGACCACCAAAAAGGAGAGCAGGAGGAACCAAGAAGGCAATGCTCCGTACCTTAAACACTGACTTGGAAAACAACACACACTCGCAGACTTAGCTGGATGACAACAGATGGTCTCCTCCAAAATGAACAATTTTTTTCCTGAAACAATTTATTTTTTTTTCCAACTAAGATTCTCGAAGCCACACTCAATAATAAGCGGGTTTGAGTTCTAAAATCTAAACCTGGATTGAAAAGTATTTAATTCGTGCTTTCTGAATGTCAGGGTCATTGGAGAGAAATACGGAAAGCCCTTGGCCTGTCCATGCCAGCAGGGACTTCCCTGGGCAAGGCCTTATTTAAGGTATTTCTGAAACAGGGGCAGAAACTCACAAGTGGGCGGACACTGTATGCAAATTCTGAAGACTTCACCTCCTGCTGTGCAAACAAAGTGGTGGCCTTTCAGAGAAGAACTGGAGATTTAAGTTTAGGAGGAAAGCCTGAACTGCTGGAGTTTTCCAATTATTTCAATGTGCGAGTTTCAACTCAGATACCCATGGATGACAGGGCGCTTTCATGCCCAGGCTACAAAGTCAGAGAGACTAACCTCTGAACTGAGCGGCAGTAACGATGGTTTGTAGGAAGCCATCCCCTCTTCCCACCGTGTGAGTTTCGGTGATCCAGCTCAGGTTGTCAGGTTTGATGGCCAGCTCCTTTATCCCCCCTCCCCCAGCCGTCTCACCAGTCCAGGAATTGGTCATTTGTATTAGACACTCTGAGCATGTGGTTCTCACACTTGAGTTGGGAAACGCTCACTGAACAAGTGTGAGGAGGTTTGGCGGATGTTCCGGATTGCCTGCTGCAGCTATAGAGAAACAGAAAGAAGTGATAAGGGACCCTTGACAGCTGGTTAGTTGGTAACAGTGGCACAGCTGGCAATGGAGTAGCAGCGCGCTCTGAAAACTGACCCAGGAAGAAATAGAAAACAAAGCTTGCACTAAAGGGTTTTCTTTGTTGTTGCTGTTTTGAAACAGGATTTCCCTGTGTAGTCCTGGCTGTCTTGGAACTCACTCTGTAGAGCAGACTGACCTCCAGCTCACAGAGACCTGCCTGTCTCTACCTCCCTGAGGGCTGGGATTAAAGGCTTGCACCCCCACCTGGCTAAAGAGGTTCTTATCTAAACTGGATATTCTTGAAGTGCTGTTCTCAGACCAGCACCACGGTAGCTCTTGAGACCTTCAAAACGCCTCTGCGCAGTTCCTCCTCCAGTTTTACCCAGTCTCAAAGGCTGAGTCTGGGTTCCGAATGCCCTCCCAAGGACGAGCAGGTGATTCTGATGAACAAGGTTTGCGCTCCACTACACACAGAGATGCAAACAGCCGGGACTAAAGAAGGGATGGCTCAGTGGTTAAGAGCATTGCCTGCTCTTCCAAAGGTCCTGAGTTCAATTCCCAGCAACCACATGGCGGCTCACAACCACCTGAAATGAGATCTGATGTTCTCTTTTGGCCTGCAGGCAGACACACAACAGAATATTGTATATATACATACATAAAGGAAGGAAGGAAGGAAGGAAGGAAGGAAGGAAGGAAGGAAGGAAGGAAGAAAGAAGGAAGTTAAATAAAATGTGACATGAAGGCCGGGCGGTGGTGGCACACACCTTTAATCCAGCACTCGGGAGGCAGAGGCAGGTGGATACCTATGAGTTTGAGGCCACCCTGGTCTATAGAGTGAGTTCCAGGATAGCCAGGGCTGTTACACAAAGAAACCCTGTTTCAAAAAAAAAAACCTAATTAGTTAATTAATTTAATTTAATAAATGCCATGGCAAAAAGGAAAACCCTGGCTCGCTAGCCCAGCAACTGCTCAAGCCTGGGTGAGTGACTGAGCTACAAGCAAGCCTCAGTTTCTGTAGTGATTGCCTATAATACCTTACTTGTTGTGTTGGGGAGAAATATTAAGAATCAAAAGAGACAAGGTAGGTGAAGACATCTTGCAATCTGGAAGCCCCGAAAAAGTGTAAGTTATTAATTAGTAAGTAAAGGATAAGCCCAGTACTTGGAAGTCACAGGTTGGAATCTCCCTATTCATTACACAAATATTAATTACATGCTTGCCATCCGACAGCCATTGTATTCTATGATGGGGCCATCTAAATAAATGCCCTTAAGCCTCTTGTTTCAAGGAATACAGGAAACAAACTTCAAATTGAGGGAAAAGGTACCCTGATTTCAGATAAGGACTGAACTCCATTCAATTGCATGGCTCCTCCAGGTGCCATACTTCTGGAAATGGAACCAAAAGGACCAGGGAGTTCCATGGGTGAATCTTGTATCCTTGCAAGAGGATGCTGTTTTCTCTCGGTGCCTAGAACAGGGCTAGAGGGATAAAACTCAGAGAGGAAGCAAAGTCACCTGGAAGGGAGCATTCTGGGATTAAGGGCAGAAGCGGAAGGAACTCTGTAGAAGGATGTGGAAAGAAATTAGAAGGCAAGACTAGAGGCAGTACCTAAGGGGAAGGCAAGATAGATACTGTTAAAGGAAGGTAGGTAGATACTGTCAAACCTCAGTGGGAATTTGTTACAATGTGGAAACATCAAGGAAAGGGCTACCCTGAGAACTCTGAGCCACTGTTTCTTTAAAAGCCCTTCGGTTGGAGCCCCACAACACTAAATCATAGGTGTGTCTGACGATAAGACCACTTCCTGGAGAGCTTCACAAAACATAGATGCAAAAATTACGCATCGTCGTCGTTGCCATGATTAGTGGGTGAATAATAAATTATTTAATTAATTTCAATGAGAAGTGTGTGTGTGTGTGTGTGTGTGTGTGTGTGTGTGTGTGTTTCCTCCACTGTTCTCTGCCTCGCACCGACAATGGCTTAGCCAGCCCTTTCCACCCAGTGCGGTAATGAAGCATCTTTGTTAGCAGAAAGCTCTTAAAACAAAACAAACAAATTCCTAATCAAAGCCGGTGGACCCAGGTGGAGAGCTTCAAGGACAACTTTTGTTCGCCAGCTTGTCTGCAGAAAGGGAGGTTTGAGGCCGCTAAAAAGGAACGGGGCTCGCCGAGGTCCTCTTCTCAGAGAATGGAGTGTCTGTCCCCGGAGGTGAGGGCTGCAAGTGTCCCATCCACCAGCGACCGATGAGACACACATGCAGTTGGAGAGTCTCATTCTAAAAGAAGACACGATTCATTAATGAATCATTAGGGATTGTGTCTTCTTCTGTTTTCCACTTCCTCTTACCACCCACACACTAGGGGCAAAATAGGCTCCAGCTATTATTTTTAACGCGGAGTTTGGAATGAACCGAATCCTTTCAATTAAGCGGGCGGCGTTTAGACCTCACAACTAAGAAATTATTAATGTTAATTGTGAGGTCTTATTTTTTTTTCTTCCCAAAGTGGGGGTTCTGGGCTGTTCTGTTAATTTTTTAAAATAACTTGATTCAGCAAGGTTTATTTATAGTTTTGGTTTAGAAACTAGGTTTTTTTTTTTAATGGTTCTAAATTTGGGGTGGGGCCTCCTAATTACGGTCTGCCTCTCCCGAGTACCCAGTGCACCCTCACAATACTTGCGATGCCTACGAGATGACTCTGCCTTTCTCTACAGGCGGAATTGGACTCCTGCAGATGGGGGACAGAAACCAAGAGGAGAGACACCAGCAACTCCAGTTTCGAGCTCCCCCTCCCTTGCAGCGAATCAACCTCCTGCAGTGCAGTGGGTCCTCTGCTTCTGTGAACACAGATGCTGGTCTGCGCCACTGCATAGGTGCCTATCAAGACCCGTGGGGAGTCTATGTTCTGCCCTTTCGACTTCTCTCAACCTCTTTATGCAACTCCGTTAAAGATAATACGCTAGCCGGCCGGTGGTGGCGCACGCCCTTAATCCCAGCACTCGGGAGGCAGAGACAGGAGGATCACTGTGAGTTCGAGACCAACCTGGTCTAGAAGAGCTAGTTCCAGGACAAAAAGCTCCCCTGAAAGCCCCCTTTGCATTCCTTGATCCTCAACTGAGTCATTAATCTTCTCATTCTAGGTTCACTGTCGTTCCCTGAAGTCTTACTCTTCCTCACACTGCTAACTGGACACTCATTGACCAATGTTCTCTACACTTCCCAGTGAAGAGTTGCTGGTTGTCTAAATCTCTCTCTCAAACCGTAGCCCTGGACTTTCCCACGGTTGCCTATCTAGGAATGTGTTAGAACTCTGGATCCTCAGGTAAACTGAATTATAAGCTGTGTCTTCATAAAGCCCTCTGATGATTTAAATATACGTGTAATTTAGGGAAACACCAGTCTAGATATTTATACAATCAGAATTTAGGTCAGGACTATAATTACTTTAGAATGAATGAGAAGCCATGAAATGTTCATTCTTGAATCTGTTATTGTTGTTATGGGAAATACTTGCCGTGTCATGGTTAAGCATAAATGCTAAGATTATTCTAATGAAGCAAAATCTACTTAATTCTCTGTGTCTTTATGTGTATATGCCTCTATATGTGTGTGTGTGTGTGTATATATATGTATATATATACATTGCATCTACTCTTTTGCATACACATTAGTATCAATAGGTTTTCTATAGTCTATAATTACCCCATTTCTATGGCTATACTTTCCAAATTATTGCTTAAAATGTATTTCTGGCAGTTATGAAAATAAGGAAAAAGTAACCAGAAATTACATTTTCAGTAGCTTCCACTGAAGAATGAGAGTCCAACTTCTTGTCTATATTTCTCCTCTTTGAGGTTAAAAAATGTGTTCTAATTTTCTTTTCTAATGCAGTGATTTTTTTTAAAGCTTTGATCAAAAATAATTTGGGGAGAAAAGGGTTTATTTTGCCTCTGCTTCCTAGGTCACAACCCACCATGGAGGGAGAAGCCAATGGAAACCATGGTGGAACACTGTCTGGTGCCTCTCCAGCTGAGCTCATGGTCAGCCAGTTTTCTCAGACAACTTAGTTCCACCTGTCCAAGGGTTACCACTCACAGTGAGCTGGGCCCTCTCACAAGGATCCTCATTCAAGGAAATGCCTCACAGACAAGCCCATAGGCCAATCTGATAGAGGCAATTCCTCCCCTGAGGTTCCCTCTTCCCTGGCACTTCAAGTTGACAACCGAGCACACAACCGAGTACACAATGCTTCTTTCTTTAAAGAAGGATACTGGTGTGGGAGGTCCTTCTGTCTGTGTGTTGCTCCAGTCTCCTCCCTCCTGTTCGAGAGGAGGATGACAAGACCAGAATCTGCTGTTAGGTACGGCGAGAGCCATTCATGGTGTGATGGGAGGCAGGGGTTAGAAGTAGGAGTTGTACTGCTTCGTATCCCTTCTCGTGACTCATCGAAGAGTTTGGCTTCCTGCCCCTACAGCTCTGGGCTCTGAAGGTTTAAAGCCGTTGAACACTTCTACTGGGGTATACGGTAGAAAATCTGGAAGATGTATAAGCTATACCTCTTCCCATGTTTTTACTGTGGGATACTTATAGGGAGGAATCAAAATTCACAGGCATCTCCATGTTCACCCTCATTTCTCGACATGCTCTGCATCAAGGCCAGGCTGTTCCTTGCACACTAGAAAACAGAAGAGCGTGCTTGCCAAATGCACCGTTTCCTGGGGCCACCTTTGATATGCTTCTTCCTGGTGTTATAATAAACAGAATAGTCACGATCTTGGAGAAATAATGGGGCAAGTGATTAGGTCAGACTTGGGAGACGTACCGTGAGGAAAAGGAGTGGCTGTAAGTCTGAGCATGAGGATTCTGGTCTGAGCAGCTAGAAGGGCTGAGTTGTCATCCCTTGGATTTAGAAAGACCCTGAGAGGAAGAGGTTTCAGACACCAGACATTTGTTTCTAAACATGTTTGCTCTGAGATACATCACGGATATTGAAGTCAAGCTTTCACGTAGGCAACTGGGTCTGAGCAATGACATTCAGTCAGTAAAATATCGTTGCCAGCCAGGAAAATGGCTCAGTGGCTGGGGAAAGACTTGAGCGGGATGATTCCAGTTTAGTCCCTGGAACTTAATGATGGAAATAGAGAAGCATCTCTACAAGTTGTCCACTGACCTCTTCCTGTGTGCCATGGCCTACACTATCTGTGTGCCGTGGCCTGCTCTACCTGTGTGCCACGGCCTGCTCTACCTGTGTGCCATGGCCTGCTCTACCTGTGTGCCACGGCCTGCTCTACCTGTGTGCCACGGCCTGCACTACCTGTGTGCCACGGCCTGCACTACCTGTGTGCCGTGGCCTGCGCTGTGTGCCACAGCCTGCACTACCTGTGTGCCGTGGCCTGCACTTCCTATGTGCTGTGGCATGCACTTCCTATGTGCTGTGGCATGCACATATCCACAAACATACCAAGCCACACTGAAAACTATACATAGTTAAGCAAACAAATAAATATTACATTCAAATATATATAAATTTAGCAATACCTATGTCTATGCAGACACATCACCACTGAAATAGATGGGGTGCTGTTAGGAGTGCCCCTGGGGTCCTGAGAAGCTGGCCATGTCTTTCTCACAGGAAGCCGTATTTAGGAAGCCAGACTCCTCCTCAGGCCGCATCTGCCTCTGATTTGCTACATCTGTCCTAGGGCTTTCCCTCCAGAGCCTCTCCCTTTTCTTTCACCTCCTGCCACCCTTGACTTTTCAATGGAAATATTACAACTATTCTTTCAAGCAAGTATTTCTTGCCCATTTTGGGTGCTTCAGAAGTCCTGTGGTAATGGCTACGGGCCAAGGAATTTTCCCCAGAACCAGAGCATGGGCTTCATTGGGCACCGAGTCAGCAGCTTTACGGAAAGTGACAGGCAGCATGGATAAAAGCCCCCAGCATCTTCCTCCTGGTTCCTTTTCATCATCTCTCACCGCCCTGCCCATCCCGGCCATCTCAAAGACAGTCTATTGAGCGACTAGAAGATGTCCACACGAAGCTCTGACCACCCCAGTCTGTGCACGCCCGCCCACCATGAAAAGACCAAGAGCTTGAATGAGGGCTTGTGTGCACCAGCTTTGGGTCCTCACATCTGTAAAATACAGAGTTGGCTAGGTCATGCCCATGGACGTTTCCAGTTCTGCAGTTCTATTAACTACTAAGTAATTTAAACGGGTCAAGACATTTCCATGTTAATTTGGACCAAATTCAGAACTAGGCATCCGTATCAACTCTAGCCATGGCCATCGAGGAACGATATTGATTAGCCATCAGAAATGTATTGGTACTCTTGGCACCTGCAACAGTGACATTTTAGCTTTGACAAAAGCAGAACTATAGCCTCTAGAACAAGCAAAACCAACCATTTCATCACCTCGGGAGCTTTTTAATATTCAAATTCAATAGTTTTGGAAATTGGGGTACTTATTTCTAATTACATGTTCGTTGTTCATATTAATGTAACATTTCCGTGTATGCGGATATCATGCTAGCCTCCCAGCTACCTTCTCTTAGCCTTCCTTTCTCACCGCAACCCACCACCCCTTCCCCAACAAACCATCTGCTGCTTTTACGTTGTCTAATTTTCAGATATAGTTTATACCCACGGGAGAAAACAAGATACGCCTGTCTTTCTGCATCTAACTTGCTTCACTTAACATGATGAGCTCCAGTTCCGTCCGTTCTCCTGCACTTGAGTTTGTTCTTATATGTCTAACTAAAACTCCTTCCTGGGTCTGAGGCCTATTGTCTTTGTCAGCTGTTGGTGGGCACCTAGGCTGACTCTGTAGTTAGAGTATCGTGAACAGCGTAACAATGTACGCCAGTACGTAAATCTCTCTGTTGCTTGCTGACTTTGTTTCGCTGAGTATAGAATCAGGAGGGAGATAACTGTTTCCTATATGGCAGTTCTACTTCAGTTTTTTAAGGAACCTCTATACTGTTGTCCATAGAAGTGCTAAGTTACATTGCCCCCAAGGACTCGAAGGGGCTTTTCTTCCAGCCAGGTAATAGTCTGTACTTTTTGTTAAGTGTTTTAAGTGCCTCAACATGTCAAAGCACAGCCAAGCCCTGGTATTGTAAGTTATTACTTAGGTATAGAAGGTTGCTTTCCCATCTGATTTACAAAATAATTTCTTGGTTCTTATTATGAAGGGCAAGTGACGATGCCAAAAATGTCTTGATTCCACACAGCATTGCTTGTTTCTTAAAAAAAATTAATGTTCTATAAATATCAATCATTGAACCAACTTAAAAATAACTAATTTAGTCCAGCAGTGAGTGGAAGTCATTTTTATTAATATTAAAATGACTCTTCTCCCATGATAATAACTGTTAATATAACATACTAAGAATAATCTCTTGTTTACTAGGGCATGGGAATTTCTGAGAACTGTCAGAGTCGCTGGGAAGGACCAGAAGGACCCACGAACAGAGGGAGAGGAAACCATTTTGAAAAGGTTAGTTTTCTCATGTAGAGTCACGCTTCAGATCTAAATAATTCTCATAAAGCGAGATAACTCAGAGGGAGAAAATAGAAGCCCAAACCGGTATCTTGGATATCCAGTTTAAGGTTCTAGTAGAATCAATTCTCTGTATGCTTTTGTTTTCATACCTCTGGTGCACACCGCTGGTATACCCAGATGGGAAGTAGGAAAGGGAGAACTTACATGACACAATGCTTTCTTCTAAAAGGCAATCACTGATATTTTCTGTCTTGTGCTTCTGAATTCATGAGAAACAAACACTTCTGTTACATTTCTTTAAAAATAAATAAAAGCTAAGTTCTCAACAGGAAAAGAAGCTTTAGAGCAAATGAGAAACCCTCTTTTGACCATGTGGCTGGCCACTTTTCTGTCACGTCCTAAATTTCCATTCCGTAAACAGGGTGTCTTTTTATTTAGAATCCATGTGTAGATTATATTTATGTAGGAAGGTGTACACTCGACTGTGAAAATCAAAACAGAAGTAGCAGATGGTTCTCCTTCAACCCAAGAGACCTCTCCCTGAGCCAGCTCAGAACAAAAACCCCCTTCATCCAGCATGAAGATATGATATTTAGAATTCTATTCTCATTTAATTATCAAAACATACGAGGATGAGAGATGGATTTGTACAAATTACATCCAATCATCAAGATCCCAGTCTCTCTTCATTCACTTGTGCCAGGAACCTTGATGGTCAGATATGTACACAATCCAGAGAAGCAACAGTGGATGTTCCTGATGAGAAATAGTGGCTCATTTATCCTCAAAGATCTTGTTCAGAGAAACACAGGCATGCCTTTGTCCCAAGAAAGGTTGCTATTTAAATGAACATTTAAGATACTTGGAGAGTTGCTTTCCAGATTGCAAAAGTAGTTTTCATAAAGCAAAATGTTGTGGAATAATCTTTTGTTTTGTTTTGTTTTTCCAGTTAGTGATTTTCTTTTTTTTTTCATTTTTTATTTTTATTTATTTATTAGAGATTTCTGTCTCTTCCCCACCGATGCCTCCCCTTTCCCTCCCCCTCCCCCAATCAAGTATCCCTCCCTAGTCAGCCCAAAGAGCAATCAGGGTTCCCTGCCCTGTGGGAAGTCCAAGGACCACCCACCTCCACCCAGGTCTAGTAAGGTGAGCATCCACGAAACTGCCTAGTCTCCCACGAAACCAATAGGTACAGTAGGATCAAAAACCCATTGCCATTGTTCTTGAGGTCTCAGTAGTCCTCATTGTCCACTATGTTCAGCAAGACCGGTTTTAACCCTTTTTGTACACCGTGAAGATGTGTCACTCTGATTGGCTTAATAAAAAGCTGAACTGCCAGTAGCTAGGCAGGATTTCCAGACAGAGAGGACACTGAGAAGAATGAGGAGATGCCAAGAGATGTAGAGGAAGCAGCATGGGCATTACAAAGAAAAGATAACTGGGCCGTGTAAAAGAACATAGACTAACAGATAGGAGTTGATTTAAGTTACAAGAGCTAGTTAGAAACAAGCCTAACACAGGCAATGGTGGCACACGCCTTTAATCCCAGCACTCGGGAGGCAGAGGCAGGTGGCTCTCTGTGAGTTCGAGGTCAGAGTGGTCTACAGAGTGAGTTCTAGGACACGTAGGGCTGTCACACAGAAAAACCCTGTCTTGAGAAACCAAAAAAGAAAAAGAAGCAGGAATAAGCTATCAGCCAAGCTTTCATAGTTAATAAGAAGTCTCTGTGGTATTTGGGAACTGGCTGGCAGGACAGAGAAAGACTCAGAACAACAGAGGAGATCCTTTGAATGGTATATTTGCAACATAATGATCCATCATCCTAAGGGGAAAGAGGATATCTCAGTTGTCAAGTTCTCCATCAAAGACCAGCCTATGTAGACCAGAGAAGTAAAGCAGAAGACATGTGCTTCACCCTTGACTTGTACAATGCTATTTTCATTCAGACCAGTACGGCTCAAGTAGAAAGGTGCAGAAACACGTGGTGTAGAGTTTGGTATTGCCTCCCCCAACTCATCCGTTGAAACTCGGTATTGTGAAGTCATTGTTTGGTAAAATGAAATTTAGTAGAACCAAAAGAACCATGAGGGCACTTGACTAAATAGGAGGTGGCCGTTAGAGCGGACCTCAGAAGTGGAGGGTTTTGTTGATGAGGTGACACTCCTTCCTGACCTGGGACTTGAGTATCCTGACCAAAACACTTAGATCCAATCCTAGTATACTGACGAGTGATTCCTAAATGACCAAAATAATGATGATGATGATGATGATGATGATGATGATGGTGGTGGTGGTGGTGGTGATAATGATGCTGATGATGGTGATAATGATGATGGTGATGGTGGTTATGATGTGCCACCTTAAAGCATCAGAATCAAAGCCGATAGGTTCACCAGTAGAACATTTGTACCTATTCAGTGACCTGCAGGATAAAGGCCAGCATGGAAGAAGAGGAACCGCCCCTTAGTACTCATCTCCACCTCCAACTTGGCCAAGATTGAAAATAAAAAACATTAAGAACCTATTTGGATGGAATAGCAGGGTCTAGTATCACTCAACAAGATTTAATTAATGCTAGAGAGATGCTTTGCGGAACATGCCTTCTCAAACCACCTATGTGGTACCTGCAAACATCAAGCGTATTATGACATATGACAGGCACCCCCTAAAAGTTTAACAAAACTTCAGTGGCCACAATCTGTTTACTACAGCAGACTGACACTGTGTCTAGTCGCTGGCATACATCCATGCATCTGGGTAATGCATTATTCCCAACACTTATCTATAAGAAATGTTAGGAGCAGTTTTCATTCACTGGAAATAAACAAGAGGGCACAACCATGATCTTATCCCGAGACTGAATTAACTTTCCTGCCCACGAATGGAGAGCATCGCACTTAGGCAGGGCTTAAAAATGTTAAAAATGTGCCTGCTCTTTCACTTTGTGGAAGGAAAGAAGTAACCTGTGGTAAAAATGTACACAACATCCCGAGACGTAGAAAATAAGTTCACTGCTTGATCTTGAACTACAAAGGAGGTTAGAATGCAAAGCAAGAGAACTATAGAGAAAACTCATGTGGATGAATGTATAGAATGAATAAAATATTTGATGTGGACATTTTTCATGAATTCAATATTATGAATCCCTTCTTCACGAACCTGATCGAGATGACATTGATGCTAAGTGGACCCTCTGTGGACAATAAGGAAAATAATCGCACTCTGGATAAGCTTCCATCTCTTCAGGAGTCCAGCCAGCCTTCTCCTGGCTCACCACAAAAATTTCCATTATACCACACCCTTTTTCCATACAGAAAGATCACTACAAAAATTTGATCAGGACAGGGCTAAGGAGACAGATCAGAGAGTAAAAACGTTTGCCTCCAAGCACAACCACCTGAGGCTCCTCCCCAGAACCCAGATGGCGGAAGGGGAAAACTGACCCCAGAAAGGTTTTCTCTGACCTCTACTCACGTGTCACGGCACACATGCACACACATGGGAGGTAAATACATACATGAATTAGCAAATAAATAGAACAACAACTTCCGTGGACTAAGGTCGGTCAGTTTCCTGTTATGATAAGGAGCTGAGAGAAACAACTCTAAGCTTGAAGAGAAGAGAGGTTTGTTTTGGTTCTTTTTCTCAGAATTCTTAGTACAGGGTCAGCGATATCCATTGCTATGGGCTGAACCAAGGCAAAATGTATGGAGAAGGTCCTGGTGAAACAGCGTGGTGTAGTGGCTTGGAACCATGGAAGGGAAACATAAAGCTAACCACAGCAAGATAGGAACCCCCTTGTCATATTCCCAGGGACTTGGCTGCTCCATCCAGGCCCCACCTTTTCCATAATGGCATCCATTATAAATCTATTAGGGGGTTAATTCATTGATAAGGAGATTGGATGAATAGGATCTAAATTCGGCAAAGTCATTTTCCCAAAATGACCCCCCCCATCAGAAGCAGAGGGTATAAACGAAAGTGATGGCAAAATATTGGTTGCAGCCACTGGACGGTTAATGGTTCCACTAAGAAAACTTCTACCCGTGGTTAAGTGCCCGGTTTTCAAGGCTTTTGCTCCTTTCCCCACTAATGTGCTGGCTTGTCACTTTCGTGAGTTAACACTTAATAGGACGGGATTAATAGATAACAGTGAAGTGCCAAAAGGAAGACAACTCCACGTCTTAGTTTCCCTTAACGAGTCCTGCTGAGTTTTGGTTTTCTCCCAGAACACTCAAAAGGTGTCAACAATTTAAATGACGAGGACATGAATCACGGCAACAGAATACTTCCCATCAAAAGCCCCGACTCTCACGAAAGGCCTGACCACCGAGGTTGTTTTCTCAGCCACCTACTGTGCCAGAGTTCAGCACCAGTGTCCTTCGTAAATTCTGCTCCGTGAGTAAGCAGTCAGCCAAGGGGCGTGAAGCAGGAAAAATCAGATGATAGCCAGTATGAATACCAGTCCGTGCTCAAGCATGGTGGCTCACGCCTTCATTCCCAGCACTCGGGAGGCAGAAGCAGGTAGATCTCTGAGTTCTAGGCCAGCCTGTTCTACAGAGTGAGTTCCAGTACAGCCAAGGCTACACAGAGAAACCCTGTCTCAAAAAAGCAATCAAACAAACAACAACAATAATAATTAATAATAATAAATAATCAGACCATAAACAGGGCTGTGCTGAGACAGAACTATCCTCCTCTGGCTGTGTTACCTTGGTTTATTCAGCAAGCCTTCTGTTCCATTAGGCTTTTGGAACTCGAGTGTCATTGAAATTGCTTCTCTCCTCTTCTGGATGTCAAGTTAAGTTCCAAGAGTCTAATAAAATAACAATGGGTTTGATAAGAAGTAGAGCGGATGATGGGATGGATGGTCCATCCCTGTGACCTCACTAGGATTTGCTGAGAACTGCAGCAAGCGCTTAAACCATTACCTGAAGTAATGAAGGAAGTGCTGTTTAAACTAACCGGTGTGTGCTTACCAGTGTGTGTAACTGCTCAAGTTGCTTTTACTTAATTCTCTGGGTGACTATGAAGAAATTGACTAACCCAAGCATCAGCTTACAAGGGCAGAAGGGGCTATGCATTCGTGCAGGGAAATAAAAGATACCCATTCTTAATCTATGTCTTGATGCAGAACCAAAAGACCAGTGAGCATGTGTGCCAACAGTAAAGGTTAAGTCCTGGAAATTGCTGCCACATGGACACATTTCCACGAGCATCCATAACCTAAACATGTCTATTTCGGTCTCAGCTGTATCTCAGTTAACTATCAAACAATGGACTTCCCCACAGTCTCTATCCCCTGCCTCTTCCCACTGTCCGTTCAGCATCCAGTGTGGACGGCGTCCTAACCAGAGCGCTAGCCAGATTGTCTCGGGATTTAATTCCAGATAAATGTGTACATCTGCACAAACTTGTGCTGGAAAACCGCAGGCTTGCTTTCCTGACACCAGGGCATAATTTCATTTCTCCCGGGGAAGAAATTCGTATGGAGCTGATCACAAAAGCTTCTCGAGCAAGATCTTCGTGAGCACACCCACAGCAGGGAGAATCTCTCTCTCCATAGTACTTAGCTGTGGTCAGCTGTTGACCACCGACAAGGACATGGCCATCCCCACGAGGCCACATGATGACCTGGAGAGAATCCTCCTTAAATCACGGTTTAGGACCCAGCACCGCAGGTGTCTCTGTGACCTTAAGTCTGAGCTGGTCCTGCTTCCTCAGCCCCTTGGCAGAAGGTGGTGTTTAACTCAGCACCTGTTGGTTCCTGGCATGAACTTTGGGGACCCTCTAAAGATGACCGTTCCCAGTCTAATTAGACAGAAAGACACCTGGGAAGTGGCATGGGCTTCATTCCCCAAGGGGAGCAGTCACACACTGTATTTTTTATCTCCAACCCTCAAACTCTTCCTTCAAGTGACATTTCTGGTCTCCCCCATATTTAAGAAATAGGATTGTTTACCAAGCCTCTGCTAAGATACCAAGCAAAATAATATGAGGATGTTTCTATCCACGATTGTCTTCTAGGAGAGCCCTGTAGGACTGCACTGTATACATGTTCTACATACATTAATTTATAATCTTTTCTACCATGAAGAGCCTTTGTGAGCCTGACCGAGCTTCTTTAAAAACCTTGACTGTCCCAGGTCACGGTGCTGCTGCGTGTGAAAGAATGTTCCAACCGGTGTCTGCTGATCTCAAGTGGTTCTCAGCACGGCTCTCTAAGAGGTGGAAATGAGAAAGAAATCACTCCATTGCAAGGATTACGTTCGTCTCCAAAGACCTAACAAATTCCAACCCGAGGCTGACAAAGAAAGAAACAGCCGGGGAATCGCTCATGGTTAATCATTGCTTAGTCGGCAATGGGACGTCTCTGATTTGGACCCTGTGCTAATTCCGTCAGAGCCCAGGTCAGAATGTGTGCCGAGCAGAAACCGCACAGCCACAGGCCGTTGCCCTGAAGTCCTGGGTGCCTCTCTCAAAATCCTGGAGAACAAGGATTCTAAGACCCTACCCTCCAAAATGCTACTGGTATCATCGGGAGCAAATGGTCCCCAGTGAAGGGACAGCAACAACTGTGCAGACTGGGCAGGGTTTTCGAGAGACTAGAGGGCAGGTCGGCTTCTACACTAAAGTGTTTCATTTCACTTTTAGAAATATTTGTGTACAACAATATGTCAGAGAAACAGAGGAAATTAGCAAGCAAGATGTCTTTGTTTGGGTTTTACTTTTATTTCTCTCACCTCTCCTCTCCCCTCCCCTCCCCTCCTCTCCTCTCCTCTCCTCTCCCCTCCTCTTCCTTTCATTTCTATTTCTACCCTTTTCTCTTCTCTCTCTCCTGACTCATTCATATTCCCACTCCATCCCTCCTCTCCCTCTCTCCTTTCCTCCCTCCCTTCCCTCCCTTTTCTCCCTCCCCTTCATA